>NC_080672.1:351528477-352128477 GCF_030247195.1 Topomyia yanbarensis | reverse complement strand
AAAATTTAAATTTCCTCACAAATCATCGTAATTTTTACAATAGTTCGCATTTTTTTAAAATTCATTTATTCTACATTGTTTTGCAATTTTTACGAAATTTCGTAATTTTTTCAAATTCTTGTAAATTTTACAATCTTTCTAATTTTTTTTTCAAAATTTCATGATTTTTCAGATATTTTGTACGAAATTTCGGAATTTTTACAAAATTTTGTGATTTTTACAAAATTTTGTGATTTTTACAAAATTTTGTGATTTTTACAAAATTTTGTAATTTTTACAAGGATTTACAATTCTTATAAAATTTTGTTATTTTCACAAATATTTGTGATTATTTAAAAAAATCGTGATTTTCGCAAAATTTAGCAATTTTTACAGAACTTCGTAATATTTACAAAATTTCGTACAACGTGCGTAAAACAAGTACAAAATTTTGCAATTTTTACAAAATTTCGTCATTTTTGCAATTTTTTGTGATTTTCTCATTATGTGGTAATTTTACCAAAATTTCATAATTTTTACATGATTCAAAATTTTGTAAAAAATTTTGTGATCTTGACAAAAATTAGTATTTTTAACAAAATGTGATTTGTACAAGATTTTGCAATTTTTTTCAAAATTTCGTGATTTTTGCAAAATTCAGTAGTTTTTACAAAATTTTGTAATTTTTATAAAATTTCGTAATTTGTACAGAAATGGTAATTTTTACAGAATTTCGAGATTTTCACAAAATTTTGCAATTTTTACAACTTTTCGTAAATGTTACGAACTTTCGTAATTTATTATAAATTAAGGAAATTTTCGATATTTCACAACATATTGTTATTTCTAAGCAATTTTGTGAGTTTTGCTAAGTTTTGTGATTTTTTCAAAATATCACAATTTTTGTAAAATTTTGTCATACATATTTACAAAATTTTGTATGATTGTAGTTCGTTATATTTACAAAGTTTTGTTATTTTTTGGAAAATTGCGCAATTTTTTGCAAAATTTCGTTATTTTACAGAGTTTTGCAATTTTTACTTATTCCACATTTTTCACATTTCATAATATTTCAAAATTTTGAAATTTTACAAAATTCCGTAACTTTAACAAAATAATGTAATTTTCACAAAATAATGCAATTTTTGCAAAATTGCGTAATTTTTAACAAATTCAGCTATTTAAATTTTTTTTGTTGTTTTTCACAAAATTTCGTATTTTTCCAAAAAAAAATTAATTTTTAACAACTTTTGTAATTGAAATTTTGCAATTGAAACAAAATTTTATAAGTTTTACTATTTCTGGTAATTTTTTCAAAATTTCGTAACTTTTGCAAATTTTCGTTTATTCTATAATGTTGCGCAATTTTTACCAAATTTTGCAATTTTTTAAAATTTTAGTGAATTTTACAATCTTTGTTATGTTTCAAAGTTTTCTGTTTTTTCCGAAATTCCGTGCGAAATTTCGTAATTTTGTAAATACCACAAATTTTGGCATTTTTAACATTTCTGTATTTTTTACAAAATTTCGTAGGTTTTACAAATGTTTGTGATTATTTAATAAAATCTTGATCTTGCGAAATGTCGCAATTTTTACAGAACTTGGTAATATTAACAAAATTTCATACAAATTACGTAAATTAATCATAAGATTTTGTTATTCTCATAAAATTTCGTCATTTCAATATGTCGCATTTTTTTGCAAAATTTATTAATTTTTGCAAAAATTTTTACAAAATTTCGTTATTTTTTCAAAACTGTAGTTTTTAGAAAATTCCGAAATTTTTACAAAATTTCATAATTATTACAAAAAATCGTAATTTTTGTAAATTTTCGTAATTATTTCAAAACTTTATCATTTTTGCGAAACAAAAACTTTTTACAAAAAATCGTAATTTTTACAAAAAATCGTAATTTTTACAAAATCTCGTAATTTTTAGAAAATTTCGCTTATTTTAACAAAATTTCGTTATTTCGATAATTTTTTGTAATTTTCGCGCAATTTTGTAATGTTTACAAAATTTTCTCATATTTACAAAATTTCGAAATATTTACAAAATTTCATAATTTTAATGAGTTTTGTAGTTTTTACAAACTCCGGAATATTTCGCAAACTTTTGTAATTCTACAATATTCTATAATTTTTTCAAAATATTGTGATTTTTACAAAATTTTGTAATTTGCACAAATTCTCGTAATTTTTAAAAGCTATCATAATTTCTACAAAAAATTGTGATTCTTGGCAATATTTTGAAATTTTTGTGTAATTTCGTGATTTTTACGAAATTTTGCAAAATTTCCAGATTGTTGTTGTTTTAGCCAAAATTTGTAGCTTGAAACGAAATTTCGTAATTTTGGAAAACATTCTGAGATTTCACAACATTTTCTGCAAACTTTCACAAAATTTTGCATAAAATTTCGGAATTTTTGGAAAATTTTGCAATTTTTAGTAATTTTAGAAATTTTCACGCAATTTTGTAGTTGTAAGTTTTCCAAAATTTCGCTATTTTCAAAAAAATCATGAGATTTTCGCAATTTTTGCAAAATATTGACATTTTAACAAAATTTTGCAATTTTTACAAATATTCGTGTTTTAAAAAAAGTTTGTACTAAATTTGTGAAATCTCGATTTTATCAGCATCCGATTTTATCAACCCCCAATTTCTCAGCTGTTGGCCCGATTTTATCAACCTCATAATTGATAGTTGGTAGTTTGATGGGCTCTAGCAGACGAACCAAGTTGAATTCGAGTAATTCCTTTTTTGAGCATAGTTTTCTTATCTTAAAAGCTAAATTATTAGGAAAGGTTATGAGACTATATCTAGCGACAAAAGAAGAATATTTTAAGCGCTTCGGTTTCTTAAACAGAAAGAAAAATATATGACCCGGTTTTGTTGATGTCCCGTTTTATAAGCCTAAAATTCACCAAGGGACTGATCAAAACAGGACTTCACTGTATTTACAAAATTCCGTGTTAAATTTCGTAAATTTTACAAAATTTCGTTGTTTTTAGAAAATTTCAACATTTTTACAAAATTTTGAATTCTGTAATTTCTACAAAATTTAAAAATTTCGTCATTTTACAAAATTTCGTAAATTTTACAAATTTTTGAAATTTTTGCGGAACATCGTTATTTTAACAAAATTTTGTCATTTTTGCAAAATTTTGTCATTTTTTGCAAAATTTCGTATGCTTAACGAAATTTTGTAAATTTCACAAATTTTTGCAATTTTCACAAAATATTTTAATTTTTAAAATATTTTATAATTTTACAACATTTTGTAATTTTTTACCAAATTTTGTAAATTTACAATATTTTGTTATTTTTACAAAATTCTGTAAATTTACAAAATTCCGAAATTTTTACAAAATTTTGAAATTTTTCAAGACTCCGTAATTTTTACAAAATTTTGTAATATTTTATATTTTCAAATCAAAATTTTTACAAAATTTTGTATGTTGTACAAAATTTAGTGATTACTACAAAATTTTGTAATTTTTGGATTTTGATCCGATCGGAATGAAATTCAATACTAGTTTACGGGTTTATAAATCCATTCATTTGAGACTAAGTTTGGTCCAATCGGTCAGGCATCCGATCCGATGCCTAGACCGATCAGACCAAATTTAGTCTAAAATGAAATATTTTATAACCCCAAAAGCTGGCATTAAATTTCATTCCGATGCGAGGAAGCGATGTAATTGTTTTTTATAAATTTGCGTACTTCCGCCGGTGCTACCGGAAGCGCCGTAGGTGGCCAATGTGACCAAAGACACAAATCCAAGCAGTTGTGGTCACATTTTGAAATTGGGATTTTCTGCGTGATCGTACTCATCACCCTGCAATTTAAGCGCTAGAACACAATTTTCAATAGCAGCCGATAGAAACGTTGTACCTTTCATTTAAGACTAAATTTATGGAAATTGGTTCAGAAAATTCTGAGAAATCAATGTGAATCAATTGTAACGATTTTAAATATTCAGAAAGTTTAAAAAATAAGAGAAATTCAAAAATTCGAAAAAATCTAAAATTTTCAAAAAAAATTAGGAATTATTGAGAGTTGGAAGCATTTTGAGGAAATGCAGAGACATTTGAATAGTTTAAAATATTCAGAAAAATTAGGGAAAATTCATAAAATTCATAAAGTTCGTAATATTTCTAAAATTCATAAAATTCAAACAAAATTAAAATATAACAAAAGTTTAAAAAATGCATTCATAAAATTCAAAGTACACAAAATAAAATTTAAAGATTTCGAAAGTTTAGAAAATTTCGACTATTTTAAATATTGAGGACGAGCAGGTTGTTCAGACTATTTAGACGAAAATTTAAAAAAAATTGATTTTTAAAAGTTATTTTTTACTTTTTTTGGAAATGTGTCCAGATATTGAAAATTGAGAAGATAAAATACTAATAAATTGAATTTAATAGCCTTACAGCCACTTGGGAAGTGATTTCACTTCTCTAACTTTTCCAATGCCGTCTTTCTCTTTTGCACCCTCCAATCTTCGCTATTGAATGATTCTCATGAAGCTGGCCGCTAGAGCTAGAGAGATTCATGTAAATTGAAAGCAAAAATTCTGCACAAAAATCCTTCGCCTTGAACGGCACCGGTAGCAACAAGACGATGAATCTCGCCGTAACAGAAAATGGCATAAGCCGCTCAGAAAATATATTACCTACATATTATTACCGTATCACTGGGAAAATATAATAAAATTTTGGAAGCTCTAGCTACGACGGCAGAAATTTCCTATTCTCGGTCGATTTTCCCAACTGCCAACTGGGGTGAGCTTCGAGTCGAGCCTAACGATACCTAAAGATTTGCTTCCAACCAACAACGGTTCCATCAAAGCAACGGGGAAACGTAAAAAAAGCTCTCCGAAAGGATCTCGTTATGACGAGGTACTGCGATAAGACCGAATATTGCTGCATACCGGCATTAGAAGGGAGGAAGTTCGGGTGAATTTCCTGAGTGGCGAACCGATAAGACTGCCGGCTCGGTGTACACAGCCCTTTCGAACAGAGCAAACCGCCTTGTAAGGCAAGCAGGCTGGCTGGCGTACGGGCGGGAGGGCTGCCGGATTTGGTATTGACACGAAGAAGAGTCCTTGGGCTGTCGCTAGCGATGTTGAGTTTGAGTGTGCGGGATGATTGGAAGGTATTAGAAATGAATGGAAAATGCGCTCGGTTCTTTATGCGGTGCTACTGCTAAGGCGGGTGTATTCTGTGATAAGGTTATTGATTTTGAATTATGAAAATGTCGCTGTATGGAATACTGGCTGATGTTAGAGACAAAATGAATACATTATGAAGTAGATACACATAGTTTCAAGTGAACAACCAAAAGATATTCTGTAAAATTCTCGAAGGTTAAAAGCTAAACATTTCTTAATTTTTCGAGCAAGTATCCTGTAAAATGTTTCTCACCATTTGAAGCTTCCATATTTTAAAACTTTTCATGATTGATTTGAACGCGTCATTTATTGTAAGGGTGCTCGGCCTTACGCATACAAGGAACTCCTGACAACTTAAGGAAGTATGCGACATTAGAAAAGGCAATGAAGAGCTTGGTGAAAGCTAAAAAACGCAGTTACTGACGCAGCTTTGTCAGCAAGCTATCGAGAGAAACGTCGAACACTATTCGGGATACTACTTCACATTTGCGAAACAGGAACAGTACTAACGAGAGCGTGGAATATTTAACCCCTTGAATATTCAATTTCGCCAAGAAAGTCTGCCCAGACTCTGTACCGGTATAGCATACTTATTGCATCCTCCCACGTTATTGCTAACGTACCACCTTTGTCGATGGTGGAGTTCTCACTTGCTCTCTTATCATGTAATAAGAAAAAGCCCTGGGTCAAACTGAATCAAATTCAATTTGTTGAAGAAGCCGCCTAACTCTGCTTTCGCCGGCGTTTGTTTTGTTGTTGAAAGCTTTTTTGTTAACGTTGTCAGAACGGGGAGAAAATTACGCGGCACTATAAAATTAAAAAAAATGAATGTACTTTTAAAGTAATCTGTTAAAGGTTGTAGATCTCGTCAAATATAACACAAAACCACGTTAATATACCTTCAAATTTTATTTATTTGGGACTATTCAGACCAACCTAAGCTAATCGCCCTTTTAGGTGGATAGATGTGAAAAAAATTATCGGTCAAAGGTTCTAATTGTTAGTTTGAAACCTCAGTTACATTTTGATGTCATAAAAGTTCATTTGCACCACTCCATGGCAGCGCTAGGCGACGATTTGCAAAACTCTACTTTTTTCCATCTTTTACAATGGTGGGGTAATTCGGACCTCCCTACGAGGCAATTCAGACCGTCTTTTTTAATTTGTTTAGCGATGTAATTATGCTTACCTATGCAATATTAATTAAAGAAACTTTAACCCATTCATGCCCATGTTGTTTGTGGACAACAACGTTTTAAACAGGTATAACTTTTGATTGGGGCAAGATTAAGGTTAATAAATGTGACTATTGCCTTTCATTTGAGTATTAACAGTTGTAAGGATCAGCTCTAGAACTGAAGTTATTATGATTAGTCTGATTGGATTCCGATGGAGCAGTGCTGCCCGGGACAGTTTACGTTGAAGACGGAAAATGAATTTTTCATATTTCTTTGTTACGTTGCACTATGGGGTGGCTAGAACAAAAAGTTGGACAAAATAGGAAAAAAAATTTCTAACTTTTTAATCAAACTTTATTTTTTCAACATTCTTCAATATTTTCTGCATCGTGTACCATTGAAATGATAACTAAAAACTTTGGTCTAAATTTGTGACACACGGTCAAACATTATTAAAAATAAACACGTTTTTTCGACTAAATCAGGCAATAGGAAACAGTTTCTACTGAAATTGAACAATACAATCAATGTAGTATTATTACACTAGGAAACATTGCTAATGACCTATTCTAACTACTCTAATGCTGGATATATCGAAATAAAAAAGTCAAACTATTTTGCATTGACAAAAAAGGTAACTGTTTGTTTTGTGATTTTAGTACTATTTCGTAATTGAAAAAGTTATCAAATTAAGTCAAATTAAGATAAAAGGTTGAAAGCATTCGAAACTATCGACTATTGTCAGTCCATTGCAGGTGGATACTCATCCGACCGCGTCCGACCGTTGGTTTGAGAGCAATTTGAAAATTATAGTTTTTACATAATGTTGGTGCTTTTTATCAAACATTGTAAGCAACTATAAGTCTTATATAACTGAATCGCCTGCTAAGATTTCTTATCAGTTTCGTAAATTGTTTACCGTTTATAATAGTCATAAATTTTCGATGACAAATTCTCACCTTCCTCCCTCCTCACCTTTTTAAACCAGCGGTAGAACTTGTAGATGAGGAACAAAGAGTCATCGAGGAATGTTAACGTTACACACTTTTCTTCAGTATACAGTAGCATTTCCGAAAAAAAAATTATTGCTTTTGTTCATAGTTGATAAACTGAAGGGGTTTTTTCCTTGAATTTACTATATACCAAGATAATGAGATTCTCCTAGTAATTTTTCATCTATGTCGACACAAATATTTTCTTTGGGCGGTCATTTACATCCACACCTCAATCTTTGAACAAAACATACATACACAATGACGAACAGCATTATTGTGACTGTAATATTAAATGAATACATACAAAGCAGCAGTTTCTGTAGTAATCAGTTAAATATCGTCTCCTTTAAAAATATTACTTTTTGCTTTGAGAAAAATAACATAACAAGTTTTGGAATGATCATCAATAAAACAAGGTAATTTATATATTGTCTCCAATGAACCAATATAATCTAGAAAATTATATTTGTTAGAAAATCGTCCTTCGAATGTTACTATAGCCACCATTCACAAAGTTTTCAATTAGATTGAGTTTTTGAAGAAATATTAGAAGAAAACAAATTTCACACTTTTAGGTGGATTTTTTATGAAAAAAGTGCTCAAGATCAAATATTTAAGCTTCTCTTGAATTATAATTGCAAAATAATATATAGAAAAGCAGAAAATAATTTTGTCCAGGTTTTCGGCCTAGTTACCCCATAGTGCTTTGCAATGTTATTAAAAACTGATAAAACTTATCAATTTAGACTATCTTTGGCTACATTTTCCACGCAATTGAACGATGGTAAATATTCTAGGAGAACTGTATTAAGCATTGGAAGGTAAAAATTGAGCAGCTTCTAGCACTGCGGTGGAGACACCCATCTCTATGAATAAAACTTTTCGTGTTTCTTGACCCTCACCATTTTCAAGGAAAAAAAGTTTTGAAACCCTAAAGCCAATAGAAAAAAATTGGGCATGAAAGGGTTAAGAAGCAAAAAAAAAAAATTGTCTTACAAAATCTTTATCTGGTTAGTCACAGCTGCCGATTGGCTGCATCATGTATTTTCTTTGTCGTGCACGGTGTCTTTTTTTAACAACTTTATGCAAAAAAATTCAGCATCTCTGAAACTTCAGGATATGAAAGAATGGGCTTTCCCCTTTCATTTGAAACCAAAATCAAAATAATCCGTCGGGGGGTCTAGATCAACTTTTTTTTGAAGTTTTTTTTCGTGAAAACATAGAAATTACAATGGAACTAGTTCATATTTCTGCCCCTAGATGGTGCTGTAGACATTCGAGCAACACTAAAAGTGAGAATCTGATAGATTATTTAATTGTCTACAACTTTGTTACCAACTAAAAACCGATTTGAAATTTTTCGGATAAGTTGTTTAATATTTTAACGAATTCTAAGTCTAAGTTAGCTTCACAGAAGACCTAGTGGTTTGTCAATTCACAAGATCTTTTTTTATTTGCCAAATAGTTGTGTTTGGTTCAACAGTGAATTCAGCGGAATTTGAGAGCTTGGAAAGTCTCATCTTTCAGCTGAAAATTATAATTCCCTGATACAGGGCACCATTAATATGTTTGAGATGAAAAGTCTTAGATAAGTGTTGACAAAACTAGTATGATATTAATATTCTTGTTCATGATGGTAAGTGATTCCTCCCGCATAAACAGCTTTTGCTATAATGTATGCCTTCTTTTTCATTTTTTCGATTGTTCTCAGGGATGACTGATAACTATTCTTACATGAATCTCCTACTCTGTTGGCATCTTCGTATAAAATTTACTTGTTCTGAACTTCAACCTTTATATTCGAACAAACTCAATGAAACTTTTAACGCACCATTGCACTATTTCGCGAATTTCATTGCAACGCATGGTTAAAAACGCTGATTATCCGTTTGCAAAATTAGCTCAATGTGACAAACAGTTAACAAAAAACTTTGAGTCTTTGGATCAAGATAATTTTTTTGGGGCTTCTATGTATATAAGGTTTTTGTTGTACTCATATCGTATTTTGTTTTCAAAAGTAATACATTTCGCATAATCTAGGATCAATTTAGTAACGATATCTCGCATAATTGATAGGAAATGGCCGTAAAATCCAACTGCCACAATATGCTATGCGGAGAAAATTTGAATAAATCGTTTCACGCTAAACAATAATTTGGACAGTTACTGCTGTGGTTTGCGTTAAATTAGAAACGGTGTGTCCCAACATTTCGTCTTGATCGGAATTATAATAGCTGACTTAAGCGATCATAACCTAAATTATACGACGTATGGTCCTTTCTAAAACATAAATGTAAGCAAACCCTTGTAACCAAGCAATACCTTCCGATGAATGGTAGTTCCTTCGAAACTATCGGGAAAGATTACAAACCAAAAGCACAAATAGTTTTCTGACTCTGTCAAACATCCTAATTTTCAGAAGGTCAATTGGAATTGTCAACGTAATGAACACCGTCTAATAATTTCATGCCACTAAGCCTATTATATTAATTCTTTTTTGGTAATGTAATAAGTGCGAGAAAACATATTTCCAAACCACTAGGCCTCGTGTGAAACTATCTTAGATATAACTTTGTTAAAATCTTAAGCAACTTTTCCGGATAATTTCAGATCAATTTTTAGTGGTCAACAAACTTGTAGACAATTAATATCAAATTCTCACTTTTAGTGTTGTTCGAATGTATAAAGCACCATCTAGGGACAGGAATATGAACTAGCTCCAGTAGTAAAACCTATATCGTTACGAAAAAAAACTTCAAAAAAAAAGTTGCTCTAGACCCCCCGACGGATTATTTTGATCTTAGTTTCAAATGAAAGGGGAAAGCCCATTCTTTCATATTCCGAAGTTTCAGAGATGCTGAATTTTTTGGCATAAAATTGTTCTAATAAATACACCGTGCGTGGCGTGGGTAATCGTGTGCGCTGCCGCGAGTCGCTGAACGCTGGTCGATGGAATGGGGGGTCCGAATAGCCCCATGCGCTCATATCGCACAAAAATTGTTAGCGTCTTGAAAATATCTGTTTTCACCCAAACCATTCCATAAAATCGGAACGTCAAGCTTTCCAAAACAATTATCTGTTTTTTTTCACTTTTATTTGTTGCTTTAATCACGGTTTTACTATTATAATGATATTTGTTTTGAGGATGACAAAAAATGAAACACGTTGTATCTCCTTTCTAAAAAAACTCAAAGAATTAGATTCAGCTGTTAAAATTAATGTTTAGAATAGCAGATCCCCGAATATGTACGACAGCCAGAAAGGCTTACGATTTTCTGAGAAATCGGGGGGGGGGGGGGGGGGTCCGAATTACCCCCACTGTCTTAATAGCCCCGGGTTCCTCTATACTTTCAAAATCTTGATTTATAGCAAAAAACCATTTTTCAGGATTTACAGTACGAGAAAATTTTATACGCGGTCATTTTCAACAGATTTTAAATTCTAGTGTTTTAGAAAGAAGAAGAAATGACCTTTTCAACGAAATGCTTCGTTGTGTACTTTTGTTAAATGTGTTTTGCTTTGGGACAACAATATGAAAGTACCCATTATTTTGCATTTTTTCATTAAAAATATGAGAGTTGCTCAACATTTTTATTAGGAAGCGCCTTTGTTTAAATAGAAATTCAGGAAGAACATTTGATTCCGCATCTAACGACCTATTTATGATCGACATCAGTTGAAAAATACCCGAGGTATTAATTTTTTTCCACATAAGAAATTTACTCGCATGAACTTTTAAGGCGACAGTCTCATATGAAATTTTCAAAAAATAGATTTTTTTTTTCGAATGCGTATACATTCAAAATGATGTGTGTAAAATTTGAGCTTGAAATTCTAAAAAATAACGGAAGATATAATTATAGCATCTTATAGTGTGAGACAATACCTCTTAAGAGTTCATGCGATCTAGTTCCTAATTTGGAAAAAAAATTAATAACTCTGTCATTTTTCAACCGATTTTAATGATAAATAGGTCGTTGGATGGGAAATTGAACGCTTTCTCTGAAATATTATTAAAACAAACATGCTTTTTTAGAACAATGCCTAGTAATTTTCATAATTTGCATGGAAAAATCGCAAAATTATTGTTGTTTTCATATTGTTGACCTGAAACCGCAAAGAATCTTTAACAAAAGAACATAACATAGCATACCGTCCAAAAGGTAATTTTTTCTTCTTTCCAGAACACTCAAAAAATTTCAAATCGGTTGAAAAATGACAGCGTAGACATTTTTTTATGCCGAAAGTTACGAGGTCTGCAACCTCTACTAGGTCACTTGAAAAGTACAAAATCACTGTAGCACCGTGTAAATTTTCATTCATAACTTGGGCCAATAGAGCGATCAATTGTGGAAGAAAAATTCCTAATGCCAAAAAGTCTTTAAAATAAATCGGAAGGGTTTCCCGTTTGAAGTGAATAAAGCTCTTTTTACTATCTTCCAAATGCATTCTGAAAGTTACATCTTGGTGCTAAGACGCAGAGTAGCTTTCGTTTTCATTCCGGACATCAAGTTGATCCTAATGAAATAAATCGAAATTAGCAAGTTCATGTGAAAGTTTTCTGACCATGTGCAGAGTAGCATGAAATTAAAGGTGATTAGGGATATCTTCTAAATACCATAAGTACTCTGAATAGAGCGTGAGTTATGTCTAGGAATCATGAACTAGTTCACGAACTCATTGATAAGATTTCACGATGTTTTGAAGTATTGCGCGTAACCATTGGTAAGTTGTGACTAATATTCTAGGCATCATGAACCAGTTCAATTTTATGATATCGTGAACTATTTCATGAGCATGAATGATCAGTCGTTTCTAGTAAACTAGTAGTCATTAACTAGTTCACGAATACATGGAAAATATTCCATGATTTTGTGAACTATTTCACGAGCACGAAAGGTTAACTATGAATTATGAACCAGTTCGCGAATACATGAGCAATATTTATGATTTTGTAAATTAGTTCAGCATGGATATTTTATCGTACCTAATAAATTAGAAACTATGAGCTAGTTCATGTCGATTGAAAGGGTTCATGAGCACTTTTCCGAGTTTCGCAAAATGGTTCACTAGAAAACACGTATTGATTTTGTGAACTAATTCACAACCACGAGGTCATATTTAAGATGTAATAAATTATGAATCCGTTCACGTCGCACTAAATCGTTTTCATAGATGGCAGCACCCTCCCAGATTTTAATTAAACTTTCTGTAAATGAGAACTTTGTCACAAAAAGCCACTTTGCATACTTTGTTTTTCCAAAAATGATCTAGACTGTCATTTGAAAATTGTCAAACTTTTTTACCAATTTTTTTTTCAAATGGCTTTAGTGTAAAAATGAAAAATCCTACAGAAAGATGTAGTACAAATAATTTTCACAAAATTATTCAAATTTTTGAATAAATATATTGAAAAAATTCTTCATCGATTCCTACACTAAAATAAATCGATTTTAAAAATTTAAAGTCGATTTACAAAAAAATCTTTGATTTGGATGAAATTTTATCCAAGGTAATTTTATTCCTTACCTGCCGTTAAAAGATCAAGTTCGACATTTTCAAGGAAAAAAAACTTTCTTGTCCAAACTGAATTTTTTTTCAGCGCATTTTTATCGAAAACTAAGCCAATGAAAGTCATAATCATCTCAGAATACGATTTCCCAACTGCTAGTTGCAAAAAGTATCAGTAACAAATTTGGTATAACAACTCAGACTGGACTGGAACGAGGACGAAGGGATTCATTTGACGGAGATCTGGTACTAGAACACCTAGCGCACGACCAGACAACACGTTTAATATCGCGATAACCGCCACCACAAGTGCCGAGACCGCTCTCCACGATCTCAATACGCCGGAGATGGGCATTCTACGTATAATGATTGTACGTGACTCGAGATATCACCCGAATGAAGTCATGACCCACATCCATTCTCTTGGAGGTTTATTGATACCTTTGGGATTCCTGAACTTCCATCATTCACGAAATTTACCAATTTTCGAGCGTCTTCTGAGAAGAAATATTTAAAAACTCATTGAAGCTATGCGATCTTTCATAAATATCATCTTCTAATGCCTAATTGTCAATCTTCTCATTATCATTCTAATTCAAGTGTTCACCTTCTCATTACCCGGAATGGAGCACTGCAAAAGAACTTAAACTAAGGTAATCTGCTATGATCTTTCAGATAAAGTGCTCAAAAACTCCCATGTTTTCTCCAGGAAATACAAAGAGTGCTTTCTATGCTCCATCAAACAGTGAGCCTCCGGTAACTGTAACGATGTGGGCATGGTCGTTGATAGGAAAATATAAAACCAGTTTAGTTTATAGTTTTGTGGAGAGAATGTTGGCAGCACAGCCTCTTGTATGATTGCACTCACCACTACTGTCATAATAATTAGTATAAAAGCGATGCATGGCTGTCATCACAAGACGAACGTTCCGTGTATTCCAATCACAGGATGAATCGAATACAGAACATAGGCCCTTGCCACCAAACGAAACATTGTTTCTCTGATGATCCGTCCGTTAATCCTCCGACGGACCGGTGCCAATAATCGCGTTTTTCAGCTTTCATCAAGTTTTTCATTTGCATTTGTAGCGTCGCGTATATTGAGAAAAAATCGGGCGATCCGACGTTCCCTTTAGCGTCCCAATTCTAAGCAATCTCTACCCACCACGAAGTAGGATACTGTTCATGGTTGTTCGCGGCGGGTACTCGTTTCGTCTGACCTTTAATCGTAGTGGAACAACTTACTTCGGTTTTGTAACAGAACCCTTCAAGGGACACACTCTGGTCTTTATGAGGAAGCTTAGGAGAGAAAACTGATTCTCCTCTTTCGGAAATTTATAGGCACATTAGAAGATGTTCCCAGAATGGGATGGTCAGACTGGTTAGATGCTTGCTCTTTAGTGTACAAGAAAACGTAGAACGCATTTCTTATCGGAGCGTTCCTTAAAAGAATGTTTCATTTTGTGCTCACATAGTTCATAAGTGGGATATGTCGAGAGATCATGCGGAGTCTCTCCACAGTAGGAAAACTTTTCATGATTCTCTCCGCATTTTCCACAGCGTGCCTTGTTTCTACAAGAAGTCGCTGTAGGTTCAATTGTTTGCAACGACGGCAGTTCATGCCTCGCTCCACAAAAAAGCGAACTAGTCTAGCCCCGTCCAAAAGAACAAAGTTTAGAAGAGCAAATTCGGTTCGAAATGAGGCCGATGGAAAACAAGTTGTGTTTATATACTCCTTGATTTTCGCTGAATTCAATTGCTTGCGAACCAGAATTTTCACAGGCCGAAGCAAAGGGTTCATGAAGGAGAGAACCCCATACTTCGCACATAAGGCCCCTGTTGGAGACTACACCATTAACCTCTACTTCCCTGGCGGGTACATAGACAAGATACTTCTTCGTATACGGCCAAGTGGTATTTAGGTTAATCTCGCATATATCGATGTGAAATGGCTTATCTTTGCCCTCATTCAAGTTTGTTATGGATATATACCAAATTCGTTACTGATACTTTTTGCATGTATCCGGCAACTAGCAGTTGGGAAATTGGATTCTGAGATGATTATGACTTTCATTGGTTTAGTTTTCGATAAAAATACACTGAAAAAAAATCAAGGAAAAGTTTTTTTCAAATAACTTTTTTCCTTGAAAGTGCCCAGCTTGAATTTTTGGCGGTAGGTAGGGAACATAATTACCTATCTTGGAACAAAATTTCATTCCAATCAAAGCCGAGTTTTTTTGTAAATCGATTTTAAATTTTTAAAATCGATATTTTTTTGGTTCGATGGAGTATTTTTTCAATATTTTAATTCAAAAGTTTGACTAATTTTGTGAAAATCACTCCCACAACATTTTTTGTAGGATTTGTCATTTTATACTATAGCCCTTTGAAAAAAAAATTGGTAAAGAAAGTTTGACCCTTTTCAAAAGGCATTCTAGAACATTTTGGAAAAAAAAGTGTGCAAAGTGACCTTTTGTGACCAAGTTCTCATGTATAGAAAATCTCATTAAAATCTGAGAGGGAGCTGCCAACTCTGCATACGATTTTGCGCGAAATTCGTCCATATGATCACCGTCCAGCAGAGTACAGCGTAGGTAGACGTCACGTTGTACAATCATTTAAATGCATTGTTCAGCGTAGCGACTGCGAGCTATCGCGGTAATATTTCACGCGGACTTTCTTCTAAGCGGCAGACATGGACTGACGACGCACTTCTCTTGGGAATGTCGGATGCACAACGGAGCAGTAAAAAACGCAACTTGTTCGTTCGATACTTCTAATTCAACTGAACGGTTTGGTTATAAATTCATCGTGGTTGAGTGTGTGTGTTCAGGAGCGTAAGGTGTGTATGGAAGCTGAGATGGGTGCTTATAGAGTGCACATGGTGTTACAATTGGAAAGCAATTAATTTTAAATTCAATTTAAGTTGCATTTTCAAACTCCAAACATACCTCTTTCAGTTCATTCGAGGTTTGTAGATCAATTCTTATTTAAAATGTTGTTTATGAATCTGTAATTAGATTTTATGAAGAAGTTCTTTTGAAAATGTTATAACAGATTTATATAATGAAGGTTGTCAAATCGTTGTAACGTCATGAATGACTGCGTCAATGGTACATAACCCCTTAAGCACTTGAGAGCTTAAATTCTGAATTTTTCGCTAGGAAATTTCCTTTTTACAAAAACAACTTGAAGGCATTTGAATAAACCATACGAAGTTAAATTTGACACTGTACCTGATAAAGCATTTAAGTCTATGATGTAAGTGGATTTATAATGCAAAGTGTATTCTGTTTGGAACTTTAGTTCAACACATCCAATAAAAGAAGTTGGAGTCTTTTTAGAAAAGCATTTTTAAATACAAAGAGAATCCGGAACATCAATTTGAACAAAATTATAAGTTTTTGATAATATTAAAAAATACGTATTTTTCTTGACGTTAGAACACAGAAACAATCAAAATTTCTATCAATTCAAAATATATTATTTGTCAAATATTGGTAAAAATATTTCTAGTCCTATTATTCCACACTCAATAACGAACAATTTCCTTGAAACGGATAACAATTTCAATAACAGTTTCATGAAAAAGAACTTTTTCTAGAAGCCAATAATTCAGAAACCGTTTTTCCGAGAAATTCAATTTACATTTCAGCTATTTGACGAAGTGTCACAAGTGGGATTACTAAACTTTTCAATGGTTTAAACACTACCGAATCGAGACAGAAATATTGTGTTACCAAATAAAACAAAACAAAAACGTCTTTCGCGCAAGTCCGCGGTATGTGTCTATGTGAAATAATATTATGAATTATTATTAATGAATAATACTTTCGATAGCCCTGGATTGACGCTAGCCCCATATCACGCTTGACTAGGGGTTTGCTCAGGAACACAATTAGTGTCTTCGTTTCTAGAGCTAGCGTCAAACCGGCGCTAGCTTAGTCTTGTCACTATGTTAGTGTCGGATTCTGATGAGACGAAGTCGAACGCAAATTCCATAACTAATATAGTATTTTGTTTGTTACTTTCAAATGCGCATTGCGCAATAGTGTCCAGTTGGTGTCCAAATGTTTCCCGAATTGGGTAATTTGAGGTTTTTATATAATTTACACAATCTGGAAACAGATCGCAAAAAATCTCACACAAAAGAAGTATTCTATTTAACCCTCTAGTTCCCAACACCACCTCTAGGCGGTCTCTATAAAAATCTAAATAAAACTACTAAAACATGATTGTATGTTGTCATCCGCACTAGCATTTCTTCCCAACGCTCACACCCTTCATACAAACACATTATTTTAATACTCGTAGTATTCTGCCAAAGGCTTTTGAAGCTCAAAGTTGAAAATACGAGGAAAACGTGGAAAAAAAACTATTTTGTGTTTAGTGGTAATCTTCATTAAACAAATTTTAACTGTTTTTGGAAATTTCAGTAACTAAAAAAATATTTTTGAGTAGCCTGTTACTAGCATTTCACTGTAGATGTGAATTGGTTTAGTGGAATAATTCGGAAGTTTAGGTTTTTTGGTAAAATGCTTTGCCCGCCTAGAGGCGGTGTTGGGCACCTGAGCGAAAAAAATTTCAGTCTTTAGTGATTACTTATCGTACAGAAACTAGTATTATGTGCAATTTTAGCTGAAAAAACTTATGTTTTAAAAACTTTGGCTGAATGTTGAAGTTAGAATATGGATATTTTTATCATTTAATAATATTTAGGGGAGTCTGGGGCTAGGTGGCAAAATCTTTTTTCTCCTTTTGTATTAGACATATGGCGCTGTCTCTAGTTCTGCACTTCAAGGACTGTTTAATCCATTCTCCAACGTGCTTATGTTGCATTAAATTCTGTTTCGTACACGTTGTAAGTGATATTGAGTTTTCGAGCGTATTAGAGTGAAGCGCCTACTTGAGTCGTATTAGGAAGGGTTTCATTAATTACTCGGAATACAATTGATGCAATACGTATGAATTGGCACAAATATATTTGCTTTCTTCTTATGAACAATTAGGATATCAAAAATCGCTACTTGAACCAATACGTTGAACAAAGATGGCTAACGCCGCTCTAACCAACGGTTTTACATGGTTATGACGAAAATATGCTCATTACCCTAGGTAACGTTTTTAAATTGCAGCATTTTTGTTATTTAGGGCGAGTTCAAAGCTATTCCACGAATGACTAGAATTTTCGATAGCGCGCGAAAAGAACTTTCTTTGGCCGTATGTATAATATATGTAACCACAAGTAAAATTTGTTTTTTTGTTTGTTTACTTCGGAATTTCACCTGAAAAATTTCGAAAATTTAGCTTTTAAATACAAAATGTGCGCCGAAATTAAAATGCAGGAGCATTGAGGCTGAAAAATAATAACAAGTATCATTGATTTGCAGTTTTATTGAAAAACATTAGTTTCGTACAGATAATTTTCATAAAATATACTAATTTTTCGTACATATAATGAATCGTTCGTAGTTCTATTAAAACACATTTATTTTTTATTACGAGTTTTTAGTGAAAACCATGAAACGACTTTCGTTGGCTTATTACGAAACAACTTCGTTCGACAAACAAATTGTTCGCTGCTATATACGAATATCTTTATAATATTTACGAGCACCACTCGTCGAACTGTCAACGCTTCAATAGAGGTGGAATATGGAGTCATTGTTGCTATACGTCATATAATTGTTAATGATCACGACGGTCTCGGACTGACTATTTAGTAGCCGTATCCGTGTCCGCCGGTTTCAGGAAGATTTTCTAAACCTCTTCCGCTTCCAGTTGATCCAGAATCTGGAGCAGTACGGATTCAGTTGAGCCATCGCAAACTCGGTGGTTTTGTATGAATAATTTTGAGTTTTTTCTCTGCCGGAGCAATGTCAAAAGAATATGATATTAAATACAAAAACTTCTCTTATATGAACGAAATGAATTCGTGCGACCAACGGGATTGTTCGTAATATACATAGACGTTTATTAAAATAAACAAAACATTTAGTTTCATTCACTAAAATTAATGTCGTTTTTAACGACAACATTCGTGCAATGTACACTAAATAAGTAAAATTCACGAAAACTGTCGTTCATCAACCGACCATTTCTTCATATCACAATAAAATCGATTTTGCCAGATCTGCTTTTTTAACTAAAAAAATCGGTGTTGTCAAACATCGATCCCAAAAGATCGAATGAAAAAATAAGAAGACAGTAAATACGAAAACTTTTCTAAGATGAACGAAATGAATTCGTGCGACAAACAAAGTCGTTCGTAATATACACAAACATTTATTGAAATAAACGAATGATTTCATTTCATTCACGAAAAATAATGTCGTTATCAACGATAACATTCGTGCCATGTACACTAGATAAGTAAAAGTTACTAAAACTTTTGTTCATCAAGCGTCCATTTCTTCGCACCACGCTCTTTCTAGTACTCAATAATGATGAGCAGGTTGAAATAGAATCGAATTTGCCAGATCGATCTTTTTAATTAATAAAAAATCGGTGCTGTCAAACAGGGTTGTTAATCGATAATTAATCGTCATCGTCGATAACGTTAACCACCCGTCAACGTCATCGGAAATTCCGTTAACGATAATGTATCGTCGCCTTCATCGTCATCGTCGATAATTGTATCGTCGTTTTCATCGTCATCGTCGGTTCATCGGTTATCGCGATACATTTTGCGTTACTTTCTCGTTTATTGGGGTTGAAGTTGATGCGGTTAACTTTCAATTGTTTAGAAATAAATAACTATTGAAGGACATGTTGTTGGCAGTAGAAAATCAATAGTTTTGGACATTTTCTATGCACAGGGGGGGGGGGGGTCCGACGATGTGTCAAAATGGAATTTTTTGTCAACTTTTCGGGAGAGTTTTATATTGAAGGGAAAGTTATTGGCAGTTGACAATCAATAGTTTTGGACATTTTCAATACACAAGGGGCTCGACGATGTGTCAAAATGGATTTTTTCAACTTTTGAGAAAAGTTTGTTATATTGAAGAAGTTATTGGTAAGTGGAAATCAATAGTTTTGGACATTTTCAATGTACCGTCGGTGCACCAAAATAGATTTTTTTTCAACTTTTCGCGAACTTTTTATATTGAAGGGCAGGTTGTTGGCAGTTGAAAATCGATAGTTTTGGACATTTTCAATTCACACGAGGATCCAAATTGGCAAAAAGGTGAAAGAAAGTCTTTGAACCACAAAAAACATTTTTAGTTATAGTGTCTTCAGCAAAGTTTATTTATATTTTTTTTGCATTTAAAAAGTATTAGTTGGGTGATTAATCCCTCTAAAGCTGAGAAGAAAGTTTTTGCTTATGTTTATGAAAATTGAAAAAACTTTCAAAGTTGTTGAGAATATCTTAAGTGTTAACTTCGCTGAAGAGACTATGTGTCTATCTATCGATTTTAATTTACATTTGTGGAGATTTCTTTGATATACCCCTGAAAATTGCTTTTTTCAAAATACTTTTCCTGGTAAGTTTGTAGAATTTCAAAATGTGCTAAGATGTTGTTCAGCATAAGAAAATACAGAATTTTTGTAACGTAAGTTTATTTGTATCTCTTACAACATAGAAGTTATCGAATGTTTTAGTGCCCAAAAAGCAATATTTTGGTACGGAAGCCGCAAATTTCCGCAGACGAATACCAATACGAATCTGTAAAATAAACACTATAAAATCGTTTGGTGGGCTCTAGCTTACGTTCAAGTCAAATTCGAGTAAATTCCTTCTTTAGCATATTTTTCTTATCTTAGGGATGCAAAATATACAAAAATAATAATACTGTACTGTAAGACCTCCTTAAGGGAATTTTTGGTTAAATGATCAGAACGGGTTATGAGGCTTTGTCGAGGAACTAAAGAAAAATATTTTAACCGCTCCGGTTTATTAAAAAGAAAGAAAAAAATGTTAGTTCAGGTGTTTGCGTTTCGACTTCGTCTCTTCAGAACCAGAAAAAATATGGGCCGATTTTGTCAATGTCATCGTTTTATCCGCCTATTCGCCAAGGGGCTGATAAAAACGGGTCTTCACTGTATTCAAAAAACGAATAAAACTCTATTATGAGGCCGTACATAAATTACACTACATATTTAAGGGTAAAAGAAGGAAGCATCTTGTTACATAGTGAAAGAAACGGAGGAGGGGGCTAAAAGCTTCCTAACTAGAAAAGGAAATCAAATGTTGGAAATATGTATGTATATTCTCCTTTTTAAAATCCGAAATCTTCTGGTTTAAATTAAAATTATAAAAAAATCTGTTAATCACCACACGACTTAAATGTGTAGTGTAATTTGTGAATGGTCTAATAATAGTGGTTTAGTAGTTTTTTCAATATATGTTTTTGTGTGCTAAAAATTACTAATTGCACAATAGCTCAAAATTTGTTTTCTTCATGGTCAAAACAATTTTGGTCACCTTTTTGCCGCTTGGAAACACTGTGCACCTGGAACTCTTCTGTGCACCAACTTACTCGAAAAGTTGAAAAAATTCAATTTTGACACATCATCGATCCCCTTCTGCGTATTGAAATGTCCAAAATTATTGATTTTCAATTGCCAACAACTTTCCCTGCAACATAACACATTTTCCCGAAAAGTTGAAATAATTTCATTTTGACGCATCGTCAGACCCCGCTGTGCATAGAAAATGTCCAAAACTATTGATTTTCAATTGCCAATAACATGTCCTTCAATAGGTATTTATTTCTAAACAATTGAAAGTTAACCGCATCAACTTCAACTGCAATAAACGGGAAAGTAACGCAAAATGTATCGCGATAACCGATGAACCGACGATGACGATGAAAGCGACGATACAATTATCGACGATGACGATGAAGGCGACGATACATTATCGTTAACGGAGTTTCCGATGACGATACATTATCGTTAACGAGTAACGCCGATAAATTATCGTGAAAAATGTATCGCATTAACAACCCTGCTGTCAAACATTGATCCTAAAACATCGAATGCGACAAACGAAATCGTTTGTAATATACATAAACGTTTTTTAAATCCACGAAACATTTCGTTTCGTTCACGAAAAATAATGTTATCAATGATTACATTCGTGCAATGTAACCTAAATAAGTAAAATTCACGAAAATTTTCGTTCATTTCTTCGTACCACAGTAAAATCGATTTGGCCACATCGATTTCTTTAAATAAAAAAAAATCGATGTTGTCAAACATCGATCCCAAATGATTCACTGAAAACAATAAGAGGCTAATAATACGAAAACTTTTCTAGGATGTACAAAATGAATTCGTCCGACCAACGAAATCGTTTGTAATTTACACAACTTTTTATTATAATAAACGAAACATTTCGTTTCATTCCAGAAAAATAGTGCCGTTTTCAACAATAACATTCATGTAATGTACCCTAAATATGTAAAATTTACGAAATCTTTCGTTCATCAAGCGGCCATTTCTTCGTACCACAATAAAATCGATTTGGCCACATCGATTTTTTAAATAAAAAAAATCTATGTTGTCAAACATCGATCCCAAAAGATCGACTGAAAACAATAAGAGGATAATAAATACGAACACTTTTCTAAGATAAACGAAATTAATTCGTGCGACCAACGAAATCGTTCGTAACATACACACACGTTTATTAAAGTAAACAAAACATTTCGTTTCATCCACGATAAATAATGTCGTTATCAACGCTAACATTCGCGCAGTATACATTAAACGTGTAAAATGTACGGAAGATTTCGTTCACCAAGCGGTCATTCTTGTTCATGAATTGAACGAAACCTACTATTTAGAATGCACGAAAATACTTCGTTGCAGAAAACGACGAATGAATTCGTGCATTGTATGATCGATTTCATTATATTTACGAATTCATATTATAAGTGCAGGTGCCCAACACCGCCTCTAGGCGGCCTACTTATTTTAAGGCCTTAATGAAAAACCCATTACTTACAAGAATTTTCAACATTATTTTCGTTTTTCTCATCACGAGGCCCACCTCCAAAAGTTTTTTCAAGCCAAAAAAAATTGGGCACTAGAGGGTTAAATTTCCCCAAAAACCATAAATGCATGCACGAAATTCACATTCACCTCGTTCAAATCAGCACGAAATGGCGGCTTTGTCCATAAATTGTGTTTCTCAGCTTAGCACAAAAAAAATGAATTTGCGAAGGGGGTGAACAGTACCACCCTCTCAATAACAAGGATATAACCATGTATGTACAAACACACACCCATGGGGTGGTACCTCATACGTTACACAATGCAATAGAATCAAACAGCGAATTTCTTTCACTCAGCAGAACCAGCGAATATCAAAATGTCGCAGAATCGAAATCACATATCACATGCGTGTGTCACTGCGAATCGGAAACGGCAAGGGGGTGGGTAGATATCCTTTTGCTGCTTCGGTTCCAGCCCTGCCAGTCGAAGAGAGCGAAGGTAATCCTTCAAATCGAAATTTGCCACTCGTGTGGATGGCAACAGCAGCGCGATACGGTGGCGACTAACGGTAACTGAACGGAGTTTGGGAGTTATTTCTTTTTGTTGCTGATAAAATAAATCGAATCTTGCGGGGGTTTGTGGGGTGGAGAGTGCGTATGTGGATGGGAATGTCGCTAAAGGTCGGTGTCTATGCAGGTAGGTGTGTATGTGTGCGGTTTGAGACGAGGGAGGTGAATTGGGTGGTGTTGGGCGATAAAAAATATCGACAAGAATTACCTTCTACTTGTTCTATGCTGGGAGTCACCACAGCCATGAAAGGGGTGATTTTGAGCTTTCTTGCGACACAACAAATGGGAGTGGAAGCGCGAAAAAATCAGGAAAACTGCTTATTGCAGGCTCGTAAAACTGTACTTGTACAGGCGGCTGCGAATTTGTTACGGTTATCTTTTTTATGTCTTCGGGGAAATCATAAAAATGGAAATGATTATCGATGATCAGTTTGGATTCGATTTGAAGCGATCTGAAGGATATTCTATGTGAACAGTATTCAATAAACATAACGTGAGCAGAAAAATGTTCCTATAAAATGTATCTAGAATAAACTTTTAAATACAGTTCAGGTAGTAAAAATATCCAAAATAATCTTTTTATCTAGCAAATCGAGAAAATATATACCCCTTAACAAGTAGAAGTACATATTATAAAATCTCCACGCACCAAAACGTATCCCGCAACAGCAAGTTTGACGGCTGTCTGCCAGAGGCGCAATAATCCATCAGTCTTGCCACTGTCTTGAACCCATAAATACACAATCATTGCTGGCGCCATCGCAACATGTTGAGAAAGAGAGTACATATAGTTCCATCTTAAACCGGATTGCACTGCCGGCGTATTCCGGCCCGATAGCTGTCAGCGAGGAGCCATCATTCATTTTTCACGACTTTCTCGCTATATTGCGCAATTTCAGCATTTGCAGGAAAAACACATTCCCTCCGAAATGGCCACGCTGGAGTCCTTCCAAGGCATAATATCGCGAGTCCCACATTGATTTCGTGTAAACTCGACTGGTTATCTTCGGAAAAACGCCACACACCAGACGGGGCAAATAGACGGTCTCATAATCTAGTTATTCGCCAAACATTGGAACTCGCTCTCTCGCGGTGCTAGTGATCGATTATGATTGGGGTAAACTGATGAAAGCAGCCTATAAATCATTTTATACGAGCACCGTTTTTCCATTCCATTTTGCCGAGCATCAAGCAGGAGCAAAAAAAAAGAATCCGTTATTCCGTTCGGTGGCAAGATGAAGTACCATCGTACAATGCATTCAATCGAACCTTGTTAAACAAATTGTATATTTCCTTTCTAATTTTCCTAAATGGATTTTCGCCGAGACGCGCATATATTCATTTTTCTGCCAGTTTGCACAATCGGAAAGACAGGATAAAAAACGAGAAGAAAAAAAAGAAACTAAACGAGATGTAAAAGGCGTCGTACTTTTTCTTCCTACCAACATTACAGGATGCTGAAAGGATCTTCGCTGCACTGGTTGCCAAGAAGCACTGGCTGTCGGGAGCTCACAAATAGCACACTTGCGTTAGATGCTCCATGCACATAAGACGCCAAGTGTGAAATCAGCACGGGATTGTGGAAAATGGAAGTGGAAGACATTACATTGTTGTGATATCAAAGGTTCGTTTCTGTTTCTGAAGGCAACAATTCATTGGCGCTGAATCGTATCTGATTTGGAAGCGGACCGAGAAGCAGAGCCTTAAAAATTTTCACCTTTCTCAGCGAGCTTTCGCTCGAACTGAATTTTTGGAGTTTTAGGGAATGAGCATACTCACTAATTTGTTACAATGCTACTTACTATATAGGCAGTCCGATCCAATTTCTCCCAATAGCGTTTTTTCCAGTTATTATCAGGGGTTAGTTTCGGTTTTCAGTTTTTAGAATATTTATCAAAAAGAAAGATCACTCTTCATCCAACGTTTCGGATACATGTGTCGCGCCTTTTTCAAAGAATTAAGTTAATTATCGCGTTATCGTCAAGCACACCTTCGTACATTGGTACAATTGTCATGGTATTCTATTATTTTTTCGCGTTGCCAGTGAAGTGGCTCTCGTACGCGGCGGTTTAGTAGTTATTCGAAAACGGTTATCAAGGATGTGGGAAAAGATATATCATTGCAAGTAATCTTACAACATTTTTAAAATTTTGAAGTTTCTTTTCAACAAAGTAAATTCCAACTTTTATGGGATTCATTAAGAGGTATGTGTTCAACAGTGTACCCGGCTACTTTTCATATTTCAACCCACTAAATTAAATTGTCCTTAACTTGGTTGATTAGTGATATTTAATGACACTCCAGAATATCACTGAGCAGAGCTTTCAGGGGAGAGCTGGTTCAAATTAACAATACAGGGCATTTGGATGTTCCCACCAAACCGAAATGGCATTTCAACCGATTTGCGCGGTTTTAAAGGTTTAGGATTTTGGAATTCATACATGCTAAATTAACCAGATGGATTATTTTCGATCCTGATTCAATACAATCCTAGCAATAAGAGTTTGACTTTAACTCTATTGAAATTGACCAATTGTATCTAAGCACTAGAGCATGCCAATCCGTGCTCTATTTCTTATTTTTATATTATAAGTGAAACTTTATTAGAACTGAAGAGTATATCTCGCAAATTTTTTGCAAATGGGAATATCTCTAGGCTGCTTTACAAAAAAAAATAACACACTAAAAAATGTTGTCATTTTTCATAAAAAATAAAAAAAAAAACATTGAAAATATGAATTACAAAAAAAAACATAGAGCAAGTAAAGGCGCTTTAACCTAGTCTTATTAGCCAGGACAAGGTCTAAATATCTCTGTCCTATCACAAAGGACTAAAGGAGTGACATTAATCTTCTTAGCCAAGTCACTCCCAACGATTTATATATCCCCGTTAAACTGAAGCGGTCGGTACGGTTGTCCTAGTTTCTTCCACCTTTAAGATTCAAAACAATTCGTTGAATAAATTATTCATTAAATGAATAATTTAATTGCCATTTAATTTTGAAAAATCTTCAAACCAAACTCTGTACAGTAGGCCTGGCCGTTTTAATATTTGCGACATATGAAAATATGCTTCAAATATTAATTTTGACAAGAAAAACACTACAGAATAACTGCAGCGTTTTCCGGGATGCTTTTCAATACTGGCTGTGTAAGGGTTAGAATAGAATAGAATAAATTGCAAAAAAAAACATTTTTTATTCCGATTACAGAGCTTTAAACCTTATGGTCATTCGCCTCTGTTCGGGTTAGGAAAATTTCTTTAGAATAATTTTTAACCCTATGTGCGGGGTAGAGAATCGAACCCAGGTTAGCTGCGTACAAGGCAATCGATTTACCAACTACGCTATTCCCGCCCCAACCCATTTTTTTATTTTTTAGGACCTTTTAACCTTACGTCATTCGGGTCCGTCAACCCATTTTTTATTTTTTTTATTATTTTTTGTTAATATTTTTTTGAATTTATTATATAAATATTTGGAATATGTGCATGATGGAGAAAATATTCGAAAAAAAGTTTTTCTAACAATAACTTTATACATGTTTTTAAATTTCATGCTGAGTGACAAAACTGTTATTTTATTTCAGAGTATAATTTTAAGTATCATTTTAGATCAAAATGCATTAAACAAAAATCTTCAAAAATGCGATAGTTGTCGAAATATTTCGAATTTTACTCCAAAAAAAAACCTAATTTAATCCACCTAGTGGTCTCATTTGTCCAAACTACGACTCCATAGCTGGTTATGTTCAATTTAGTGGTGGAAATGTATATTGGATATTCACCTACATACAATGTATTGACAACCACGAATTTGAGATGCTATGTGTACACGCTGAAATGCTTGAAACCAGAGGCGGACCCAGGAAGTGAAAAAAGTGCATATTCTCGCAATACATACATTGGATAGTACAAGCCTTTTGACGTAGGACTACGTCTTTGTTTTCGATATGGGAGTGCACTTTGCAAATTCTACAAAAATGGTATGTAACGAAAAGTGGTCCAATTTTAAACGCATATAATTCAACCATCTCACGATAGATTTTCAAATTTTTTGCTCATATAGTCCCAAAATACTTCTAATAATAGATTCCAATAGATAAACACAAAGATTTTTGATATCATGGCATTAAAAATTTACGTAATGTCCACTAAGACCTCCGTTCGCGTATATATTAAAAATTTAAAAAATGTACAACCTAGTCAAAATACCGCGCATTTACACACAGAAGATAGCGGCACGACAAATTACCTAGCGCGCTACGCTTCTTTGAATGGCGTCATCATCGACTATTTAAAGAACGGATTTGGTCAGGCAAGCTCAGTTACCTGTTGAACGGCAGGCGGAAACTAGCTAAGTTAGAAGTCCGTTACACTGGCTGTGAAGGTACACTACCCAGTGCCGTCCAACACGCGACTGTTCGTTTAAACACTATCCTTTCTTTGATGTTGTGCTCGTACAATCTTGAACACAATTATTTGTATACAAAATCGCTTGTACATTCGAGCTCCATTTGCAAACACGGTTAACATAGATCCGTGGTACAAGTTGTCTCTTTCGCTCTATCCATCATCATCGTTGACACATTTTGCTTTGTGCGCTTGGGTTCAATATTTGAGGCGAATGTATAGGTAGGTGTCGCCGACGCAAAATCACAAACAGCTGTTCGCAGCGAGCACAAAAAACCGTTCGGCAGAATCAAAACAAACCGCCGCAACATACAACAGTTCGTTCTGACCTGAAGAGGCAGAAGGAAAATCAAATTACATTCGAGTGCGCCCAACGATAAGCCAATGCGCGCTCACGCATGGGTCATATATGCTTCATCGGCATTTTCGGTGCCACTGCCGGTCACAGCGCATTCGAAGACGGTAATTATATCGATATTTGCCTTCGCCCGGTGGCTTGAATAATAAAACATTTGTGCAGAGTTGACAATAATATTCGTTAACATTCTGTACCAAAACAAATCCAAATAAAATCGATTCAAAAATCGATTATTTTAAATAGCTAGCCTTAGGAAAGTAGGTATATAAACCAAAAAATTGTATAATAAAATCAAGTTGAAATCGAGCAGTCGAAAGTACCACTTCACTCAGTCGAAAATCCTTTACTTCGTGTCCAGACCCTGGAGTTCTTCGTTGGTTTTTCCACCTTGATAAATCCAAAGTCAAATTACTTCCTTGTTTGTAACGCAAGCGGGGAAGCAAATTGTCTTACGACCAGAATTAGTATTGGTTTGTTACGCAGAACGATACTAACTGGACGAGGAATTCCCGGCTTATTAAGCTATAGCGTGTGGTATTTGTAACGCAGGTGCCACAAACTATACTTAGTCTAGAATTAGAAGTGGCTTGTACCGCAGGACGCTTCTAACTAGACCCAGCACCCCCTTCTGCGGCGTAAGATCGTTCGGCGGAACGATAGTAGGTATATCTAATTTGTTAGCAGGGTTACCATATTCACAGATTTTTATGTAATGTCACAGATTGTTTTTACAATTTTTGATCACAGATGGCAGATTTTTGGCATTTTGATAAAAATTTCATAGATTTTCATTTTTGGAAATATTCTGATTTTCACAGATTTTTCGGAAATTTATCACATATTTTTTCATGTTTCAGTTATCACAGATGCTAAAAAGATATTTTTGGCCGAAACAGATTTCAATGTAACATCCCTGTTTGTTAACGGTTGCATGCGTAACCTGCATGATAGCAATCTGTGTTTTCGTTGTGCAAAGACGAAAACTTTCTTAGCAACAAATTTACGCGAATCGATTGAAAGCACAACGAATGTTTTTTATTTCCGTTTGATCAATTCATTGATTCATTTGCGCTCAGCATATCCTATTTTGATTCTACTAATAGGTACATACTACAAAGCCTATTTATGAATGCATATACTGCCACTCGAAAAACCGTTGCAAAAACGCAACCATATATAAAATTGTTTTCGATTCTTGTATATTTATAGTTTCGATATATGATTAAGAACACTGCATTCGCTATATTTGTATGCGTACTTTAGGAAAGTTATAATAATGGCAAAATTTACCTAGAAAGCTTGGTTTATGAATGAAATGTTATTATATTGTCTAAAATTTGATTTTTCTTCACCGGTCCGGGTATTTTACCACACACAATCGAAAAGTTTTCACAATTTTTAAAAGCTAATCTTGTGCTATAAGGAGGTATTTCCAGATGTTTGTTCGTTCACGGTTTTCTGTCTTCTTTCTTCAGATCTTCTCAAATGAGTTTGATCGGATTCGATCACCAACTACAAATGAAATGACCTGATAACCAAGAAGGTTTGGTTCAATATGTAACATTCGATTTTGATTGACTGTGCTTAAACTATACGTAAGAAAAATATTTGATTTTTTATTACTCTAAATGCACTAAGAAAATAAATATTTTACATTTAGTAGTATAGTCCTACGTCTACAGTTCGTGCAACCCTATAGGGCTGCCCCTTGTAGTTTTTGTGATCGCACTGGAAATTTCTTTCAAATCAGGATGTTGGGAATTACATGAAAAATCCGTAACTTCTGTAGAGTGGTAGTAGGTTTTTCGATTTTCTCACAATAAAAGCAATCTACAACAGCTTCTTTAAACAAAACAAAATTTTGGAGAGCAGAGAGCTAAAAAATGAAGGGGTAAAAATAGAAAAAAATATTGGTTAAAGAGGGATTCCATCAGAAACCGGCCGATTGCAAAATATGACCATCGTCGATTCGAACGAAACATTGCAGTTGTGTTCGGATTATGAATCGCATGATTTTCTCTGCCAATTGCAATATCTTGATACAAGAGCAGACGGCGCCAGTGGTTGAGTGGTAAGCGTGACCGCCACTCATTCCAGTTGGCCTGGGTTCAATTCCAGCCGAGGTCGTTGAGATTTTTCTGAGGTGAAAAAATCTGTGGTCACGTCTTCCTTCGGAAGGGAAGTAAAGCCGTTGGTCCACGGTCCATGAAATTGGTGGATCGATATCTAGTCCAAGTAGTGGAATCACCTCTCTGGTGTCGGTAAAGAAGAAGTATATCCAACTTCTATACTCTACTAACAAAAATATCCTCCTCCCGAGATACTTGTAGAGTGCGCAGTAGTATATACGGCCTCTAGCAAAAGCAAGTATCGGACTAACCATTCCTTCCCTTTCGGTCCGCGATCTACGTTCGGGCCTGGCCGGCGCCGGTATTGATCAAGAAACACTTTAGGATTACCAGGAGTGGCACATTGAAAGATGTTTCGCTAATCCCAAGCATAATTATCTACTGATTCCCTGTGCAACTTCAGCTAGTTCCGATCGATAACGGAGTAGAGCAGCCAGGGGTGGTCGCACAAGCTCAAGCTCAACTGCAATATCTTGATACAAGAGGAATTTTTCAAAAGGGCGTTTTTGTTCGATTTCTGTATTTTAAACAGCAAAACTATCTGAGAACGAGTTATAGGGAATGAATACTTCTGCACGAATGCAATATACACTGAAAAAAATGTTGTGTTAAAAATTAAAATTGCAAAAAAAACATTTTTTAAGGGTTTATATTTTGTCAACAAGAAAAGAAACATTCCCATTGCATGATGGAGAATTTATTGGTAAAAAAGTTTTTCGAAAAATGGCTTTATATATGTTTTTAAATTTCATACTAATTGACATACAAAACTGTAATTTTATTACAGAATATAATTCTAATTATCTTTTTAAATTAAAATGCAATGGACAAAAATATTCCAAAATGTGATAGATGTCTAAATATTTGGAATTTTGCTCTAGAAAAAACGATTAATAATGTAACTATGACCTTTTTAAAAGTTAGGCTGCGTTACCCCATCATAAAATGTCAACAATATAATGTTTTGAAGATGTAAAAGAAACTTTTCTAATGCATTTGAATCAGCTTCAGGAGAAGCTTTCAATAAAAAAAGCTTTCCTAATAAGAACTTTTGACATATTTTCATATTTCATACTGCTTGCAGTTAAAAAAAACCTGTTTTAATCCACCTAGTGGTGCAATTGTGCCTTTCTCATTCGTCCAAACTACGATTCTATGGCTGGTTATGTTCAATACAATGGTGAAAATGTATATTACATATTCAGTATAATTTGCACATACATACAATGGATCGACAGCCACGATCTTGAGATACTATGTGTCGACAGTGAATCATCGCTTGAAACCAGCGACGGATCAAGAAGGAAGATCCGGATGGTCCTGACCCTGCCGAAAATTTTCAACTTTTTAAGAAATTTTAAACTAGTTTTAATTTTAAAGTACCAACCCTCACTGCATACTCCTACCGAAGCTTATAAAAGTCAAAAAAAATTCTCACCGGAATTAAATTGACGATTTTTAGAGTGATTGCATAATTTTTCTATATGAAAAAGGCAAAAATGTGCCAAAGTCAAACAAGTCAAATTTCGCCAAAAAAAATTTTTTTCGAGATTACATCAAATCTCAACGCTTCATGCATTTTAAAGTCATTTGGCACCAAAATTACAAACTCGATTTTGAAATTTTCCCTTACTCACTCCTTTGAGAATTTTCATATCAGTTTATATGGGAATTTGCTGTGTGGCTGCACTCTTCAACCCGAACCTGCGGAACCGGAAGTCCAATCAATAAAAAAATCAATAGAGGCCGATGAGAAGGTTGTACCTTTCATTTGAGGCTAAGTTTGTGCAAATCGGTCCAGCCATCTCTAAGAAACAGAGGTCAGATTTTTTTCCACATACACACAAATTATTTTCTTTTTGAATATAATTCTAAATGCCAATTGAAAGTAAAATGTTCCTTGTACTTGTAATTTCTGAAATGTAGTGGTTTTCGAGATATTTTAAATTTTGTTTTTGTATCAACATTATTTTAATTTTATTGCGATCTTTTAATAAGTTATTCACTTTTCTTCATTAACAACAATAGGGTATTCAAAAGGTCTATAAAATTTCTTGTATTTCTTTCCCTTTGACATCAAGGTGATATTATAAACCATTTGAAAGCTATACGAAAACAATCAAAATATTATTCAGCAATGGGGTCTGATGATTAAACTATATACTTGAATCATATTTTGGTTGTTTTCATATAGCTTTCTAATGGTTTAAAATATCGCCTAGATGTCAAAGGTAAAGTTACAGAAAATTTTATAGGCCTTTTGAAAAGCTATTGTTGTTGATGGAGAAATGCGATTAACTTATGATCGTAATAAAACAAAATAATTGTGTTGTTAAAATAAAATTTAAAATATCTTGAGCACTACTACATTTCAGAAAATTTTCATTGTGAGCATTTTTTTTTTGATTGTATATGTTTTTGCCTCTTTTCGGGTTAGAGAAAATGCGGGGGTTGGGAATCGAACCCATGTGAGCTGCGTACAAGGCAATCGATTTATTTACAACTACGCTATGCCCTTTCCCCCTATGAGGATTTTAATTTAAAATGGCGCACAGAGGAGTAATTGGGGTCGAATCGTGTCCAAAATTATTTGTTGCTGCAATTGTTGTTATTATGGCTTAATATGAACTAAAAATAGACAATTACTAGTTTTTAGAACAATTTGGCATCTACCCGAATACCAGTGCAGAGGCCAATTTTCTATATCCTTTCGAATACTAGTAATTTCTAGGCAGTGATGTACCGATGGGAAAAATTCCATCTTCCCGGGTTTTTATTTTTGGGTTTTAACCGGGTTTTTTCCCAAATCATTTTAACCCGGACGAAATATGGGTTTTTTCGTTTTATCGAATGTATGGTGTTCATTTAATGTTTTTTATCCTTTCAGCAGTCGCGCTAGCGCACTGAGTACACGCTGCTCTGAAAATCTAGCGAAATCGTCTTAGGGCACCAGCGGCTGCTCGTTCAGTGGGCCATTTGCACGACTTCCGGAGGGTTAAAGAATCTTGCATTTACATTTGAGAGACCGAAAATAAAAGTCGCATGGATAAAACATACTTTGTAGAATTCACTCCAGATATCTTAGCATGTAAAAATCGAATATAAACATCAAGCGTTAAAATCGGACAGAGATCCTTGAGCATGAGAATCGCTTAGAATATTCTCACCCGAAAGGCAAGGATGAACATCCAGTATAATTCGCTCACGAGAAATTCCGTACAACGTTACATTCAAGATTAAAATTTGTATAAAGAAAAGTCCTTTGTAAGAACCGGATATACTTTTTTACGGTTTTTATTCGGTAGGACATAATCTCCTGTCCGATTTTTAAACTTGAAGTTTAAATCCTATTTTCACATTCTAATAACGGGTTTTACGAAGCATTTTCTGTTCCTGCGACTTTAATTTCGGTCCATTCCATATTTCAACTTGTTTCATATAATACTGGGAACAATAGTCATTGTTACTCTAACTAGTGAAAATTAGAATAATCGTGTGATGCCCAAACTACTTTTATTCTGCTTGTTACTCATTTTAGGGGTTTCTATACTTTTAACGAAATGAGGTAGGTATTCACACAAAATTTAGAAAATACCAATTTAGTTCGGTGAAAAATAAAAATAATATGCAGAAAGCGAGTGGCCTTGACATTCGTCATTAGTATGAACCGTAATCAGAACTCTCACAAATCGGAATCCGAATTATTTCGGCATCAGCTACATCAGCAACAGTAGAAAAAATGTTTAGTACGTTTAGGTGGATTCACAGTAAGAAACACAATCTACTTAGCCCAAAACGTGTTAAACAGTTTTATCATTCATTTAACCACAATATTTGTAAAGAAATGTTGGATCACCGCTATAGCAATGATTCAATCGAGGAAAACCATTCAGAATTCATATACATGCAAAACTTTATGACAATAATGCTCATAAATCAAATGAAAATGTTTGAATAACAATACATTAATGTTCAATTACTAAAATATCACAAAATTGCAAAAAACCCAATCTTCCCGCGAAAAAACCGTTTTAACCGGGAAAAAACCTTGGGTTTTTTCCCCAAAATTATAAAAACCCGTTTTGGTACATCACTATTTCTAGGTGATCTTTGTGAATACATTTGTTTTTCCAGTTGCATAAACATTGGATCAGTGGGAAAGGGAGAAGAAAAGGGACGCATGTGCATATTTCCATAGAGATTCATTTTGGCAAACATAATATTTGGCCCTACAGCATTTCGGTGTACCCAAAATTAGTAAAAATTTCAATATTTTCAAATCGCTTAGGACAAGATCGGAAGAGTTCGAATATTTTTTGTATAGCTGAAATCTTCTTTTGTAATACTGCTTCAGCAACTTTGCCGGATCTAGCCGTATAATGTAACTTTTTTATCATTCAAATTTGGAATAAAATGTTTAAAAATAGTATTTTTTAAAGTTGGTGCAATACACAGCAAGTCTCCTTTTGTTAGTTAGTTTTAAGCTGAAGTTAAACAAACGGTTGTGTTGAACTAGGTTTGTAATAATATTGTCTTATTTAATACAGTCATCATCACTAGAAAGCGATTTTTCTGAATATATAACGAAAACGATTAAAATATCCCTTAAAATATCACCATTGGGCAAACATGCAAAAATTATTTAACAATTTTTGATATACTTTTGCGTCTTTAAAACGATAAGTATTAGATTGTTGATATTTTATAATGGGGAAATGCGAATAACTTTTAAAAGGGCATAATAACACGAATTAACCCTCTGCAGTCAAACCCCGCCTGTCGACGGGACCATTCATAAATTACGTATCGCAAAAATTGCCCAAAATTGACTACCCCTCCAAACAAATTGTCACAAATTTCTCCATCCCTTGTCACAACATGTCGCAACTTGTCGTGCCCCCTGCTCCCTAAAAGAGTTAAGTAATTTATGAATGGTCCTATATTCTAAACACGATTGTATGTTGTCACCACCATGAAAACATCTTCACAACATCCCCATTAATCATACAAATATAATGATTGCATTTTGAAACCAATATGTTGAATACATTCAACGTTAAAAGTTGAAAATTTGAGAAAAACTAGAAAAAAATTTAAATTGTGTTTGGCAGTGTAATTTAGTAAAAAAAAATGCTTATACTTTTTTAAATTTTTGGAGAAAATTAAAAAAAATATGTTTAAGTTGCTAGCTTGTAGTACTTCTCTGTAGCTGTAGAATTATGCTGTGAACGATGTGGAAATAAAAATCATTAGCAATATCTTGACTCGTAAAACTACCATGTTGGACATTTTTGAGGGTTAAATGAAAAATCCGTAACTTTTTGCCTTTCTCAATAGAAAGGTATTGCAATTGCTCTGAAAACCGACTTTTTAACGGAGGCCCGGAGGGCCGAGTGACATATACCATTCGATTCAGTTCGTCGAGTTCGGCAAATGTCTGTGTGTGTATGTATGTGTGTGTATGTATGTGTGTGTATGTATGTGTGTATGTGCGTCTGTGTGTGTACGCGAACACAATCTCACTCACTTTTCTCAGAGATGGATGAACCGATTTTTACAAACTTAGTCCCAAATGAAAGGTGCAACGTTCCCATAGGCTGCTATTGAATTTCTAATGGATCCGACTTCCGGTTCCGGAATTACAGGGTGATGAGTACGATCACGCAGAAAACGTCGATTTTAAGAAATTCTGCAATGAATGTATAATGGTGAAAATTTTTCCAAAATGTGACCACAATTGCTTCGATTTGTAGTACTAGGTCATTAACAGCCATTCAAAGTCTCTTTGGTCACATTGGCCACCATCATCGGTTCCGGAAGCCCCGGCGGAAGTATCCAAATTCAGAGTAACAGTCACATCGGTTTCTCGGAGATGGCTAGACCGATTCGACTAAACTTGACCTCAAATGAAAGGTATTACGTCCTCGTAAATGGCTATTAAATTTTATCCTCAACCGACTTCCGGTTCCGGAGTTACGGGTTATGGCGTGCGATCACATAGCAAATTGTGATTCAAACCGATACCCCGATGGAAGCAAAAAAGGTAAAAGTTTCGCTAAAATGTCTCTCAAATAATTTAACTTTGCAGTTCTAGGTCACCGACGGCCAAACAAACTTTCGTTGACTACATTGACCACCATAGACGGTTCCGGAAGTGCCCGGGAAAAGCGGCCATCTTTCAGAACTAGCAAACTCATATCAGTTTCTCGGAAATGGTTGGACCGATTTTCACAAACTTAGTCCCAAATGATAGCTATATTATCCCCACAGATGTCTGTAAAATTTCGCACGGACCGCTTGTATGGTTCCGGAAATATAGACTGAACGGTCCGGTCACACATGAAATTCCCATATAAGCCGGAACTCAAATTTTTTTCAAAGGGGGGACCCCATGAAATTTCAGATATCGAATTCGTATTTTTGATGCCAAACATCTTTAAAATGCATGAAACGTCGAGATTTTATGTTATCTCGAAAAAAATTTATTTAAGAAAATCGACTTTTTGGGACTTTGCCGATTTCGCACCTTTTTTCAGTTCAATATTACCGTGGCTGTTTTTTCTTTTACAAAATTTTAGAACTCGAATAATGATTTATTTTCCTGTATATGGTTGTCATGTGATGTATAATAATAAAATGTAATATATGCATTTAAAAGTTTTTAATGAATATAAACAACGCACACACTCTCGTGATTCATGATTGAGAAAGGCACAATTGCACCGCTAGGTGGATTAAAATAGGTTTTTCGGCTTTCTCATCACGAAGTTTTAAAGATTTTCAGACGGACCTTCGTAGAATAATGTAAAGGAAAAAATGTAAAGAAATTAGACAATAACGTAGCTATATCAAAAATAGCAACTCTTATCTAAGCTTAGAACAATGAACAATCGGGACCATTTAAACAGTGGAATAGTTAAAAATTTAAAAATGAATGAAATAAGAGACAGCCAAACCAGCAAAAGATTAAAAAAGCATAAAATAAAAGCATGATAAATAGGAAATTAATAATAGAGAAAACCCCAAGAAATGAAAAAATAAAACAATGAAAACTAGAAAAACTATGTGGAAAATTTAAGAAAATGGATATTATTGAACAAATACAAGAAAAACACAAAAGTTGGAAAAATAAACACAGAAGAGTAAAGAAAGATTGATGTAAAACCAATGGATATTCTATTCTATTCTAACTCTTACACAGCCAGTATTGAAAAGCATCCTGGAAAACACTGCAGGTATCCTTTAGTGTTTTTCTTGTCAACATTAATATTTGAAGCATATTACAACCGTACCGACCGTTTCAGTTTATAGGGGGTTATGATAAAACGTTGCGAGTGACTTTGCTAAGAAGGTTAATGTCACTCCTTTGGTCCTTTGGGTTGGGACAGAGGTATTTACATCTTGCCCTGGCTCATTAAGCCTAGATTAAAGCGCCTTTACTCGCTCTCCTCCAAACTTATGCTGTCTTCGGTTCTAAATCCGAGTCGCTCATGGTTCGCTCTAATCTTTACAATAGCCATATTAAAATAGTTAAGTGTATTAAAAGTTCAGAGCGGATCTAGAGCGACCACGATCCAAAAATAAAATCAGCATTAGCGTGCACCTGTGCTGTAAACTTTCATTGTTCTTAGGAGATTATTTCGAGAAAAAAAATATATGTGATTATTTCCTAGTTTTACTATTTAAGTATAAATAGATTGAAGCATGACAGAATGGTTATTCAGTGGTTCAGTTGATGACTGACAGAAAGGAAACAAGTGAAACAAAAAGATGATCACAGAAAAAAATATTTTGTAATTCTAAATTTATTTTCATGCACATATTTGAAGCATGAATATAAATGTAACATTAAGTTCCGCCACAAATACACACAACTTGTCATACTTTCTTTAACGAATTTGATTATATTTTTAGATGTTCATTGAAAATTACAGTTTCATCAAACGGGATACCAATGCGCTTGAATGTATTTTTAATCCAATATTGCTGCAAAATAAATAACAAGTAATATCACACAAACAAAAGTGTAAAATCATATGCTTTATGATGCTCCCATTGAGTGCATCGAATTCAATTTAATTTTCAATAAATTTTTGATTCAACCTTTGTGTGTTTACATTCGTATTGATTTACATGTCGTTTGAATTTCATTATTTCTTGGTGTGTACGTTATAGAAGTTATGAGCTTAAAATGAAACTCTCGGATGTAACCTTAAACTCCTGCCAGCTGGCTTATTGCTAAGTCTATTTCCATGGTAATTCGCTCTAGAATATCAGCAACTGGTCGCACATATTTATTAATAAAATCGTGGTGAGTCAATAATAAGGATTATTTTACATATCCAGTGCTGTACTCCTCAAAAGACAAACTCACAATATCCCATTACCTCACAAAAGTGACCCCACATACAAGATACAGAGTGTGCGGCATTTCACCCCTACTCGGCATCTCTCCCGAAATTACCCTACGACTAATAACAATGGTCGATAAGAAATAAATTGAAATACTCCCTTATCATTCGGGTCCGCCTTCGACTCCTTGGAGCTGTCTGCAATGGTTGTTCGACCACTCCCGCTTTACACAGTTTGATAATTAATCTCTTCCAATAATTCTAGTTGAGGCAGGAAAACATCACCGGAAACACTTGTCGTCAATTGTTCAGAGTAAACAGTATTTATCCAGACAGCACCCAACACTGTAAGTTCGTACCCTTTCGAATAATATTCCGAGCAAATTCAATCGTTTCTAACACAAGGAAGAAGGAAGATTCTGATGTAAAACCAATGGATATAAATAATAACTTTAACTTGATTCGAGAATAATAAAAACGTTTAGGAGCGAGCATAACGTAGTTTGTTAATCGATTTCCTTGCACATAGCTCATCTGGGTTAGATTTAAACTCAGCACATAGGGTCAGACATTTTCCAAAAAAGATCTAAAATGAAAATATGGATGTTGTAGATTGAACAAATTGAAAAAAATGGAAATAAAAAACATGAAAAAGAGAATAGTTTGAAAAAATTAAAAGGAAAATGGAAAAAATGGTAACAAAAAGGAAACAAAATAAATAATAAAAACCTGTTTTAATCCACCTAGCGGTGCAATTGTGCCTTTCTCATTTCTCGAAACTATGGCACGGAGGCTTTTTATGTTCAACATAATTGTGGAAATGTCCATTACATTCTTAGTACACTTTGCACTTATACACAATGGCATGCCAGCCACGAACTTGGTGAGCTACGTGTCGACGGTGAAACACTTGAAACAAAAAAATATCATACTCCATTCGCCTAATCAGCATTAGATCAATGTTATCTGCTTGCTAACTCATTTTGTCATGCGGGGATGGGCATGTGAGGAGGGCGAAAGTCCCATGAACGAACGACTCCCCAGCTTAAATTGGTATGCTTTGTAATATAGTGGTGGTTTAAAGATGATGGGGTTGAAAGGGAGGGGTATGAGGTGGTGGTCTGAGGGGTGATTTAAGGAGATTTTTAAATGAGGGGAGTGAACAGTAGAGGGGGGGTGTAACCCCTCTCCGTAAACCATCAACTACGCCCCTGTTAAAATCCAGAAACCTTATGCTAGTCGAAAAAAAAATTTGGCCCTCCGGGATTAGGTTTACGTTTTTCAGAGTGATTGCATAACCTTTCTATATGAGAAAGGCAAAAATGTGCAAAATCCAAAAAAGGTAATCTTCGTCAATTTTTTTTTCGTGTTTGCATCAAATCTCGACGTTTTATGCACCTTGAATACATTTAGCATCAAAAATAAAAATTCTATTTTTAATTTTTCCTATAGTTTTTATGAGAAATTTCTGTGTGGCCGCACTCTGAAACCCGTAATTCCGGAACCAGAGTTCCGATCGATCCAAAATTCAATAGCAGCCGATGGGAAGGTTGCACCTTTCATTTGAGACTAAGTTTGGGCAAATCGGTCCAGCCATCTCTGAGAAAAATGAGTGACATTATTTGACACATACGCACATACATACACACACACACATACACACACACATACATACACACATACACACACACATACAGACTTTTTCCGATCTCGACGAACTGAGTCGAATGGGATATGACACTCGGCCCTCCGGGCCGGGATTAGGTTGACGTTTTTCAGAGTGATTGCATAACCTTTCTATATGAGAAAGGCAAAAATATGAAAAACTTGTGAAATGGAGTATAAAGTATGTTCATAGGCTAAGAAAAAAAATTAAGAACACAAAAAACCAAGATAGAACTTTTAAAAATAAAAAAAAAAACTGGATATTTTACAAAGCACGCCAAGAATAACAAAATAAAAAAAGAAAATGAAAGCGATAGAAAATGACGAACAGAAAAATAAACGCAAAAGTGGAATGGAAAAAATACATGAAAAAAAGTATTGAAAAAAATTAAAAAAAATATTGAAAAAATAAATGAAATAAAAATAGACGAACAAGACGATGGAAAAAAACGGAAAAGAAAAATCAGAAATTAATTATCAATACGAAAAATTGCGACAGATGGCAATGGTGGGACAAAAACTGAGATGCATTATTAAAAATAAGAAAACTCATCTCTGCAAGGAAAAATGAACAATATGAAGAAAAATAGAAGATATAAAAGGTGCAATTGGATTAAATAGAACAAACAGGCAAATGTAATAAATGTGTAATATTTAAATATGAAGCAGCAAAATAAATTAAATAAAGATTATCCAAAGAATAAAAAATTTTCCAGTTCGATAAATACTAAATACTGGGATAATTTATTAAGATAGCCAAATGAAAAGTGTGAAAAGAAAGAGAAATTTCAGCTAATAATAAAAAAGTAAGCAACAGAACAAAATGAAATATACTATGCATAAAAAATTTGTAAGGAAAGTTAAAGAGAGAAATGGAAGATATTTCGAAAATGTAGAGAGCAGATAAAAATTTGGAAGAATTGAAAAAAAAATTAAAAGTAGAAAGTATAAGAAATAAGGAAGCGGAAATAATTAAGGTTCAAATTCTCACCCTCCTGAAGGTGCGAAGGTCAACAGGCCTGTCGATCTAGTGTGCATTGTCTCGAGAACAAAGGAAACATCTGATTATTCTTCTCATCATGAGCAACGTTGATGAAAAAGCTCTACTCCGACCCAACGCCGCTGCCATTTACTTTAAATTTTGTTCAATACGACCAAGTTTTTGTGAAGTGGAATGCCGTCTGAAGATAAAAATGCAACTTAAGCCAACGGGAGTCTTGTACCTTCAGTATCATCATCTTCGCAATGCAGTATTAATATCATTCAACACGTTACCACAACCCGAGCGATTCTTTTTACAGAACAACTTAAAACACGTGAAAGAAAGTGACAACGTTGGAATTAAGGCATGTCGCAATACGGAGAAGTAGAATCCATTACACCTGATACTTGGAGAAACTTCTACCCGTGTATCCCATCTTGCGTTTTTGTATGCTTATTAACCGATTGCCAACTCATCTACGGCAAACCAAGCTAAAACAGAGCTTTTTAATACAAATGCTTGAACCACAAACTGTGGCCAAATTTGTGGCAGCTGTTCAGACCATAATGACAACCGCAAAAGAAGCATCCAGCACCCTAAAATCAACCCTAAGCAACATCGGCAAGGAAAGTAGTAACAATCACGACGTATTAACACTGGCCAACAATAAGTGCAACAAGCAGGGAAGAAAATCTGATCTCGGACACCAAACCTGCTACGACCTGGACGTGAAAAATAAGAGAGAATCAAATTACCCCCCTAACGCAGTATACAAACAGACAACATTTTCGCCCCCGCGAATGAAAGGTCTCCGCTCGCATTTTTATTTTTTCATATTGCAAACCTATAAAAGATCCACGGCTCCGTTAAGCTACCGCTATGAGCCGTGTCAAACAAACAAATTAACAAAAAAAAACAGTTTGCAATACCCAAAAAAATTTAGAAAATTTTATCTTATTCCGAAGACATTATGTTAATGTTAAAATGAATCCAAACCGCCGCTGAGCGATACGATACTGGATGTAAAACACACCTTCCCTTCAACACTCCGACTCTTACTCTCGATCAGAATAAACAACATCAACGACTTCCATTCTCGAGGCACAAGTCAGGCATGTCAAACAAATCTGCCGACTGCTTGACGCTGGAAAATAGCGCAAAATCCGTTATGCCAAAATGTCGATCTCTCCTTCGTCTGACCATTGTTATTCAAATTAGAAGTTCCGTTTTGCTTGGATTTTTTTTTTCATTTGCCTATGAATTTTGCGCGCTCGCGCATACCCGCAAAAAATATGCAAATCAGACGTCCTTAATTTGCTGTCGTGCGCACGCTAGGGGGAAAAAGGGTTTGCTTCAACTCGAATGAAAGTAAAAGTGGGAATCCTCTCGGGCAACGGGGAAGCTGCCTAAAATGGATGAATGGATGGCAGCTGATTTTTTGTTTTTCCTCTCCGTAGCGCACGGTTCAGTTTGCAAACTGTGCTATACTGCTAGTTTGGAAGGATTAACGTTTGGTAGAGTGACTGAAGTTTACTCTGGAAAAAATATGCAAATTAATGTCAGAATGTGTGCGCTTTCAACGATGCTAATAATGACAAGGAAGGTAGTCCGTGTTATGCTAATTTTGTGTTGCCATCAGCTGTTCTTGCTAGGTTTGCTAAGGTGGATTTGCATAAATTTCGATAGATTATTATTGCAACGAATCGGTGCAGATTCAATTAGCATGGTGTGGATAAAGAGAAGCATTTCCTACCGGGATCGCTGATCTTTTCATGTTTTCATGTTTTTAGAAGACTGTAATTTTCAGTTTTAGTCGTTTCATGTATTTGAATTTTTTTATGATTATTTTTTATCTAGTCAGGGAAAGATTAAAATAATGCCCACTACAGAGCGCAGCCTGAATAACAAAAGCGTATAAATTACTGCTGTTCAATACCCGCCATAAATCAACCACATGGCAAACACAAAACAAACTCCTGCGAAATAGGTTAAATCCCCGCGAAACACTTCCGCAGTTTGCCCGTGTGCCTCGCAAAGGTATCACCGAAAAATCAGATAAACATATGTTAAACCACTTATCATTTTCCATTATTTGCGTTGATGCTCAAATACCGGCTATGCAAACACAACAGCGAAAGCAGCACATTTAAATCTATATGCTCATCTAATAAATTAAATCCTTGCCATTAGTCCTTCTTCATGCATAATATATTTTACAACGAAACAACCCTTTTCTCCTCACGCTGCAGGTCTGAACACAGAAAAATTCGAACAGATAACGCTGTGGCAATTTTTCTCGACCCCACCCCACCGAACGACACAGAAAAATATGCGAGCATCGGAAATAAAAAAATGCAATAAAAATATAAGCATAAAAACACGATTGAACAGAAAAAAATGACATCGATTAGGTGTGCGTGTGTCTCGGTTGATTGTATTTTGCCGTGCTTTCCTTTGCATATCACCGAAAACCGCGATCGTGAAATGAATAGCTACTTCGCATTTCGATTGGGATATCGAATGAAAAAAATCAGCGTTTTATTGTCCAGAAAATTGAACGATTGAGAAATTTTTGTGTGCCGGTGCAGAACAATTTTCTCTCGGTTTGGCTTTTTATGGATGAGAATGATGCATATTATAGATTTTATTTTCGCGCATTTTAGTAGATTTTTCAACTCAACGAAAGAGTTGAAAACATGTTATGAAAATAAAACTCGTTCAGAATAATTTTCTCTGATAAAAGCACTGAATAGAATTAGATGGGCTTGCAACGTTGCGTCACGCGTCTGTGCAACATATGTCGTGTAGCATGTGTAGGCTGTCATAAGAGAAGAAATGTTTCCCCTCCGGCTTTGTCGTTTGCACTGTTTGAAATATTTCACCCCAATCTAATGATGGAAAACAGGTAGTGTTTTTTCGTAAAGGAAATCTCGCGTGTTTTTTTTTTGTAAACGGCCACTAAGCATGCTATCAAAATTCACTTTGAGAGAAAATTCCGGACAAAGCGTAGCTCGCCGAGAATGGATGTTAACATTTTATGAAAGAGAAAAGTTTTCTCTTTCGTCTGCTGTTGTGATTTATAATCGGCGATTATTGGTTTGTCCAGAATTTCCTCTCAAAGTGAATTTTGACAGTATGCTTATTGGCCCTTTTCAAAAAACACACGAGAAATGTTGTCTTGATTTCTACTTTTGTTCAAAGAGAAAATTCTCTGATATAGTGTGTTATTTTTTCCGCTATAATTTGTGTATTCGACAAGGCAGATTGCCCTGGCTAGAATTCTTTAGCCCCAGATCTCGTTACATTTAGATTTCCTCGTTGTATGATCATCCAACGAGTTATTGAATCAAAATACCACCGATTGCTGTTACATCCGTAAACACGAGTAACTTACCTGCTTCGATGATTTATATTCGATACATCCATGCTCCTTAGCCAATTGAATTAAGGTTAAGGTACACGAAAAAAATACTTTAAAGGTGATTTAGGCGTAAGGTATATTTGTTTCATTGGCTAAACATCAACAAACTAATTGGAATAAATTTTCAAGAATTAAATTAAATTTGGTTAAAAATACATTTCAAGTGTGGCAAGTAATCAGCAATGTATGTTTCTTTAAGGGATTATATATGACGAATTTCGCGCCAAATCGTATTCATAGTTGGCAGCACCCTCTCAGATTCTAATGAAACTTTCTGTACATGAAGACTCTTTGAGTCACAAAAAGCCACTTTGCATATTTTGTTTTTCCAAAAATGATCTAGACTTTTGAAAAGGGCCAAACTTTTTTTAAAAAATTTTTTCAAATGGCTATAGTCTAAAATGATAAATCCTACAAAAAAAATTGTAGGAGGGATTTTCATAAAATTTCGAATAAAAATATTGAAAAAATTCTTCATTGACTCCTATACTGAAAAAATCGATTTTAAAAATTTAAAGTCGATTTACAAAAAAACCATTTTTGATTAGTATGAAATTTTGTTTCAAGATAGATAATTATGTTCCTTATCTACCGTCAAAAAGTCAAGTTCGGCACTTTTAAGGAAAAAAGGTATTTGAAAAAAACTTTTCCTTGTCCAAACTGAATTTTTTTCTTCAGTGTATTTTTATCGAAAAATAAACCAATGAAAGTCATAATCATCTCAGAATCCATTAAAACTCAGTTTGTGAGAAGGTATTGTCTAATTTAGCAACTTAGCATATTTTTATCAAGGGGTTAACAACTTTTTCATTTGTCATGAAATCGAAATTATTTTTAATAACTTTATCTGAAACTCCTTGAGAATGTTTTCCCAAATTTTTATAAAGATCCGAGAAATAGATCGAAAGTTACAGCGCTTCCAAGCGCGCTTCGTCTACCAAGAGCAGTGGTAATTTGAAATTTTAAACTCGATTATCTCGAAATGTCGTTTTACTAAAAATGGTTTTCCGTGATCACGATAGCCGAAAAACTACTCAATCAATTTTCTGATTTTTTTTTCATTTGATCGTAATTATTTTTTTTCGTACTTTAACGATTCCTTTTTTATGCATAAATTTTTGTTTCGTGGATAAGAATTTTTTAATACAATTTTTAGAGCTTTAACCAAAGATTTTTTACTAAAAACGTTTTCGAATACAGGAAAAAAATATTATTTATTCAACTAATTGTTAAGGTACGTGGAATACACATATACTAATGGCATTTTTTGAGTTTTGGGATTTTAAATGATCTATTGTTCTCCAATCGTGATCACCACAAAACTCTTAAATAAAAAGAATTTCGGGGAAAGAGCCAAAACTCCGCCAATTATCAATTTATTTTTTATAAACTTATGCTTGTTTATTTTACTAAAAAATGTGCTTTCAAAATATTATAAGTTTGGTGTAATGAAATCATTGCTTTATTCCTTGCGCAAATTCAATTTTTTTGACATTTTTATCACTAGAAGGTATGTAACCCCTTAATCTAGAATCCCATTGAAAAGAGTTAATGTCGTTAAACAAATATTCTATTATTACTTTTTCATTTTCTTGTTTAGTGCTGAGGAAGAATCAGAGAAAGAAATAACCACCACAACATTATGTATTGAATTTTACATATTTTTTTCTTTATTTTTATATATTACATTTGTCTTAAAATTATCTTCATGCATGCTAATTTGTATTATTTCTATACAAGGAAAAAATTTTTGGTTCATCTTCTGAATTAGAATACCTTTTCGTCTCTACTTTGCTCCCAGGAATAGGCAAAATACCACCGATTGCTGTCACACCCGTAAACACGAGTAACAGCTCTTAGAGTTCTTCTGACATTTTGTTGTACCTACTGTTCAGTGAATATGTAGCAGAAAATTAATTTTGTTATATTTTTATCAGTTTGTTGAACTGCCCAGTTATATAACTTTGATGTTTGTTTGTTTGTTTATTAAGGTTTTAACCCCAAGGAGCATTCGCCTTTTTGATTTTTGATTTTAAAATTGAGTTCCTTTGACTCAATCTCGTGGTATCGTGGGGGAACTTAAAATTAGGTAAACCGTGTTGAAGGTAGTTTCCATTAAACCACGGCAAAAATTACAACTCATTGATAGGTTTTTTATACTCAAATTTAAGTTGAATTTACCTAATTTTGAGTATACCCCAAACAACTCAAAAGTAGGTTCCTCGACGAAAGACCTCGACTGAGTCGAATCTCTCGTTTTGTTTTTGACAACACTAATAAGTGCGAAAGCGACGCACAACACAAAAGTAAGTTAAAATAACTTATTCTGCAGGTTGTTTTATTTAACCGTGTACTGTTTGTGTTTTCGTGTGACTCTGGTATAGCTGTCTTCCTTCTTGTTTATTTCTTCCTTGCGTACGTTAACTATTGGCTTTGGTATACCGTGGAATATTGTTTGTCCGGCATGCATTTTTTGACCGGGTGTCTGTGGTATATCAGTAGATGTCCAAGGCTGTTTGGTGGTGTGGGTTGTAGTAGATGAATTTTCTTTAGTTGTTTTGGCACATGGCTTTCCGTAGTGTGCCGTCTTGTTACAAAACTGGCACGTGGGCGTCTGTCCAAGGTATGATCTGGCCTCGAAAGTTAAATAAGACGGTATAGGTTGGTTCAGTCGCATTTGCACAACCCGAACACCGTTGGGAATGCCAGGGAAAAAGTTTCTCCAAGTGTCGTTAGAGACGGATTCCACTTCTCCATACTTCGACATGAATCTTTTAATATAATCCGTGCTAGTACGAGGTGCCAGATCATGGAGGCGAATTTCCGTTAGATCAAGGTCCATATACACGGGGATCTTGGTTTTGACGTTTTCATATTCGACGTCATGTTGCATGTTGTTCTTTGCTACGAAGCTTTCTGCCTCGGCTAAGGAGTTGAACGTTATTAGTACTACATTCCTGGTGTGGTGAAGCTGGACGTGTGAAACCTCTGTAAGATCAAGTTCCATTTTCACCTTGACCAACTGTTCCACCTCGCGCACTGAAGGTCTAAGACGGGTTTGCGAAAAATCAATCGCGATTGTGTTCTCCCGTAATGGGCGAAATATATTTTGTTGTTCACTCATTTCACTCCAGTTTAGGTGCAACGGAACTTTCCTGTGTCTATATGTTACATGTACACGTTAGAACGGCGCGGCGCGGATAGTATTTTTTGTTTGTGTTCTGTTCGCAAGCGGTGCGCTATTTGGCTTCTGATCTGTACGAGATGAGGAAGCAGACGAGTTATATAACTCTCGAGGACTTGTTATGGTATTTCCATAGTCGCGAGCAAAACTGGCTCTTTTTATCATTCGCTTGAGAGTGCCACCAATAGCATCACAGAGTCCTTTTCCATGGAATGCTGCAACAAAATGCCATTCTGCGCTTAACTCATAATTTGACTGGAATCTACACAAACTTGCAAAGTTTTTCTTATTTTTGTATTGTGCTGCTGTTGTATCAGACATAAAATAAATTTTAGAAAAGCTTGTGAATTGTTTTACAAAATTTATCAGTTTTGAGAGAAACAAATGAACTGCAGTCTTCAAGTATTCCAGTCTTCCAGTCTTCATTCAAGTCTGTTATGAATATATACCAAATTCGTTACTGATACTTTTTGCATGTATCAGGCAACTATCAGCTGGGGAAATGGATTCTGAGATGATTATGACTTTCATTGGTTTAGTTTTCGATAAAAATACACTGAAAAAAAATCAGTTTGGACAAGGAAAAGTTTTTTTCGAATAACTTTTTTTTCCTTGAAAGTACGCAACTTCAATTTTTGACGGTAGGTAGGGAACATAATTAGCTATCTTGCAACAAAATTTCATCCAAATCAAAAATGGTTTTTTTTTTATAAATCGACTTTAAACTCATACTGTGTTGCGTTTCGGCTTCGCCTCATCAGAAACCAACACTAACTTATTGTCGGAATACATTAGCGCCGGCTTGGCGCAAATCCCTTAAAACTAAAACACACTTTGTGTTTCAATCGAACGACTGATCAAACGTGATGTCAGCATAGACTTTAAACTTTTAAAATCGGTTTTTTCAGTGTAGTAGCCAATGAAGAATTTTTTCAATATTTTTATTCAAAAGTTTGACTAATTTTGTGAAAATCATTCCTACAACATTTTTTTGTATGATTTGTGATTTTTAGACTATAGCCATTTGAAAAAAAAAATTGGTAAAAAAAAGTTTGGCCCTTTTCAAAAGACAGTCTAGATCATTTTTGGAAAAACAAAGTATGCAAAATGGCTTATTGTGACAAAGTTCTCATGTACAGAAAGTTTTATCTGAGAAGGTGCTGCCAACATTTGTTCGAGTTGGCGCGAAATTCGTCTAATGGGTAAATGTGCGTGGGTGGGCTGGCTGGTGAAGGAGGTGGCGAGTTGAATATAATTCCTAACCTTACCTCCTAATTTATATTTGGTAAATGAGGTTCGTGTGTGAGAATTGAATTTAAAAGAGAGGTTAAAGGTGGTATCAGAAAAGAGGAGATGACGTAGAGAGGGCGTTATGTGAGTGAGAGGGGATAGTCCTCAACCGGCCCCCAATTTCCCCCTGTTTAAGTTTCAGAAAACGCATCTTAGTAAAAAAAAATTAGATTAAGCGATTAGGTTGTCGATTTTCAGAGAGATTGCATAGCTTCGATTCAAATGAAATTTCGAATGTGAATGCTATTGTGAAAATCGAGTCAAATTTAAATTTGACTTCCGAAATTAAATTTCGGAGCTACCGGTACACCGGTTTACATACATGGGAATTTCGCATGTGACTGCATACTTCAACTCGTAACACGGGAACCAGAGCTACGATTAACATGAAATTCGATAGCAGTCAATATGCTGAAAATCGACTCATAAGTTTCCGGTGATGCCGAAGGTGCCTAAAGTGATCAAAGTGGAGTTGATCGGGAATCAGTGATCTGAAGCTATAAATCTAAGCGATTTAGAACGCGTTTTATGAAGTTTTGCATCTTTTACATAACATGCTGATACCGATTTATATGGGAATTTTATGCGTGATCGCACTCTTCAACTCGTAACTCCGGAATCAACAGTCAGATCAGAATTAAATTCAATAACAGCCTAGGGAAGCGTTGTACCTTTTGAGACTAAGTTTTAGAAAATCGGTTCGGCCATGTTACACGGAAAAAAATCCTTTCATAAATTCATGAACAAACAATCACGATTTCGTGAATTGAACGATTTACGAAAATCGTGACCAAGTTTCTGTAATTATGAATAATAATCCTCGTATTCATGAAATTATTTGTGTTTTTCAAAAAAACTAGTTCGCGCAAAAATGGCATTGTAAGGGAACACGCATCCGCCGGTTGAAGGCAATCGAGCTGACATTTCTTTAGACTAAGAAAACTAATTTCGTTGTTTGTTTAGTAATCATTTGCCAAGTAGGAAACTAATGCACTGGGCATTTAATGCGCATAGAGAATACGCTTGATCTTGTCATAATGAATGATGGATTGAGTATGAGAGTTGAGAACTAATAGTTCGCGGGCAGATTCTAAAACCAGTTATCAATTTGCGGCGGACATATAACAAATGTTTTATTGTCATATTCATTGGTTTATTTTTAGTCCTTTAAGTTACCAGACAATTATATTAATTCTCCTCTTTGTATTGAGTTCTTTTATATAATTTGAAGTAGTACATGCACTTTTTTTCTTTTTTCGATTATAGAGGTTTCAACCTTAAGGTCATTCGCATTTTCGGGTTAGAAAAATCTCTTATGAAAAATTTCTAACCCTATGTGCGGGGTCGGGACTCGAACCCATGTGCGCTGCATACAAGGCAATCGATTTACCAACTACACTACGCCCCCCCCGTCGCCAAGGACATGCACTATATTATTGTCATGTTAACCATATTTTTTCATGAGTAAAAAATGTTATAGCTTGAAATGGAAAAATGTTCCCAAAAACGTGAATAAAGTGCCATGAATTCCGGAACAATCAAGTTTTCACGTTATGAAAACAGGACCATGAACATAAAACATGTGTTTTATAAATATGTTCCATTTTCAGTAATTGGCGCCTAAATAACGCTTTTATTTGTGAAGATATTTGATTTTGTTTTGTGAACTTCAGTTGCGGTTTCCACCATACCATTACTAAATCGATTTTCTGTACGTGAACTAGTTCACAACTTTATGAACATCATTCATAAAACCAAAGGTTGAATCGTGATTTTATTCATAGCTTTTGGAAAACATATTTACTCGAAACTATTTCACGAAACCCGGAATATTATTCATTAAACTTTTCAATCATCGTGAACTAGTTCAAGTTTCCAAATATAATAGTCACGATTCAATATCCGTACTCGTGAAATAGTTCACAAAAGCACACAATATTATTTAGATATAGGTGAACTGATTCCTGATTTTTAGTGAATTAGGCTCATTTCATGGTCATGAACTAGTTTACAAAACTAAAATGATTTTTATATTTTCGTGAACATTCGAGCTCGTGCAATGCTTCACAAAATCGAAAAATATTATTCATGTATACGTGAACTGTTTTATGATTCCTAGCGACTAACCACGAGCTCTTGAAATAGTTCACTAAATCATGAAATATTATTCATAGAAACGTGAACTGATTTATGATTCCTAACATGATAGTCACATCTGACCATGTGCGGCCGTGAAATAGTTCACAAAATCAAAAAATATCGTTCATGTAGTCCTGAACCAGTTCATGATTCCTAGTATAATTTTGACGACTGACCATTCGTGCTCGTAAAATACTTCACAAAATCGTAAAATATTATTCATAGATTTTTGAAACAATCATCTTGATCACCACTAAATTAGTTATGAAGATGCATTTCGTGTTCCTCTCATCAGAATCGGACACTAACTTAGTGAGAGGACTAAGCTAGCGCCGGTTTGACGCTAGTTCCAAAAACGAAAACACTATTTATATTTCTGAGCAAGTTTTTGGAACAAACTTCGATTCGGCGAAACGTATCTCCATAGCTAATTTAGTTATAGGTTTAGTGACCTTAACGCGCAAATGTGGTTTAAGGGGTTATATATGTTAAGATGCCGAAAAAAAGGAAAAAGTTGGAATTTTTATAAAGGTATGTAGCCATATTTTTATGAAATCCTTGTTATACGTCTAACGTAGTACAATGTTCAATTTGCAAAATCCACTTGAAAATATGAAAAAAATATGAATAATTGTCGAAGTTATAATAATTTCCGCAAAATGTGTTTTTTTTTTCAATAAGGTTATCCGTGACTACGATTCCAGTCCAACAGCTCAACTGAAACCAACAAACTAAAAAAATCATAAGTATATGTATCTGTGGTGTCCTTGAACGATTGATTAGAAAATAATTTTCTTCTTTTTGGAAACGGGGACGCTTTTTCCAAAAAAATCGCTATTTTCGCCTGTATTTTTTTTAAAGAATTCATAACATTTATATGAAAATTTTGACGAATAAACGAAATCGTTCAAGGACACGGCAGTTAAATTACGAACAAACCAAAAAAAAGTTTCACGATCGGTTGATAACTTTTTCGGCAATCGTAGTCATCGCAAAGACTTTTTTGGAAAACATGATTTCGAAATAATCGTGTTTAAAGTTTCAAGTATAAGCCACATCTCCATAAGGGAGCAAGATAAAAAAACGCTATAACTTTGCGTCTACTGCTCCGATCTGTATAAAAAATTGAAATAAAATTCTTAAGAACCTGAACTTTACAATAGAAGAATAAAAAATCGATTTTTGGTCGACCTCAACATATATAACCCCTTAAACAATTTTCTCTTTACTGGTGAAAGAATAGTTTTCACCTACATTTTCTTCACTCAGGAGCAATATAGCATAGTTCATCAAGCCAAGAACAAAAGTAACTCTTTAGACACACATAATAAAAGTAACCGTATTTTGTCGTTTGCTTTGCGTTGGTTCGGGCTGAAGCAAAGAAGTACACTGAGTATTGGTTATTGGAAACAGACTGACCTACTGTTACATTCGACATTTTATGCATTGTACATTCATTCTTACTATCGTTTCTTACGTAACAATTAGCCATTTGTTATATGCGACAATGAGGTACTTTTGACCTAATCCGTTTGCTACCTTTATGACATTCGATTTTTTGCCAGTTGACATTTTCTTTTATTCGAACTATTAGCATGCAATCCTTTGCTAGATTTACATAGCCGCATATGCTTTTTTACACCAATTCTGATTAGACTTAGCTCTGATGGCTTCTATTCAGGTTTTGCCCGGCAATTTTTTATAATTACCATTTTCGTTATCCATCGACTGTCAATAATAAACTAACCAAATTTCTAGAATTTGACTAATTACCTTCGTTCAATATCTATCCATTAAGAATCAATTAACTCAAATTTTTGATAGCTAGTTTCTTCAAATTATGACCAATGCATTGTTTGATTACCCAAGTAAGAACTTCGTAGTGAAGAATATTCTTCAAAAGATTTTCGGTATAGCTCAATTTACTACCAATTTTTCCGCCACAGCATACACCCGGAAGGAACCCCTGTAATTCGACAAAACCCTACCGAACATATTTTCTGCCATATTTTTAAATTCGATAAGGTTATAAAACTGTGACCTTGTTTGTTGTGAGCGTTCTCAGCTTTTGAAGAGGGATCATCATCTGTTAGTTCCGCACGCACCCGAAACTATTTGGTTTTCTTTCTTCCGCTCATTTAGTCATTCATTGGTGCTTGAGGTATGAGACCCATAAGTTAAAGGTAGAAGTCAAAACAGAAGACAATATGAAATAGGACCAGGACAGCTTACCTGTTGCGAATGTTCTATTTTGGGACGAATGTAGGTACTACTGTGTACGGATCCTCGTGAAGGCGGTTGATGTTCGGAAAGCCATCCAAGAGCACGGTATGAAGTTCCTATGGATATCGAATGGTTGACGCATAGGAACTCTATACCTCGCTAGTGGGTAAACTTTTTTTTTCTCTTTCTAAATCGTGCGATTTGTTTTCGTTAAACCACCAGGTACAAATTACAGCATCCGTCCTTTTGGAAGATTGAACCGTGCCGATCGCTTGTTCGCAGGTGCAATTTAAGAGCAACCGTCGCGTCGGTGGCCATGCCGTTCGTACCAACTATTCGTCTGTCGTTCATAGTGAGTGAGTGAGTGAGTGAGTGAGTGGGTGGCACCTAGTCTCGGGGGCGGGGGTTGTAGTAGAAGGGTTACAAGAGCATGACATGCAAATAACATGTTTCTCCTTTAATTATCAGCCTCGCGGGCCCCGACTGGATGTGAATAATTGCCACCGTGCCACCACTCTGAGACGTGGGAGAGAATGGTGGATTTAGTAGTAGAGTCAACACCGGCTCTGCAGAATATCAATTAAAATGCAAAACAGTCTGATTAGACAGGTACGAACGTAAAAAAACTGGTTAGTGGCAGCGATAGATGTTTCAGATGGGGTAAAACAATTAAGCAGTAATTTGTAGGTGAATAATGTAACATGGTATGTGCGGAATGAGGGAGATTAATCTTTCGTTCGTGTGGGCATATGTTATCCTTCGACAGAAACAAATTCATTCGATTTAACTGATCCTGAAATAAGAAATCATCTTTAGTTGGCAAAGAAGGCATTGCAACCCGCAGGGAATCAATTTTTCCAGGGACAGATGTCATCTCGAAAAAAAATAAACACGTGTCAGTAGAAAGTAAAATACCCGTCCTTCTTGCTGAACGTTGATAAATCCTTTCAAGTTCCTTCCCGATGTCAAAGTTTTGCTTTTATCCCTACAAGCACAAACGCCCGCTTCCTGAATTTTGCTTTCATTCCCTTCTCTCCGCGCTAACACCTTTCTTTTGCGTTATAGCACTGCCACTCAGGTCACAGCTTCCGTTCTATTTTTTGTGGATTCGTGCTCAAGAGCGATTTTTATAATTTGCGTACAGACGAAAGGCTATTTCCTTCTTCTGGAGCTATTCTGATTCTGTTTTTCAATTCTTTTAAATTCTATATTCAGATCGATGTAGAAAAGGTTGGGAGCGTTTCTTTTGATATTTTTCCTAGTGTCTTTTCCTGTTTCATTTGCCTAGATAGATCTTCTATCGATAGCGACACAAATTGTCAACTGTCGTGCGCGGAAATGCCTGCTTGGATTTGAAGAGTTTTAGAAGTGGTATGTGTAATTATGGGACTGGCTAAAACTAAAAATACTTTCCAACTGCTTCCAAAAACATTGAAACAATTCGTTTTTAGCTTCCGGATTGAAATCTCACCCTTTTCCGTAAATATTATGTTGGCTAGTTCCTCAAAATACGAAAATTTCCAAAATGAAAAAAAAAACATAAAAACAATGTTTCGAATTTTATTCAGTGCAACATAAAGAAACAAGCATTCTCTGTGAGATTGTTGCCGGACTGGTGATTTATGTGGTTTTTGTTTGAGGCGAAACTGAGTCAGTTCCTAACCCCAACTGTTGTCAAAATGTATGAACTGACAGCGGTTGGGGTTAGAACTTGACTCAGTTTCAGGTTCAAGCGAAATCGCCATTAAGGTCCCACAGTAACGTAAGGTACATCTCCCACATGAAGTTCCCTAAGAAGGTCCTCTTGTAGCTGACAATCAGTGAGAAAGGGATGTCAAATCCGGTTCTCTTTTCTTTGCAACCTGTGGTCAACGTGGTAGTGTACAGCACGAAGTGCTTAGCGGAGAAGCGGAAGTAATTGGGAAACACCAATCGATCTGGCCACGGTACAATACGCGAAGCGATAGAGCGTTTAACCCTCAAAAAGGCAAGCGGGTCTTAGAGGCCCGGCACGTTATAATTTTTTAGTTACAAAAAAATGTATATGCAGTATAAGCTTGGGCATGGAAATTTTTATAAGTAGCTTTGAAATCTATAACAAAAATAAAGAATTGTGAAATTTTCATCTATGGAGTGATGCGCAGCTATGTTTGAATTTTTTACATGCACAGAAAGGCAAGCCGGGCCTGGCAGGCCCGGTGTGCATGCAATATTTATTAGGAATACCACGGGTTTTATACATTAATATTTATCTGAAAAAACATTTTGATGAGTTCATCTTCATATTAGCAGGCATTTTTTTCATGTTTTAATTTATTTTATCTTTTTACATTTTCTTATAAGAAAAAAATCTCGAAAGTTTGAGCGAATTCTATACATTTCTTTTAAAAGAAATGTAAAAATAGCAAACGATAATGACGTGTGTCATATTTTTTTGGGTAAATACTTTTTTTTCACCCACTGTGGTCTACTTGACAATTATTTGGATAGAACATAACCTAACTCTGTCGTTATTGTCTATTTTTGTTGTCTATTCTTTGTGTTATAGTTGTCGTAATTATTTATATTCTAGGATCTAAAAGCAACAAAAAATTAAAATGGCTGTAAGACGATATGCCCATGTTTTCAATCTTTTCTGAATCTGAAATAATGGAAGAAATTCGAACAAATTCAACAGCAGACGATTCCGAAATTGATTTGGAAAGCGAGGAAGAAGATGTGAATGATATTGCTTTCGACGATGAATCTTATGCAGACTCGAAAGAAAAATCTGAATATGTACTCCGGTTATGCATCAGAAGAAATTAATAGCAACCCAGAAACATTTATTGGTCGTGTTCAAACAAAATGGAGCTCAGAAACAATCGACAGTCGACATGATCTTCCGAGTACTCACCTTTTGGAAAAAAATTGACCTTTTTACATCCATCGCCTTATACGCTGAAATCGGGATTTGCTGCGTGTTCGTACTCATCATCCTGTAATTCTGGAACCGGAAGTGGGATCAATTAGAAATTCAACAGCAGCTAATGGGAATGCTGTACCTTTCATTTGAAGCCAAGTTTGAAAAAATCGGTAAAGAATTCGCTGAGAAATAGGTATGGCATTATTTTAGAAACTTGGTAAGTTCCCCCGGGGCATCAAGTACCGGCATAGCTGGCCAATGTGGTCGAAGTGCCTTCGGTGGGTCATTAATGATCTAGACATGCAAAGCCAAGTAATGTTGCACATATTTTAATATATATTGCATAATTTGGACATCATGGTGGTATCAGTTTGTATGGAAATTTGCTGTGTGATTGTACTCTTCAACACGTAACTCCAGAACCGAAAGTCGGATCAATAAAAAAAAATCAATAGCGACCGATGGGAAGGCTGTACCTTTCATTTGAGACTAAATTTGTACAAATCGGTCCAGCCACCTCTGAGAAAAATCGGTGAGATTGTTTGCCACATACATACATCCATACATACATACACACATACAGACATTTTACGACCTCGACGAACTGAGTCGAATGGTATAAGAGATTTGGCCCTGCGGGTCTCGGTCAAAAAGTCGAAATTTCGACCGATTGCATAACCTTTCTGTATGAGAACGGCAAAAAGGAGCTTGAATTTAGACGGGCCTGAGAGGCCCGGCTTGCCCTTTAATGTTAGGATTTTAGCTTGCCTTCACAAGGGTTAAAACAAACAGTCTCCAAGATCGCCAACTCTCCCAACGAGCCCCAGCTGTGCTCAATTGAAAATGTGTGGGCGAAACTGAAGGCTTGGTTTTCCAAAATGGATTTTTTTTATTTTTGATTTTAGAAGTTTTAACCTTAGAGTAATTCGCCTCTTTTTCGGATTAGAAAATCTCTTTGGAAAAAATTTCTAACCCTAGTGAGCTGCGTACAACTACGCTATGCCCGCCCTCCTACCGAAAAGGAACTGATCAATAAGAGAATTGAAGAAAAAGTGAACTATCTTTTCAAATTTTGCAATATGGGTTACAAGGGCGGTTTTTCGGTACAAAAATCATTAACTACCGAACCGTTGATTATAGAGAAAACTAGGGTGGTCTGCTCGAACATTCTTTTCGAAAAAATATTTTTCGAACTAAATGGTATAGGAAGGTACTTATACTTCAGCAAAATTGTAGAAAAATGTTTTTCAAGCAACATTTTCAAAGGCATCAAAGTTATAGCACTATCAGTCTTCGTGTTATAATAATTTTTTTTCTTTAACTTAGGGTGTTTCATAAAAAGTCATTTTTTTAACTATAACTTTTTAAATAGTTAGTCTATCTTCATACTCTCTATGAAGCAATTTTAGTACTTTTTATTGCGCATATCTCTGCTGATGAATGTGAATTGATATCATTTTTCGTTATCGAGTTACCGTTATTTTTTAGAATAAAAATGATAGTTTTCAATGACTTATAACTCATAAGGTTGCAAAAACTATATAGCTGCTACTCTTTCGAAAGCGCATCAAAAATATCATAAAATACCACAAAATCAACATTTGGCATCAAAAATACGAAATCGATGCTTGAAATTTAAAAAATTGAAATAAAAGTTTTAGTTCCAGCTTATATTGGGATTTTTTATGTGACTGGATGATTCATTCTACATTTCCGAAACCATACAAGCGATCCGAACGAAATTTCATAGCAGTCTATAGGGATAATATACCTTTTCAATTGAGACTAAGTTTGTGAAAATCGGTCCAACCATCTTCGAGAAACTGATGGGAGTTTGTTAATTTTGAAAGATTTCCCAGGCAATCACAGAACCGTCTATGGTAGCCATTGTGGTCAATAAGACTCCGATGGATGCCAGTAATCTAGAGCTGTAAACTCCCATTTTTACAAAAAAAAAACCCTTTTAGCATTCATGGCGGTATCGGTTTGAATATAAATTTTCTATGTGACCACAATCCAAATGGTAAGTTGACTACAAAAACGAGCGTGCAATAAAGCTCTGGTCCTCACAAGTTCCTACCTCACGCTTCCACGGGTCGAACGATGACGAATGACCGCCAGCTGAGAGTTGCGTGCTTAGCTGGTTGCGCAGCCTATGGACACTGTTGTCCTGACATCAACGAAGTGAGGAGGTGCGTCGTACCCGAGCATCTGTTCACCAGGACGTACGGCTCAAACAGCGCCTGACTGGCATCCAGCGGCTGAATAAGAAACGCTGCATCACATCAGCGGTAAATCTTGGAACGTAAGAACTTTGAATGGACCCGCATGCGCAGGGCTCCTGGCTCGCGAACTGCGTAATGTTGGCATGCACGTGGCAGCAATTCAGGATGTATGATGGCAGAAAACCGGAGAACGCGAATTCAGAACATTCGGCCCCATTGCGAACACTTCATTCAGGTAACACATCTACTACAGCTGTGGTGAAAGAGCAGAACATGGAGTTGGTTTCATAGTGATCGAGAAGCAGATGAAGCGAGTTATTCGGTGGAAGCCGATAAACGACCGAATCTGTGTGAAATATGGGCAAGTTCTTCAATTACAGCCTAATCAGTATTTATGCGCCAATTAACGACAAGCCGATGATATGAAGGACGCGTTCTATGAGAGCTTAAATAAAGCCTACGGAGATCGCCCAATACAAACGTTAAAATAGTCATGATGCTATCGCACAGGTTGGGAGGGAGTTCTTTTACCCAATTATTGGTTCGCAGAGCCTTCATTCTGTTACAAATAATAATGGTCTGCGGCTTGTAACTTTCGCTCCTGCTAGAGGGATGGCAATTAGTAGTACCTATTTTGAATGTAAGGATATCCGAAAGCACACCTAGCGACACCCAAGTGGCAGTGCTTGTTCCCAAATAGACCACGTACTGGTAGATGGACGGCAGTTCTCCGACATCATTGATGTGAGGACCCTCAGAGGCCCAAACGTCGACACGGATCATTCTCTTTTAGTAACAAAGATTCGTGCACAACCGAAAGGGAAATTTGCTGCCAGACAAAACAATGGTGGCTGCCAGATGGAAGGTTTTATTGAAGGTTTTATTGAATGGCGGAAGTGAAAGAGTATCTATTAACAGGACCAGCATTGAAAATGATGGACAAACTGTCGATGCACCAAAGTTGGATGGATGGACTCATCTGCCCCATCGACAAGAAAGGACACAGACTGGAGTGCGCTAATTACAGGGGGATATCTCTCCTCAACTCGGTGTACAAAATACTGTAGCGTATCCTGTTTAGCAGACTGAGACCGCCTGAGGAGTCTTTCGTTGGCGAATTCGTGAGGGCCGATCAACGACGGATCATCTGTTCAGCCTGCGAACGACCCTAGACAAATTCTGGTAGTAAAACTTGCAGATCCACCATCTGTTCATTGATTTTAACGCCGCGTACGACTCAATGAACAGAAATTATCGGTGCCAGATTATGTCAGAACATGGTTTTCTGGCGAAACTGATTAGACTGATACGTGCGATGATTGGATGGCTCAAAATCAAGTATTCGGATAGCAGAGGAGATCTAAACCTCATTAGTGTCCAAAGCTGGACTAAAGCAAGACGATGCACTTTCAAATTTGCTGTTCAATATTGCTCTTGAAGGAGCTATCAGGAGAGCTAGCGTGTAAAGGAACAGAACTATCATCACAAGGTGAGGTAACAAGGCGTATTGCTGCTGCCAACAGGGCCTTTTACGGTCTACATAACCAGCTTAGGTCCCGCAACCTGCAAAGGTCAACAAAATTCGCCTTATAAATGACACTGATCCTCCCTGTCGCTCTTTATGGGCGTTGAGGGTGGCAGATAGGAAAGCATTCGGATTCTTCGAGCGTAACGTGCTGCAGGCAATACCCGGCGGTATATGCGAAAATGGAGTGTGGCGCAGACGCAATGGGCTGGTCATGTGGTACGAATGTCGGAAAAAAGAATTGCAAAAATAATATTCAGCAGCGAGCCATGAAGAGGACGCCGACTTAGTGGGAGGCCACGAACACGTTGGCTATACGCAGTTGAAAAGGACCTGAGCCAGTAGCCAACAAGGAAACGTAGGTATGTGACCACACTCCACAACCCGTAACTCCGCAACCGGAAGTCGGATCAAGATGAAATTTAATGACAGTTTTTAGGGAGGCAACACCGTTCACTTGAGTTAAATCGCTTCAGTCACCACCGAGAAATCGGTGTAACTGTTATTCTGAATTTGGATACTTTTGTCGAGGCTTCCGGAACCGTCGATGGTGGCCAATGTTGTCGAAGAGACTTTGAATAACTGTTAGTGACCTAGAACTACAAATCCAAGCAGTTGTGGTCACATTTTGGATTTTTTTTTACCATTTGGAAAAAACTTTCACTTTTTTGCATTCATCCCTGTATATGTTGAAATGGGATTTGTTGCGTGTTCGTACTCATCACCATGTAGTTCTGGAACCGGAAGTCGGATCAATTAGAAATTCAATAGCAGCCAATGGGAACGTTGTACCTTTGATTTGAGACCAAGTTTGAAAAAATCGATAAATCATTCACTGAGAAATAGAAATGACGTTAACTTAAGCACTTGGCAAGTTTCCCGGAGCCATCATGAACCATCATGTGTGGCCAATGTGGTTAAAGCGACTTTGTTTAGCCATTATTGCACTAGACTGGCAAAGCAAAGTAACTCTGCACCCATTTTAATAAGTTTTGCATCATTTTGATATCATGGTGGTTCCAGTTTATATGAGAGTTTTCTGTGTGATCGTACTCTTCAACCCATGACTCCAGAACCGTAACTCCGATCAATAAAAAATCAATAGCAACTAATGGGAAGGTTGTACCTTTCATTTGAGTTTGTGTAAATCGGTCCAGCCATGTCTGAGAAAAATGAGTGAGATTGTTTGACACATACACACATACATACATGCGAGTCAAGTTTCGGCATCTCCGGATCGGTTTACGTCTCGATGGGTTCCGACGTTGGCCACGGTTCTGGGGTCGACCGGTTTCGCAGTGAGAAATGAACAGTGTGCTGACTAAACGTACATAAAGGAGCCAAAGGGTATGCAGAGGGGCCTACGGGCCCAAGGGCAGCTGTGCCCTAAAGACAGTAACACTAATTTTGTCGGAGCTTAAGCGCAGCGCAGAAACGAGTACACTGGAACCTCCATTTACGAACCAAACCGGGAGTTCGTGAATTGAATTTGTTCGTAAAAAAGTGTTCATTATTTGGGATTTAGTTCGTAAAAATAGTTTGCTCCATATTCTTATTAAAACTTGTTGGTTGAGCCATATTCTCGATAACCATAACAATATGGGTATTTTTGAAACGGGCTTGACCAGTAGATGATGAAAATGGACAATTGGAACCTTTTTGAAATGCAAGATGGCGACTTCCGGTTGAGAAAAGTTCTCCATAACCATAACAATATGGGTATTTTTGGAACAAGCTTGACAAGTAGATGATGAAAATGGACAATTAGAACCTTTTTGAAATCCAAGATGGCGACTTCCGGTTGAGAAAAATACCCATATTGTTGAGGTTATAGATAATTTATCGAAACCGGAAGTCGCCACTTGGATTACAAAATGGCTCAAGACATCGATTTTCGTCATGTACACGTCATCCCCATTCCGAAAATACAGGTATACCTCGATAGTACGTACATTTTTCCTCGATAGTACGTACACCTACCAACAATTTTTTTTTCGTCGGAATTTGTAAACTTCAATAAAATGCGACACATTTTATAGAAGTTTCATGGGTTCCATGTTACTTCTGCCTACTTTAGAAAGGTTATGTCAAAGGCTCTGTGCTACTCAGAGTAGTTCTGCAAACTCCAGTAAAGTATTCCAAAGTTTAAGTAAATCATAAATGCATAATGAAATTCTACCTAGTACGAAGAGAATCCTACGAGCTGTAGGGACGACCTACAAGTATCTTGAAAGTTTTATAAATTTTTGGGAGCTTGCTAACTTACAAGGAAATCCTTAGAACTTCAGACAATTTGTACCCTTCATAGCTTTTTTTTGGTCAAAAATCAGAGAATCTCAATGAGCTTTAAGGATGATAATTCGCCGGTTGTATAACATTTAGGAAATTACTTCAAACTTCAGAGAATTTTCATGCACTCAAACATTTTACATAAATAGCAGAGTGTGCACGATATTCACTCATCTTTTACCGAATTCGGGGTAATTCTGCCAACTTCAAAAATTCTACGATCTTGATCGAAATTTTTAGAACTTCTGGAAAATTTACGAAATTTCAAGAGTATTGAAAGGATTTATGGAAAAAAAATCCAACATCAAGAGGTATCTTCAAGTTTTACAATATTACTTCAAACAAATAAATTACAACGAACCTCAAGTAAATTTCTGAAACTCACAGTTAACATCACAAAATTAGGAAAGTTTGACCAAAAACTTTTGCATGCTTTATGTACGGTATGTCTCAAGTATCAGAGAAGTATTAATTTTTCTGAAGATCAAAAATGATTTTAATAACTTTTAAGGTATACTATCTAGAGCAATGATAACACGATTTTTTGTCAATTGATTTTCAAATATTATGGACATAAAATGTAAGTGCTGAATTCATTACATTATAGGAGATACTAAGTTCTGAATGGAATGGGTGAGATTCGGATCAAGTACGCCTAGCGAATTTGATGGAGACTCATATGACTTACAGATCTGGACAAACGCAGCTAAACGAGCCTTTTTTCCTCTATACTTCTTTTGTGAAACTTGCGCGAGCAATAAAATGAAGTATTCAACATATTCGCGTGGTTCAAGGATTAAGGTATGACAGGGAACTATCTTTAAGCTCTTATGTTGTCATAAACTATATTTAAAATTTAATCGCCTTTGCAAATATATTTAAATATCCGTTTAGCGACCAAAAAAATAAAGAAATAGAAAAACAATATATAATGGAATCGCGCTCGCGGAAATGCTACCAAATTCAAAGAATTTATCAATAACTCTCGAATATCCTACAATATTCAGAGGTATCTTATTCCTTTCGGTTTTTTATTACAAATTTAGAATATTTTATGCGAAATTCAGAAAAATCGTACGTAGTCAAGGAACTGAATAAGTCCGAGGAAATGCTTTTACATGCCATTTTCAATCATTCTGGCTGTAGCAAACCGTTTTTCTAAAACCAAGTACACAGCGATTGAACAGTTTATCACTAATATGGGGATTAATTTAGTGACAAATCTTATTTTTGTAAGTTTTCATTCAATATGAAACATAAAAAGTAATATTTTGAAATTGATTTTTGTGATTCGATAGTACGTACGTTTCGATAGTACATACACTAAACGAAGCGAGGGTGTACGTACTATCGAGGTATACCTGTACCCATATTGTTGAGGTTAAATAGAATTTATCTAATCCGTAAGTCGCCATATTGGATTACGAAATGGCTCAAGACATTGATTTCCGTCATCTATTAGTCAACCTCATTCCGAAAATACCCAACTTTTATTAGTAACAGTTCACTAAGAATACGTGAAACTTCAAAGTGTACTGTACAACCTTAAACTTTTTTTACGAACTTGGTTCGTAAAAAAAGAGTTCGTTATTTCGAATTTAGTTCGTAAAAAAAGTTACATAAATCGAATATTACGTAAAAAAGAGTTCGTAAATGGAGATTTCAGTGTACTAAGTTAGCGTCACCAACAAGCAGCTTCACGTCGGTTAAAAATCCTGTGAAGGGATGCGAGTCAAGCTTCGTCAAGTTTCGTCACGTCTCGACGTTGGCCATGGCAGTCGCCGGTGGACTAGTATCGTTGCAAGCTGTACGTGGATAAAAAAACAAAGTGAGCAATAAAAAATGGGTAAAAAATAAATAAAAAAGAAAAAAATTAAACAAATATCAATAAGAAAAAATTAATATAAGAACAAAAAATAAATAAATAAATAAAACACTCACACAGCGAACAGGTGTGTACTAGGTCGGACGAACAACGATTATTAAATCGTTTTTCTTATTTTCATTTTTCTTAATTATGTTAATATTTACTCCAACTGCACGGTTGAGAAAAGTTTGCCTATTGACCCGTATGAAATAGACGAATTAGAAAAAAAAATTGAAGCAATCAAACAAAAAATTCAACAAAATAGCGATGGAGTTTCATCACCCGATGTTTATTTTTAATTTTGGAATGGTGAATTCAATCATTTTACAATTAGTGTGGACACGGTAATATTTGAATTACGTTTTTATACGGGAGTAAGTTCAGAGTCCATCTAATTGAAACTCAATTCATTCACTTAACGATAATGAAGGTATACTAGGTATATATATAAGCTATGAGACCACAACGTTCCAGTGTTGCACACTACCGATCCCAACATTTTTCATGGTGGCAAACGGGGTCGTCACGAGAGACCACGATTCAGTCTGTTGATCTTACAACCCGGGTATAAACAAACAAACCTCCAGACATGTCTAAAATGTGAATAACCTCAGAAACACTCCCGCTGTCAGCTGATGCTTACGGCGCGGGGCTTTCGTGCCATCGGTATGAAATATTGATTCCAGGCAGTACGCCTCACCTAAATCAGCTCATTATCAATCATATTCTAATCCAACCAAAATCCCACCACCGAGCGAGGAACAGTTTGCCAGAAGGTCGTCACGCTCTCTTGTAGGCACCCATTCGGAAAACCTGGTCGGAAGCCTGAACTCACGGCGTGACTATATGCAGCAGGGCCCAACCTTCAACGGTTTCGCGTATCTCATCATCATCTCTCCCGAATAGATATCTATCATTTAGCGCGGGAAAAAAACCCGCATCCAAGAAAGGATCTCTCATGTACCTCACATGCTTTTTCATAGTATAGACGGCCGCGAAGAAGCGCCAGCTTGAACTGAAATAATAACGCTTCAATGAATAGGGCAAACATAATTTATGCATGTGTAATTTATTATTATTTTAACCCCTTTTTTTGCGCTGCCATGCCCGATTCCCAACAGTTCGTCAGTTTTTTTTTACGGATTCGGAGTGAATTTGAACCGCCGGCAACCAAAGCGCACAGTGCTTGAATGTTCGGGCGCACGGAAGACACGCGTGTGGCTTTGAAGGCATCGAATTGCTGGTTTCCACTAGAGGAGTTCAAAATTGAGCTACGAGCGACATAGTAAAAGAAAAAGAATGAATTTTCACTATTTTTCTGGTGATCACAAATCAAACAGTTGATCGATTTTTTCTCAATGCAATTACATTAGCGGAATAATTTCTATCAAACCGAACATCCCTGGAAGTTTCGTGTTCAAGTAGCGAAGAAGATCTATTGAGCGTTTCCTTGTTGCAGTAGCCGGGGTATGCACCGCTACTGCCGAGAAGATAGCGAAAGGATAAGACCCACGAAATCCATCCCCGTATCTGCACCTTTTTTGTTCCTAGATTTTCCGTTGCGCAACAGGAATCCGCTCGGAGAAAGGAGGGTCACGATTCGGTTCTTCAGGTAGATCTGATCCGAAGCGATGGGAAACGGTGAAACGGAGAATGGAATGAAAATATTATCCAGCACAATGAAATGAAGCAAAAATAAATGCGACTCGGCACTATAGGACACGACCCGGTGCCATCCAGGACGAGAGCAAAGGACGATTGAAAGCAGTTTATGTAAATTAAATTTATTATTATTTTAATGCGAGTTTGTTTCCTGCCGGCATTCGGTACAGAGTTTAGCGTTTGCGACGGGGATGGATGGGATTCGTTCAACAACACTGATGTCCTGTAGATTAGACATGAACTTTCCGTTTCGGGTTTTAATGATCAGGATGGCAGACCGCGATGACAGTGTCGAAGGTGAGTTGTTTCGGAGTGGATCGGTTGTGGGTTAAAAGGGTTAGGAGAGTTTGTCTGAGATGATTTAAGTGATGACCGTGAAATAGTGCAATTAAAGTGAAATGTTTGTTTACAATGTGTGAAAAAGTTTGACGGTTTTAATGAAATGATGAAATATAAAGTTTTTTTTAATCAAAATTGTAACTAGAAGATTGAACAATCAGGTGTAGTTGTTGATTTTCAAATTGGGAGCCAAATTGATTAAAGATAGCAACTAAAATAATGTAGTATTGTAAAATGAATCACAAGCGGCGCAGTAAAGTTTTTAAAGAACGTGCGATCAGTATAAACGACGAAGATTAAACTAGATCTTCATTGACTAATTTTTGTGCAAAGCAATAATTTGCGCACTTAGAACAAGAATCGACAAAAATTTGTATTTCACTTTTCATTGGTTATGAATCAAACGATTAAATATTCTTTCAGCCTAGAGATTTTTTTCAATGAGGAATTCAACGCATATTTGGTAAATAATTCCACTTAATCCTTAGTCCTGATTTCTTGAGATAGGTTTTTTCAGCGGAATGTAATTAAACTTTTATGATTCTAAAGATAAATGGTTTTATATTTCTTACAAAAGAAATGTATAGGATTCGCTCAAACTTTGAAAACATTTTCCGAGGCCCGGAGGCCCGAGTCTCATACACCAATCGACTCAGCTCGATAAGTTGGGACAATGCCTGTATGTATGTGTGTGGATTTATCTCAGCAATGGCTGAACCGATTTTAATGAAACTAGTTTCAAATAAAAGACCTAACATGACAGTTTGACACCATTATTTTTGTTTTTCGATATGTTGTTTACTTTCTGAGATATGGGTGATTTTGTCAAAACGGAACATGATTTAAGCAAAGCTTTCAAACAAAGCGACCATATCGCACAAACTATATAGAAATAGAAAGCTCTAGAATACTTTTGTCAAAATCCGTTCACGAACGGCGGAGATAATAATTACATACATACGTTACATACAGAGTATTGCTTTACTGGAGTTTTGGGGGCTAAACTAAACCTATTTTGAATATCGCGGTATGGAAACATCTACGTGATCCAAAGAATTCGAACATTTTGTGAATTACCTCAATAATAAGTTAAGTATTTCTCAAAAATAATTTGTAAGTTTTCTTCAGCGACAAAAAATGTGTGAGTTGACTTCAGAGTGATTTTTTTTTCTAAAGTTCATGTATTTATCCATTAGAGTAGGCGTTGCCGTAAATCACGGCCTTAACAATCATCTGCCATTTCTTACACGCCTCCCCTTCCTCTCACTCTCTGTCTTTTTCTTCATTCACCTATTTTCAAATGTTCACACCCTCAAGATAAAATGAGTGTCCTTCGAAACGTTGCATTAAGGGCAGGCAGCTGACCAAAAATTGAAAACTACATCAACTCCAATTTAAATCAATTCTATTCAGAGTTTTATATACACTATAATTAAGGAGATTCGTTTCGTTTGATTTATTCGTATTGTACAAGTACATTAGCGAGGATTACAATCAGAGTTTATGCATTTGACAGATAGATAGTTGATCTGACTATGCTTTTGACACACATTACTGTGTTGCAACAAATGAACCCGAAGGTACCCTTTTCCGAACCAATCTGACTAAAGACATATTTATTCGCAGAAGATTAAGACTTGTAATTTCAAGCATGTTCATCCATCCAAAGCAGTTTTTGTGTCCAGTGACTCTTTCATTGGCCACTTGCGCTTTCAACAATTTAAATTTAGTTTGAATAATTTCTTTTTCATAGTATTGGTTTGTATAGGACTCATTTATCCATATTTCCTGAACGAAAATTTGGAACGAAGCAATATGCAAGCTATAAGGATGACTGGAAAGAGTCTGCATTATAATCAACTGAATAAACGACTTTTGTGCTATCCCAGCCAACATTTTGATTCACTTTTACCGACGACAAATCAATTAATCATACATTTATACGATGTAAAATGATTGTATAAAATGCATAGATTCCTTCTATGTGAACAAAAGTGGAGATCATTAAGGTACAATTCGGAATATGAATATAATGTGATATACGATGTATGTTGATTTCATCAAAATGTATATACAATCCTTCAGGATTTTTTTTTTTTGATTTTGTATATAATTATATGTACAGTTACATTGGAAAGCTTATGTAACTTTATGACTAATATAAGTTATGTATTCTATAACGAATATGGGTTGCATTTTGCTTAAAAAATGCAAAAGGGCGAGCAATTCTTTCAATAATCAAAATAAATAAATCTAGATAATTTTGTTAATATTTCATAGTTGAAGTCGTTGTTCTCTGAACATATAATTCTAAATTTAAATTGCCTTTTACTTCCAGTCTCGATCCTGAGATCTCTGATTCCGCAGCGTAGCCGTTATGCATTGGTCTATGTATACACCGTTGACGAGTGGTTATATTCGCCCATCTTATTCTTTTTGAGGTTACGATTTCGAAATACCATAACCGTATTCAAATATGTTACCCAAGTAAGGCTAAAACATTGCAATGCGTGATATCTCGCTAAATGATTTTGTTGCGGAATATATGTGATTTGGGTTTGATACGGCGCCGGTGGTTGAGTGGTAAGCGTGACCGCCACTCATTCCAGTTGGCCTGGGTTCAATTCCAGCCGAGGTCGTCGAGATTTTTCTGATGTGAAAAAATCTGTGGTCACGTCGTCCTTCGGAAGGGAAGTAAAGCCGTTGGTCCCCGGTCCATGAGTTGATGGATCGATATCTAGTCCAGATAGTGGAATCACATCTCTCTGGCGTCGGTGAAGAAGAACTAGAATTCAACGTCTACACTTACTAACAAAATATCCTCCTCCCGTGATACTTGTGGAGTGCGAGGTAGTATATACGGTCTCTAGCAAAAGCAAGTATCGGACTAACCATTCCTTCCCTTTCCTTCCACGATCTACGTTCGGGCCTGGCCGGCGCCGGTATTGATCAATAAACATTTTAGGATTACCAGGAGTTGCACATTGAACGATGTTTTCGCTGCTCCCAACCATAATTATTTACTGATTACCGGTGCAACTTCAGCTAGTCCAGATCGATAACGGAGTAGCAGCCAGGAGTGGTCGCACAAGCTCAAGCTCAAGCTCCAATATATGTGATTTTGGTTTGATATATATTGAATTTCTGATCGGACATTTATATAAATTATAAGTATCGAAAATAATTATTGGAGCATTGTTACCATTCACACGTTATTTCACTATGATTGGATATTTTTTTATAACAGGCACCGCAAATTGTTTGTAGTTTGCAATAAAATATATCTGGCAACTGTGAATTTTTCTAGCTGTCCACGATACATACAAGAAAGTAAACAAACATTTGTGCTTCATTGGATAGTGTAGATAATAAAAAATACGTTTAAAATGAAATTTTCCTCATTTATCGTCACAACACCATTAATTATCTGTTACAGATGTACAGAGTAACGCAATTTTAAGAAAATGGTAGGCTTCAGATTCTGACGCTTCCCATGGCCGAAATCGACATAATGCGAAAAGAAGGGATCGTTTTACATGTATAAAGAAAGCTATAGCGGTGATCGTAACTAGAAAATTCCGTAGCTTCCAAACGGCGGAAACTTCTGTGGAGGAACTAATAAAAAAAGATTTGTCGGATTTCGAGGGCAAGAAAAAATAGCTGAAATCAGTCAGAAAAATAAAATCTATGGAGAAGCAACATGACTACAATAAGCTTAACGAAGGTTTTTTAATAGTATTGGTTGGATTGTATATATTTTGGTTAATTAAAATATCCAGCTTTCGCGAATAAGAAGCAAAAAATGAGTAGCCTTGAGATACAAGCAGAAGACAATTCATCAGATATTCCACAATTCAGTCTTCCGCCGTCGGTAGAATCCAAACTTTCCCAAAATCAATTGGTATCAATGGTTAGTTCCCCGACATCGAATCTCGATGAACCTGCACAACTGCTGACCGAACCGTTTGCTCGTGTTCCGTCATTGATAACATCACTACAGAATAACCCAAATTTTTATGACGCTCGGAAAATCTGGTCAAAATTACGCGAAAGAGCAACGTTTGTAAAATGAGATTACTATTACGAAAAACTTTACAATGTAACCCAATTCCCAAACGATTCATTTATAATATTTCGAAGATGTCGTAAATATTTCAGATTTAAATTCTGTGGGGAGGAGGATCAATAAACGACTTTAAAAAACATTGTATTTCAATCATTGATTTGCATTTTAAGTAACTTTTTACAACTTATCATGACTTTAACTAGATGTATTTATGATTCTGATTTGGTCTGATAATATTTACAATTTGTCTTGGACATTAATATACGACTGCTGGTTTGCTGGGATCTGAAGTGTCTTCTATTTACTTCAATACAAATGAAAACTTTGAAATACCTACCTGTCTCATTCACGAATCGCATTCTCCCTCTGTCGTTCTCTGTTTAAAACACATGAGACCTTGTTGTTACTATTTCGAATCGCGCGTATTCACGTTTTCTGTACAAAAACCTTTTTCTCGGGAATATGTGACCAAACAGACAACTTTGAATTTTAAAACAAATTGAACGTACCAGGCTCCTGATGACTAATTAAGGTCCATAAATAAAGTAAAACACCATAAAATCTTAAACAACGACGTCAAGAAATGAAGAACGAAAACGAAAAGGTGAAAATAAAAAAAGAATGGAAAACCTTTTTTGCACCATGTACCCCTTTCTGAATATTGATCTCCATCGTGTGCCTCTTTCTGAAAATTGTTTACCACCACGTTAGAGTAATTTTCATTCGGACGAATACCGCACTTTTTCCAATTTGAAACCTGTTCCTAGAGACATTCAGCCAGCAACTTAATTCTTGAAACACTGAAACCATATATAAAGACAAATATCCAACGGGAAGGATAGAATAATAAGTTAAAATTTACCCGCACAATATACCCCCTACAAAAGTCAGATTCACCCCTGGGGGTGAATTCACCCCCGGTTGAAAACCTCTGCTATAGAAAGACCATTGTAAATTAGCTATTTTTCAGATGATGGAATTTTTAAAAACAATTGATAACTTTCTGATACAATGGTTCTCCAATTCTTACAATCGGGTTTATTCATTTGCTTTATTCAAAAATCGATTTTAATTTCGCTCTTAATAATAATAGTAGTAATTAGTTTCATTGTTTGTATTTACTCTGATCAGTTTAGTTTTCGTGTGCATTTTATTCATATCATCCATTTAACTTATTTTATTCACTGTTTTTATTCTATTCGTTTGTTATGTTATTTAGATCCTTCACTATTTTTTCAGTTTGATTCATTTCATCCAAACTTTTTTTAACACTATTATTTTATTACTTTTTAACATCGATTAATATTTCATTTTTATCAATTCATTTCGTTCAGCTCATTTTCTTCTTCTTTTTATTCGTTTTATCATTTCTATTCGTTTTGTTTAAATAATTCTTTTATATTATTTATTTATTTATTATATTCAATTCATTTATTGTATTAATTTTATTTATTCCGATCATTTTATTCATTTTATCCATTTCATTCATTTGATTCATTGCATTCACTGGATTCATTAAATTCTTTCGATCCATTGGATTTGATTTGATTTATCTGATTCATTTGATTCATTTGATTCATTTGCTTCATTTGCTTCATTTGCTTCATTTGCTTCATTTGCTTCATTTGCTTCATTTGCTTCATTTGCTTCATTTGCTTCATTTGATTCATTTGATTCATTTGATTTATTTGCTTCATTTGCTTCATTTGCTTCATTTGCTTCATTTGCTTCATTTGCTTCATTTGCTTCATTTGCTTCATTTGCTTCATTTGCTACATTTGCTTCATTTGCTTCATTTGCTTCGTTTGCTTCATTTGCTTCATTTGCTTCATTTGCTTCATTTGCTTCATTTGCTTCATTTGCTTCATTTGCTTCATTTGATTCATTTGATTTATTTGCTTCATTTGCTTCATTTGCTTCATTTGCTTCATTTGCTTCATTTGCTTCATTTGCTTCATTTGCTTCATTTGCTTCATTTGCTTCATTTGCTTCATTTGCTTCATTTGCTTCATTTGCTTCATTTGCTACATTTGCTTCATTTGCTTCATTTGCTTCATTTGCTTCATTTGCTTCATTTGCTTCATTTGCTTCATTTGCTTCATTTGCTTCATTTGCTTCATTTGCTTCATTTGCTTCATTTGCTTCATTTGCTTCATTTGCTTCATTTGCTTCATTTGCTTCATTTGCTTCATTTGCTTCATTAGCTTCATTTGCTTCATTTGCTTCATTTGCTTCTTTTGTTTCATTTGCTTCATTTGCTTCATTTGCTTCATTTGCTTCATTTGCTTCATTTGCTTCATTTGCTTCATTTGCTTCATTTGCTTCATTTGCTTCATTTGCTTCATTTGCTTCATTTGCTTCATTTGCTTCATTTGCTTCATTTGCTTCATTTGCTTCATTTGCTTCATTTGCTTCATTTGCTTCATTTGCTTCATTTGCTTCATTTGCTTCATTTGCTTCATTTGCTTCATTTGCTTCATTTGCTTCATTAGCTTCATTTGCTTCGTTTGCTTCATTAGCTTCATTAGCTTCATTAGCTTCATTTGCTTCATTTGCTTCATTTGCTTCATTTGCTTCATTTGCTTCATTTGCTTCATTTGCTTCATTTGCTTCATTTGCTTCATTTGTTTCATTTGCTTCATTTGCTTCATTTGCTTCATTTGCTTCATTTGCTTCATTTGCTTCATTTGCTTCATTTGCTTCATTTGCTTCATTTGCTTCATTTGCTTCATTTGCTTCATTTGCTTCATTAGCTTCATTAGCTTCATTTGCTTCGTTTGCTTCATTAGCTTCATTTGCTTCATTTGCTTCATTTGCTTCATTTGCTTCATTTGCTTCAGTTGCTTCATTTGCTTCATTTGCTTCATTTGCTTCGTTTGCTTCATTTGCTTCATTTGCTTCATTTGCTTCAGTTGCTTCATTTGCTTCATTTGCTTCATTTGATTCATTTGATTTATTTGATTCGTTTGATTCATTTGATTCATTTGATTCATTCGATTTATTTGATTTATTTGATTTATTTGATTCATTTTATTCATTTGATTCATTTTATTTATTTTATTCATTTTATTCATTTTATTCATTTTATTCATCTGATTCATTTTATTCATTTGATTCAATTGAATTATTTAATTCATTTGATTCATTTGATTCATTTTGTTCATTTCTTTAATTTTATGATTTTCATGTTCAGTGATTTCACTTATTTATTTTATTCAATTTGTTAGTTTGAATCAATTTAACTTATTCTATTAATTTTATAGGTAACTATTTTCGAATATTGCCTAATTCATTTAATGAGCTAATCTTATTTGATTTATGTATTTTATTAAATTGATTTATATTAATCATTCTATTACTTTTATGACTTTGAAAACCTTTTCTTTTCATTATTTTTTATTGATTTTCTATAATTTAATCAGTTTATTCTGGGTTTTATTTATGCAGGACTAGTACTTCGCATGAATTCTGCAAACTAGTAAATGATCCAACCGTGATCACTGCTAAGTGGATTAAGTTGATTTTTTTTATGAATTATTGATTGGATGGTTAACTCTGGATACATGTCGAGCCTGTCTATTTTGAAACTGAATGTTGCTTCTTCCCCTAAATACAAACTATATATTTTCATGGGTGTTGCTAATGGTTTCAAACATTTGGGATATTTTTTTTTTCGTTTGGTAATGCAGAAGATATCATTAATGTATCTTCACCAGCGTTCTGGTTACACATCCTTTTCATTAAGACATTGCTCTAGGTTTGCCTTGAATAGTTCACAAAGAAATGGAGAGAATGGGCTACCCATTGGAGCACCCTTAGTTTGTTTATAGAAGACACCCCACTCTATAAGGGATTTATCTACTCATTTGATGATTTCGGGGAGAGGATTTATTAAATATAAATGAACCTATTTTAGATCTAGTCAATTTTTCAGAATTTCAAAGTGTAATCTGTATTTTCTATTTGTTTTCGCTCACTTTTTATATTTGTGACGAGTTAGTGGTATACATCTGTTTAGTATAACTATTTATCCAAAAATTTATATTGTTTTAATAGGAACACTTAAGAAACAATTAAAGTAAGTAAGTAACCTGGGTGTCATCTGTTCCCTGGCTCCAGTGTTATTTACATGGTGGCCGCGAAAAATACTGCTGGCGCTCTCTATCCATAGCCAGCAGTCATTTTTGCTTGAGCTACCCAAAAATTGGAATGGATACCGAATCACTTATTAGAATCCAGTTAACCGCTTTCTTGCTCAACTTTTTTGGAGCATGTCCATTTGTATGGAAAACGTAGTCGAAATTTTCAGTTTTCACCGATAATAGATACTGTCCCTGGCAGCACTGCTCCAGCGGAATCCCTTCAGGCTAATTGCAATAACTTTCTACTACTACTGTTCTACTGATAATACTTATAAGTGTTAGTACTCAAATGAAAAGTAATAGTCTCAGTTATTAGCCTTACTTATTGCTGTGAATATACGTTGTCTAAATCAAGATTTATAGCTGTTTAAAACGGCATTATTTACCAACCACTTGGGCAGGAATGGGTTATAGATGCCATTACACACAGAAAAAAATGTTGGTAAAAATAGTAGAGTTTTTCACTCTTAGTAAAAACAACCAACGCATATTCTTAGTTTAAAAATAAAACTTTCGTTTTGAGTACTATTCTTCATTTGCTTAAAAGGAAAACTTACTTTGATTATTATTCTTGATTAATTTAAAAGTTTTACTTTCAACCTAATAGTTAGCGTTGGTTGTTTTTTGCTAAGAGCGGAACACTTACTTTTACAAATATTTTTTTTCTGTGTGTAAAATTCTCAGCAGGATTCAATTCATGAGCCGGACAACATTAAAATGCTGATCAGGGTTCCTTCACAATATTGAAGGGGATAGTGGGAGAAGAGCAACATTACTTCGAATTGCGCTGGGACCTTGAGCAGGATATTTATCAGAATTTTACACAGGATATCATTAAAAATATGAGCACGATTCCATAAGTTTCCTGATGAAATCATAATCTTCAGCGGAATTCTAACTTGAGAAGGATTCCACCACACCTCTGAGAAACTTTTTTCTAGAATCCTGCATCAAAATTTAGAGCAATAAAAAGTCTAAATACGGATGATTTAATCGAAATTCTGGATGCTAACAAAACTTCTATCAGAATTCGAAATAGATCCAAAAAGAATTCTGAAAAGCATGTCATCGATAGCAATAAGAAAGTGCCAGAACCCGGCCAACCGAAATACGTAAAATGACAATTTATATGTCAAAATGGCTTGCAGTATCCCATACATGTATAGCGAGAAAAATGCAGCTATGAATTTCATAGTTAAAAGTTGCGCATTAAAGCAACATTGCGTTAAAAACTATTATTTTTTTTTGAATTTCTTGAATAATTTTCATCAAAAATCATCACGCTAAATGATTCTTGTGCCAACAGTACCGGAGATATAATCAGAAGGAAAGCATTTTTTAAACAATTTGTTAAAATTAAATGTGTTCCCATAGATTGGTGGGTGGTTCAATTGTCACAATAGATTAGGTTATTTTACATTGGCTCTTGATGAAAATTTTCTTCAAAATTGCTTCCAATCTAAATTTCGATTCAAATTTTGGTTACTTTGGTTATTTTATTCATTTTGTGCGGAACGACCCATATATAGAAGCTTTTTTGCGGTAGGCCAAATTTTGAGACACAATTAACCCTAGACCACCCATTTCTTGAAAATAATTTTTATTTAAGGCAAAGATCCAATAAGCACAATACAGTCAGACATTTCAGTTGAAATTTTAACCCTCCAAAATGCAAGCTAAAATTGTGACTTCAAGAAACATCGCTCTTAAGATCCAATGAAATCGAAAGCCTCTTTTTTGTCATTTAGTGAGAAAATCGAAAGTCCGAATACGCTCGATCATTTGTATTTCAAATTCCAGGTCATTAAAACTAGAGAACTGTAACTAGCCGGGCCTCTGAAACCCCTTGCCTTTTTGAGGGTTAAATTAGTTATGGAATTTACGTTTCGACTTCGTCTCATCAGAATCCGACATTGACTTATTGTTAGGACTAAGCTGGTGCCGGATTGACGCTAGCTCCAAAGAACGAAAACACTATTTGTGTTTCTTGGCAAACCCCGGTCCTGCATGATGCCCCACAGTAAAAGAAGTTCTGATTGAGATCTCGACAAACATATGATTACGGCCTAAAAGCCAACTGTCAAAATCCACTTCAAATGGAAATTCCAGACAAATCGTTACTAGTCGAGCACAGTTCACAACAGTTTATGAAAGAGAAAACTTTTCTCTTTCATTTACTACCAACATTTGTGATTAACGTGTAACAGTTTGTCCGGAATTTCCATTCAAAGTGGATTTTGACAGTTGTCTTTTAGGCCGTAATCATATGTTTATCGAGAGATGATCTAATGAAAAAAAGAGTTTTTACCTCGATTTTTCTCCACTAAGGAGAAATATAGCATAGTGCATATTGCATTGGCTTGCTAACCCGAGCAGAGTCTGATAACAAATTGAGAACTAAACTTGATGTTGTGATCTAGTAATGTAATGTAAGTAATGTAAATGTAGTAGGCAATGATTGCTCAGGTTATCATTTTGGTCGTTTTAAACAATTAAAAGATCAAAATCGAAAGCAGAAAAATTGCACTATGACATCAAACAGATAACTATTTATGCTATCAGTGAAAGCAAATTGAAAACTTATTGAGATGGTGAAATATTTCATTGATAACAAAATAAGTAATCAATTTCATGTTTGTCAAAGAAATAAAAAACAAACATTTTTTTTTTAAATGTAAGCACATCAAAATGAGATCAAAATATAATGTCACATCTGAAAAAGTTTAAACTGATATCAAAATAAGATTTCAATTTGATGCTTGATATCAAAATATGTTGTCTATTTGCTGTAATTTTGATGTTGGACTTTGCTCGGGAAGCCAGACGTGTTTTTGTAGTGGAAATTTTGGGAAAAACAGTAGTGATAGTTTTTCAACGTACTGATTGTACTGACCAGAACTACAAAAGTTTTGCACTAATCAGCTCAGTTCGCCCACACCAGGTTATAACATCGTGTAGATCTTGATTTGAATGCAATTTACCTCAGTGTAGTGATTCAAATTGTTTCGTTAAATGAAATTTACTGTGAGAACAACCGTACTCAGTACCATATTTCTTACATACTGAAACAGGTGACTGCCGTGGAACTAACACAGACTTTGCTCTCATAAAACAATCCACTTCAACTTCGATCCCAATTTTTTCTGCATAGTTGTTTAAGAAATACCGTAAATCGGGGTGGCATTGATCACTTTTCGAAGTAATCATTACATATTTTTAGACGCAACACATTTTTTTCAAGTTTAATATTTTTAAACCATGTACTGATGTATGGAGAATAAGATTAGATGGTTTTACCTAAAATTCTCCGCTTCCAGCTATTTTTCCAAAAATGATTTCAAATTGAAGTTCGTTTTCGTATTTCGGGCTGACTTTGATAACCTGCATGTTCACCCACATTAAGTTATTGATGTCAATGTTTTTCATTCAAATGCTTGTTTCAACTAATTCTGGAAAGATAGTCATTATTAAATAGATGTTAATTGGTTTTATACAAAGTAATTCAATATACTGTAAAATTTGAGTAACCAAAATTCGTATAATTTGTGTCCAACTAGAATAAGAGATTCTGAAAACCTTTAAAACTGCTAAAATTGTTTAATTCAGTGCTTTAACACGTTGGACTATTGAACAATAAAAAGTATTGCGAATTTTAGCTTGAAATAATTGTCAACCATTTCCACAAAAAATTGTATTTAAAATAAGCACACTCTTAAAAATAAATTTGGCACATCCCACTCAAAAGGAAAATAAAACCTCGCTTGTAATTTATTGCTCTTGCTCAAATCTGAGATTTATTTGTTTTATGAAAAATAGACACTTTACGAAGCTTTGTAAAAATAAGGTAAAGTCAAATTTCGGTTTTTTGTTCCCAAAATACGAAAAATATAGTCAAAAAGTTTAACAAATCAGTATTTTATAAGTTTAGAGTAAAAATAATTTCAAATTAAAATGATTCGGTTGACTATTCTGGTTTAGTAAGCGATCTACGAAAAAAGTTTCGAGTGATCAAAGTCACCCCGGTTTACGGTACTGTTATCTAAACTCGATGCTAGAAAGTAAATCTCACATCGCACGTCTCCTGAGTCAATACTTTATATTAGGTGAGGAAAGTCATATAGAATTAAGTGAGATTTGTCCTTTCACATCATACGTCGCGCGGTATGAAGTAGACAGTTTAGCATTGATAGGTAATATTTATAAAACAGAGAACTGTCCCTTTATAGTTTCATAATATTTAAGATATAATAAAGATAAAAAAATATCAACTCTTCGTTTTATCAACAAACATTTTGCGTCTGGTTGATAAAAACAGATCACTACTGTAGCATAATTTTTAAATAATTTTCTTTTCACGTTCGTCTCAATTCTCTCATTGTATTTTAATAAAATTTAAACAAACTTGACCATTTCTTTTGAAACCATGCGTTTTCCAGGACGCAGTGCTATATGTCTGACTTTACATTTCAGAATTAGTTACTACAAATAGTATAAATAAATAACCTTGCATTTTGTTGCTTAACTCATGTCCGACACTGTATCTATAGTTCGCTCTACATGAACGAAAAGAATGGGGTTCAAACAGTCGTCTTCATAAGTACCCCTACATTCAATTCCAATGTGTGTGAAACATTGGTTTCATCAAGCTATTTTCAATCATTCCCCCGTTAGGTAGGGTGATGAGCCTGTTTGCGCCATGTTTCTATTATCGCCCTAGCCATTTAAAGCCGTTAGTTAAAGCAGTGTCTGCCATCTTTGTTCAACGCATTGAGGCAAATGGTAGCGCAACAATAGGGGCACTCGATTCCAGTTTTCGTTGCACTCAAACACGAGAATTTTACTGTTTTTAGGGCATTTATGTTATTATATCGGTTCTTAACTACGAAGCAAAACTGTTGATGTTAATTTTTACGCATTCCATTGATTGTAAAGAGAGAAATTAACGAATATGTGAGGTACCTTGCTTAGTATGGTGAAAATAAGCACTTTACCGTACCACTATCTTCGCCACACCACCGAAATCGTATTAAATGTGAAACACTGATTAGCAATCGGTTTTGGTTCGCTGAATTTTAGGTTTCGAGCTAAGCTAAAACGAGGTTTTAAGACAGAAGCATGATAACGATAATCGCACCTCACTCCGCACAGCAAGACTCCGTGGCGCAACGGTAGCGCGTCTGACTCCAGATCAGAAGGTTGCGTGTTCAAATCACGTCGGGGTCAGTGCGCAGAGATGATATTTTTATCGCTCTTTTAAGTCTGTTTTATTTGCATCTGTTTTAGTGATAGTACCAACGAAAATACTTTTACTTTCAAAAATATGATCAACTGGCTCACATTGAAAATTGTCCCCGTCTTTCACGTAGCTGTCCAGATGCCTTTCAATCAATTTGCAATAATTGATTAGGTGCGCGCAGGCTCATTGCGGACACCTTCGATGGAGGTTAGGAATGGAACCCTCTGTTACGTTTGAACCCTTACATGTCCATTGACTTTTTTTTTCCTAAAGTAAAATACAGTTCATAATTGCATTTTAGAAAAGCAAGTAATGAATCTCCTGACTTCTTTAATTCATCAAATCTGTTGCAAAATTTGTACTGTTGAGTTAGAAACCATTGACATTCTGGGGGTTGAATTGGGTTAAATTGAAATAGCTTTATAATGCATCCACCTAACCCACAATCAAGATCAAAGGAGCAACTTTTCTACCCAGACGTGCCACCTACCGTTCACCGGACAAGTTCCATGTTTTGTGACACTGATCACAATCGGTGCCGCACCAGCCGGCTCAGTGTGGGCACGCCACGCCACGCCACAAGCTGATCGCTGATTATACCGCTGAGGGAACAGATTTCGTCGCTGTTGTGCTATCTTATGACAAACGCCATTTTGGGGTAAACTGAGTTAGATATGCCACATTACTTGTCTAAAAAATCTCTACAAAGTGGCGTTTACAGAATTTTGACATTCTGCTTGGTTACTGAGATATAGCGAGAAACGCGCTGAGAAATTTTTAATTTTTTGCTTCAAATGACTGTGTCTGGGGATTGGCTCAAATTGTCTTTATGTGTGAGATGTTTTTATATGTAAAACTATCTGATAAACACAATGGCATAATCATTTTCGAAACAAAAATGCACGAACTGTGAGAAAAATGCAATTTAAGTTTTAAACTGGAAATATAGCATATTTGGCAACACTGTAACCAAAAATAACTATTTTGTCTAGATTCCCTGACTCATTTCCTTCAAAATGCATCTCACCGATTGTTTATAGACAAAATGAAGCCAAAGATATGAATAAAAGTTAATAATTGATGATTTTTTTATATGGAAAATTTTCCATGCACAATTATGACACGCCATACCAATTTTGTCATCAATACACACCTATGACACGTGTGAGACCGACTTTTGTTTACATTTTTAAAGAAAACTCGCAATGTAGTTAACCGATTTTCGTAATATTTGAGAGATTAATGCAGAATAGATAGAAGCATCATTTGTCTTCTTTGAATTGTTTATACCATTTATAAGTTTCAAGATATTCAATCTCAAACTTTAAAAATCGTTTTTCTCGAAATGTGCAAAATGGCACTTGTCATAAGATAGCACAACAGCGACGATTTATCACCCGGGTCCAGTTTCCTTAATTACGCCGGCGACTATTTACCGGGGTGCTTATCTGTAGCGATTGATTGAAATTTCACTATTTCACTTAGTGACAGTTGTCAAACAGGCACCGTAGCTGCCTTCAACCAAAACTGTCACGGAAAGGGGGGGGGGGGGTAAAGGGATAGGATAGTAAACAAACTGCATGCACTTTGCTGGAACGTGGCTGCTGAACTCGGGTAGCGTATGGGGCGTGGTTGTAATTGCTAAAGGCTAGAATGGTCCACTTTAATCCGGCGCTAGATAGTAGTACGTATCACGTAGTAGATAGATTGATTCTTATAAATATGAGTTAGAAAACAAGCAACCAGTATAGACCATTAAAGAGTACTTTGTTCGTAACTATGATTAATCAATTTAAAACGATATGAAGATTGTTGTGCTGACTTGTTGTTAGAATTTACAGCAGCGATTTCTTTGTTAATCTTCAGTATCAATTCGTGGAATGTTGTGTTGCAATTCTGTATCCTCTTCATGAAATTAAAATTAATAATAATATTATTTATTTCATTTTCTTCACTTTGTGATACTTAGTAGCTACCAATCTTAATGCAGGTTCGAATTTTCGGAATACAATATTCAAATTCAGGAGCGAATCTAAAATTTACCTATTTTTGTTTTTCGTGTGAAACCAGCAAAACACTTTTTAATCATTGACATTCAAGTGGCAATAGCCCATATGGAATTCAAATATGGTTGTTTCTTAAAATCTTAAAATTTCTTAAAATCAAATAAAAAATTCCACACTAGCTCTGATTATCTCAAAACTTTTGGTCACATAGCTTATTTTATAACGAACAGCTTTGTTGAAGGTAGCATATTGGTTGGAAGTTTCCCAACAAAGTTATTTAAATTTGAAGACTAACCGATTTTTTTGAAATTGCCTATTCTAAGCATTTGCGAGAAAGAGAGGCATCACATAACTTTCTATGAGAATATCTTTTTTCTGTAAAATCGGATCAATCTGCCGTCTTCGGAAATGTTGATCCTTACACCTTAAGCTATATATCCACAGGTTGTGGGATGCACAAGATGATACTGGTATTTTTACTGAATTTATTGTTTCCTTTGCCTATTTTTCATATATTTTCACATACAAATTTGAAAGCTCATGTGAATGAACTAGAGTTTTCAGAAAAAGTTCATATTTGACAATGTGAAGCCAATTACCGTTTGATTTAACAGTGTTCCGAAAAAAGTCAAAATTGTTGCCGGTCTAGTATACAGTAACATTTGGCACCGCCAAGCTAACGCATTTGTGCCTATCAAATAAACGAAATGAATAAAAAAAAAGTATACAGTAACTAATCCACTTCGAAATCGCTCTAAATGCATTGCGTGACAGTACCGTCCTTACGTATGGGCACACTGGGCCTCGGCCTGGCAGTTTTTGGGGGCCACTGAAGATGGATCTAAATCATACGAACTCAGTGTACACTCGATTATTTGTAACTCATTAGTGCAATGCTACAGAATTTTGAATTGAGAATCGTTTATAACTCAAAGTTTATTTTGGATTTTCCCTAATGCCTCCTCTCGGTGAATTGGTAGCATTGATTTGTACCCTATGTGACCAAAACCTTCAACTAAACTGGCAACTAAGCGTAATTATACTCGCGGCACAGCAAGGCCAGGATCGTGTTCATCCAAAATAAGCGTCGCTCGAATATTTCGCTTCAAGCTTCAATTTATTTTGAGCAAAGAAAATGGTGTGTTTTGGACTACACGTAAACAAAGTTCGGAAGGAATTGAACCGTAGCGACAAACAGAACACAGTGGCTAACCAATCTGTGCCTGGCAAGCGTTCTGCACTTGTGGCAAATTGATGCAGGTTTTCATCCCAGTTTAGACCGATATCGGACAAACTTTCACAATAAACCAATAAAATTTCTATTTTTTGATGCGTCATGAATGCATGACACTGCTTTGACCGGATTTAGCATATTGCACTAGGCCCGGACCATCTTATACTGGTACGGAATCAAAAATGTTGCTGTTTAAACTAAAATAGGTCAGCCTTCAAAGCAATGAAGAGGTGAACCAGGAACTTGTAAATGGAAATAATACAATACTAATTGTGAAGTACAAAAAAAAATTATTTCAAACAATTTTGTCGTAAGATGGCAAATGTGCAGTATTTTCCCAGAGATGCGTATTTTTGGAAAGAGTTCACGGCCGAAAATCTATTACCCGTAATTTTTAACCTAGAACTTTAAATTCCTTATAGCAATAGGAAGCGACGTACGCAGGATTTTTTCGATATTTGAATTTTTCACGAAATGGCGATATTTATAGTAAAAAGATGCTGAAAATATCATTAAAATTGGCGATTAAAAAAATATCAAATCAATTTTGAATATATCATTACAATCAGAAATCATAAATTTTGAATATACTGTGAAAATATCAAAACGAGTTAGTTTTCCGGCCAACTCAAAAATATGATTTCGAGAAAAACGCGGTATAAGTTTTCTCGCTCGTGGTATACATAAGAGACGTTGCCGCAGAACTGAAAATTTGAACAATTAGCAATTATAGTCGCCTACGATTTTTGGGTATATAATTTTCATGGCTCTAAAACACATTTTAGACCAATAAAATATCATTTTTTTTAATTCTACGGTGGTATAACCCCTTAATTTTATTATGGAAAAACCTTAGAATTATTTTCCTGGTTTAGATAACGTTCAAATGGTGGATGACAAACGCGTCCTACTTCGTCATTCCTCCTTGACCAAGGCACTCCTCATCCTTAAGCAACGTCATTGAACTATGAAGGTCAGATCACTACATGTTAATTCTTTCGGGTTACTACTACATTATTCAAATGTTATTAAATGAAACAGCACGCATATCTGTTATTCCTAGCCTTCCTATTGCAAATACAATAAGTCTTTCTGGAGATCTTGGATTTAAACACGATTTTTTGCCTTTCTCATATAGAAAGGTTATGCAATCACTCTGAAAAACGTCAACCTAATCCCGGCCCGGAGGGCCGGGTGTCATATCCCATTCGACTCAGTTCGTCGAGATCGGAAAAAGTCTGTATGTGTGTGTGTATGTATGTATGTGTGTGTATGTGTGTGTGTGTATGTATGTGCGTATGTGTCAAATAATGTCACTCATTTTTCTCAGAGATGGCTGGACCGATTTGCCTAAACTTAGTCTCAAATGAAAGGTGCAACCTTCCCATCGGCTGCTATTGAATTTTGGATCGATCGGAATACTGGTTCCGGAATTACGGGTTTCAGAGTGCGGCCACACAGAAATTTCTCATATAAACTATAGGAAAAATTAAAAATAGAATTTTTATTTTTGATGCTAAATGTGTTCAAGGTGCATGAAACGTCGAGATTTGATGCAAACTCGAAAAAAAAATTTGACTACGATTCACTTTTTTGGATTTTGGCACATTTTTACCTTTCTCATATAGAAAGGTTATGCAATCACTCTGAAAAATGTCAACCTAATTTTTTTTTCGACTCGTTTAGGGTTTCTGGATTTTAACAGGGGCGTAGTTGATGGTTTACGGAGAGGGATTACACCCGCCCCCCTCTACTGTTCGCGCCCCTCCTTTAAAAATCTCCTTAAATCACCCCTCAGACCACCACCCCATCCAGCCCTCATACCCCTCCCTTTCAACCCCATCATCTTTAAACCACCACTGTATCACAAAGCATACCAATTTAAGCTGGGGAGTCGTTCGTTCATGGGACTTTCGCCCTCTTCACATACCCAGCCCCGCATGACAAAATGAGTTAGCAAGCAGATAACATTGATCTAATGATGATTAGGCTAATGGAGTATGATATTTTTTTGTTTCAAGTGTTTCACCGTCGACACGTAGCTCATCAAGTTCGTGGCTGGCATGCCATTGTGTATAAGTGCAAAGTGTACTAAGAATGTAATGGACATTTCCACAATTATGTTGAACATAAAAAGCCTCCGTGCCATAGTTTAGAGAAATGAGAAAGGCACAATTGCACCGCTAGGTGGATTAAAACAGGTTTTTCTGTGATAGAATACTTTATCATTTAAATCGACAGTAACTCTACTTTGGGTGCCAGTGATTTTTATGGGAATCCTGCGTATGACACTAACTTGCCAATAAGTTTTTGGATCAACTCACATCATCTTGCGTGTATAATGCCACCTGGTGGTGGAAGTTATGACCGCGTTTTTTTAAATATTTTGACTCAAATTTGGAAGAGTCTAGACTGGCATGAAGAACCATCCTACAATACATCTATTTACACCTTTCCAATGATGGGGGCAGCTTAGTTCAATAGTGCCCTGGAGTTCCGATTTGCAGAATGAGCTGAGAGGTTGGTTTCAACAGATGATTTCCGGGAGACAATGGACGACATTCGCCTCAGAAGAAAAATAAAAATTTTCGTGACAATCGTGCAAATATGATTTTTTTACAGGTATGCTTTATTGTGGTGATGTGACTATAGCACATTCATTGGACCTCAACAATATTACGCTCACGCTGGGGTCATATTGTACAAAATAAAATTACAATCGCCAACTTTACCGCAGACCTGCACTTGGCAGCAATGTGTCAAAATCCTGTCCTGACATTTTTATGGATTTTAAAAATGTTACAGTCTTGATTGAGTTATTGTTTAATTCCGAATTCTTGTAATGGCATGTAATGTAAAAAAAAAAATATTTCCACCTTTCTTTCGACATCATGGGTGTAATTCATAAAATATAAAACGGCGTCTCCGAGCGCCTTGGGGTACCAGTTTTTTGAAGAAGCAGTTTTTGTTGTACAGTCAGAATATTAGCTATATGAAAGTATCTTTTCACTCACGTGTTTTAAATTCATTGCTGATATAAATTATTTTAAACAATTTTTTTTTTTAAATTTGTGTTTAGTTTGGAATTTCATTTCAAAAGATTTCGAAACCAATTCTTGGAGTAAAGAACAGGATTGTTTTCTTCCCATAATTGGGGCCATAAGGAAGATAAAATATATCATATGCATAGTTCATTGAATATATTTAATACGACCATTTTTAAGCAACAATACAGATCGGATATCAATACAGACTAATTATACAGGGTGTTTGGTTCATGGTTAAGAATCTCTCGGGGGGTGATAGAATGCCATATTTGGAGAAAAAAATTGTTCTACACATACCATCAAATCTCAACCAATACAGAGTTATTGAGCAATTTGTGTAAAAAACTTATTTATCTTAAAATACCTCTAACTTTAAAAGTATACTTTGTATTTTAAATGTTTCAGTTCCATTCGAAAGGTGAGAAAATTTCCTATTGAATGGTGTTCTCATATCTTTTAAGTAATTAGTTTTAATTACCTTTTAGCTGTAAAGTAGTTAAAACTTAGTGTTTTTGAGGAGGTTTTTGCTAATTTTCTCGAAATAATGAAGTATGATTATAGCAATATCCATTATCCAAAAGTTGGGTTTTAGGACGATTCATAATTTGTTCTTGGACGTCATATTTCTATCTCATCTCATTTCTTTGTAATTTTATTACTATACTTTTCCTGTAACCGACTTGCAAGTGCTTAAAAGGCTCTAATCTGAAAAATATGCTTTATATCGTTATTTACAAGATTTCATTGGAAAGCTGAGATAATGTCCTATCAGTGTATGTACAAATATCTTTTAGTTAAGTGTACTAAATGATTTTTTACTAACGAAATAACTCAAAATTTGTGTTTTTTGGAGAGTTTTTTTATTTTTCTAAGTATTATAAACAAAATTTATCGTTACTATTGTTCATTTAATGCCTCTTAATGTTCTCTATAACTTTTTATTTGACACTTTGCCTATATATCTTTTCATTTCTCTGCTATTTAATAGTTAACACAGCATGACCTCGCCAATGTAGTGGGTTCGGAATCGTTATTTTTGCATATGAAACGATGTGATAAAAACGATTTTGCGTCGAAACCAAAAGAGATAATTGAATGGAGTCAAAGAAAGAACTGTAGAACTTGCTGAGATGCATTATTTCCATGATAATAATGGTGATGTTTATTATTTACTATTTTAAGAAAATTAACGAAAATGCTAATAATAGCACTAACTTTAAACTAATTCACTTTTAAAAGAATAATAAATTTACTTAACTAAATGGTATTAATACATTTTTCACTGTAAAATTTTCCTGGCTTTCGAATAAAAAGAAAAAAAGTACAATAAGTGCCATAATTTTTCAATTAGAGCTGGTACTAGTGAAAATGAGATAAAAATATCCAAGTTGAATAACCCAAAATCATGAAAATAAGAAAAGCTAAGTGTATCATGTCAAAAAACGAATTAAGCAGCTCATCAAGACTAACAATCTGAATTATTAAAATGATGAGGTTAACTATTAGGATTTTCAAGAAATGAACGAAAAATCGTTTCAAATTGTTTAATTTTCAATAAATTACTTTGAAAAGGCTACTCAAACTCATTAGCTGAAACATGTGAGGGCACCACTCAATACGAAATTTTCTCACCTTTCGAATGCAACTAAAATATTTAAAATACAAAGTATACTTTTAAAGTTAGAGGTATTTTAAGACAAATAAGTCTTTTACACTAAAAGTTCACTGCAACGGTTGAGATTTGATGGTATGTGTAGAACAATTTTTTTCTCCAAATATGGCAGTCTATCACCCCCCGAGAGATTCTTAACCATGAACCAAACACCCTGTATAATACATACACCATTTTATAAAGCTTGTGCAAAAATCCTAGTTGGAAAGACGTCTTTGTTGGATCCTCCCAGTAGCCGTTTTTATGGTGACCATTACCTCTTTATATTCAAAACAGTCGTCCTGTCTGGTAGTTTGAATACTGCATTAAAATGATTTTTTTAATTTTCTTTTAATTTTCGTGTAATAGATCGCGATACTGTCTTAAAACGATGCTTCAAACTCTTAAACGAGCATAAATTATCCCAATTTTTATTCTTGATTGAATAAAAACCTAGAAAAAAAGCCATAATGTAAATTTACATCTCCCAACCCTGACATAAACACCAGAAAAAAAAGTTAATTTTAAACGACATGTAAACCAATAGGGTTGTAAAGATATATTGCTTGAATAAAAAGATTTATTGAAAATTCAGTCAAAATCAATGCACCTTATTAGATCATCAAAAAGCGCATAGTTGTACGCTTTCGTTCATACGATTTTGCACGTCATATATTTTTCAATCATTTTAAAATAAACATAAATAGAAATGCATTGATTGATCGCGCCAGCGATTAGTCTCTACATCGTGTTGTGCAGATGTCGGGAAAAGTAACACTAGATTTACATTTCACATGTCAGGTACACAGATTGATGAAGAACAAGTAAGTACGCGGCGAATTTACTAGTCACATCCAGATATGTATGGGTCATTCCACGTCATATTTACAACCAAAATTTTGATTCCTTCCAAATTTTTTTCTTGCATTCTTTAGCTAAAAATAATTGGCAAGTATTTTTGTTTTGCCTGAATATGATTTTTTTTTTCAAATTGTTAGTTTTTGAACTTTTGATGTTTAATAAATTGAACATATTTTCAAACACTGATAACTCGGAAACGATTCGATATGTGGAAAAAAAAATCAAATAAAAAAAAGTTGCGTTTTCAAATGAGCTTACCGAACAGAATCCTCAAAAAATATTTTTGGTTATATAACTTATGGAATTTGCAATTATTTGAAGCAAATTGAATTTGTTTAAATTTGGACCAAATTTTTATTACTTTTATTTTCTTTGAATATTAAGAATCATGTTAAAAAGTTTGTGTAAAAATTTGGGAGTGGATATCAAAATATTTTGCAATATATTACAATTGGTCGGTGGTAAGTCAGACCAGACTAAGTCGCAAAATATCAAAAAATGAGTTAATGATAGAACTGGATAAAGAATTTCTTCATCTACATTCCACTTTTACCATATTTGAAATATGAAACAATAAACAGGAATTATCGCAAAAATTATTTTCCAATTATAATGTGAAGGATGCTGCGATTCAAACTTTAAACGCATTTTTCTCGAAATCAATGCACTGTCACTTAGTCCGGTCTGACCTAACACCGACCAATTATAAACTTAAAACAAGACAATTTTATACTAAACACCCAGTGACAAACCTGTTATAACTGAACTATCTCGTAAAATACTTCGAGTTCCATTCTGAAATTTTCAAATAATCTTCTTAATATACAAAAAAAAATTGTTTTTTTACACTTGAATACCACAAAAGAAGTCTTAAATTTGCAGAATTCCGCGTCAGATTTACAACTACAATTTTAGTTCCCTCAAGTTTTTTTTTAATTTTTTAGCTGAAAATTATTGACACAAATTTTAAGGCTTTGGCTAAATTTGATATGTTTTTCAAGTTACGAGTTTTGGAACTTTATATTATATTTTTTCAAATTTCAAAAATTTTATAAAATTGACATTTTACAATCCCTGATAACTTAGAAACTATTGGATTAGTAGAAAAAGTTATTAAATAATAAAGGTTGCGTGATCTCACAAGAATTTTTTTGAAATATTTGTTTTGTTATGTAATTTATGTATTTTGCGATTGTTAGAAGCAAATAATTTTTTTAGGGCAGCGCCATAATTTTTTTTATCTTTTTCGAATAATTTATAATTTTATCGAGAAGATTGTGTGCAAATTTCAGAATGGAACTCGAAATATTTTACCAGATATTTCAATTATAACTGGCCTGTGACTGGGAATTCAGTGTAAAATTATCTTGTTTTAAGTTTATAATTGTAATATCTTGCATAGTATTTTGATATCCACTCCCAACTTTTTACACAATATTTTTAACGCGATTTTTAATATTTAAAGAAAATAATAAGTAAAAAATTTGGTCCAACTTTAAAAAAATTCAATTTGTTTTAAATAATTGCAAATTTCATACGTTATATAACAAAAAATATTTTTTTGACGAATTTTTTTCCTGTAAGCTCATTTGAAAACGCAACTTTTTATTAATATTTTTTTCCATATATCGGATCGTTTCCGAGTTATCAGTGATTGAAAAATGTTCAATTTATTAAACTGCAAAAGTTCTAAAACTAATAACTTTAAAAAATATCATATTCAGCCAAAGCAAAAAATACGTGTCAATTATTTTCAGCTAAAGAATGCAAGAAAAAAATTTGGAAAGACTCACAATTTTGGTTGTAAATCTGACGTGAAATGACCCGTATGTAAGGCCGATTGTGAGGGAAGTAATAAAAACTGCGGGATTGCAGGACCAACCGCTCGTATCTTTCTTGGAACGAAAAATTTTATTCTAAGAACCATTTGCACTTCAATATGATGATCATATTTCTTATTTCAACACATCCATGTCTGTCAGCTGCCTATACCTGATCGAACTATACGTTACAGAGGAATTTCAGTCGTAGGGTAGGGGAGCATACAACAACAACGTTGCACCGCTACATTGGTTTTTCAAGGAATGCAACTGTAATTTTCAATCGACGTGTAAAATTATAACAAAATTTGAACATGAAAGCACGAAACGTTGTACGTATTTGTAAAAAGATTTAATTTTCAAATCACATTTTTGAAATCTTTCATATTGTGACAAATGTTAAAGTAAGCTCATATGCCAAATTTCACATCATTTGGACTATTTTAGACCTCCGCCCACCTCGCTTGAAGTTTTCGAAATTGATACTGTGGGAAAATATAGAGAAAAAATATATTAAATGCTATAACTATTGAAGTAGCACTCGGAAAATTACAATTCATACCACTTTTTAATGGAAATTATTATAGTATTTGAATGGAGATATCCTGCTATAGAAATTATTATAGTATTTGAATACTTGAAAATTGGGTACTGGGTCATTTTGTCCCCAAAATCCCCTATTTTTAATAATTTTTCTGCTTTGTGTTGCTAATCAACCATATTTTGCAGTTTTTCTAACGTGAAAGAATGTCAGAAATCGAACGGAACCTTTGCATATATCTCCATTATTCTTTGATCAATTTTGATAAAATGTACCTTGTTAAGCGTGGAAAATTCTACTATCAAAGGTTACATCGATGATGGATACCCGGCCCCATTGGCGATAAGTACCGCTGGCGTCTTCTTTGCCTAACATTAATTTTTGCATACGTTACCCAAGAATTGAAATCGCATTCAGTGACTAGTGAGTCTCTTATCAGAATCCTTTTAAACCTTTCTTGCTCAACTTTTTTCCACACTGACGCAAACTTACTTAAGGATTTCATAAGTCGAAACTTAGGAACCTGCACAATTTGATTTCATTGGACGCTTGTGTATTTAATAAGTTCGTCCAATGGAATTCACAGGCATAAATTATGATTTTCATTAACGTATTATCGTGCGAATTTTTAAAAAAAATGTTCCTTGGTAAAACCAAATGACCGAAACAGTAAGGAATAGGTTCAAAATATTAAAACATTATCATTGTTCCCGTAGTTTTATCATAGTATAGCATCTGATAAAAAATTGTAGTTTTATATCGAAAGGTTCTTTTTCGAGCATGTTCAGCGGCGTTTTATTACATTTCTTACAAAAGAAATGTATAGGATTCGCTCAAACTTTGAAAACTTTGTCCGAGACCCGGAGGGCCGAGTCTCATATACCAATCGACTCAGCTCGACAAATTGAGACAATGTCTGTATGTGTGTGTGTGTGTATGTGTGTATGTATGTATGTACAAAATGTCATGTAATTATCTCAGCAATGGCTGAACCAATCTTAATGAAACTAGTTTCAAATCAAAGGCCTAACGTTGCCATTTGACACTATTATTTTTGATTTTCGATATGTTGTTTACTTTCTGAGATATGGACGATTTTGTCAAAACACAGCAGGTTTTTCGCAAATAATTTCCGAACAATATAATATTGTCCCACAAACTGCACATAAGCAGAAAGCTTGTAAAAATACCTTTCTAACAAGCTACAGATTGTTAAAATCCGTGCTCGAGCGGCGGAGATATTAAACATTTTGTATTTTTAGTCCTCGCTTACCAATTTCCACTAACTAAAAATGAGATTGTTTCATACAGAGTATTGCTTTACTGGTGTTTTAGGGGCAAATCTAAACCGATTTTGAATATCGGGATATGAAAACACATCTACGTGATTCAAGAAATTCGATGTTGGGAACATTTTGTAAATTACCTTTATAATAAATTAACTATTTCTTAAAAATCAATATATAAGTTCACTTCAATGACAAAATAATGTGTTGATAAAGAAACAGTGAGTTCTAGTATTTATTCCTTGGATTAGGCATTGCGTTCAATCATGAGGTAAATGTTGGATGGTATATCAATACACAGATCAACAAGTAATTCACCTAATAGTGAGATAAAAGATTTCTCATATAATTATACTCGTGGCGTCACCGAAAGTAAAGTAGTAAGTTTGTTTGAAGCCCAAAAATCTAGCAAAAATTTAGCTCTTTTGCAAGACTTAGGTTATACTGGTTATGGCGCAAAAATTACTACTTACATTATTTATGACAAGAATATAAGAAATCAATATATCATAATAATATACCTATAAAAATAATGTCACTGCATTAACCAACATTTGCCATTCCTCACACGCCCCCCCATCTCTCTCTCTCTCTGTTTCTCTTCTATCGCATCTATCTAGCTATTTCTGTATCCATTTCTAAGTTGTGTGATAAGATCTTCTGTCAATCTGAAATATTTATTAATTGTAATTGCGAAGGTTTGAGAAAACAAAACTATTTTTTGACTGCTGCTACATCAACTTAACTTTAATTCAATTGTATTCAAAGCCTTTATCTACACTATAATTAAGGAAATACATGGCTATATCAGAAAAATATTTGGCTTAACTGGGTAATATGAAAGTTTGACATGAAAATTTTCAAAAGAGACATTCCACGTGCGATATTTAAACTATTCGTATCTCTATTGAATTTTGAATGAAATATATGCTCAAAGACTGAAAGCTGAAACCAGGAGGATTGGACTTGCCATCAACGTTTCGAAGACAAAATACATGAGAGGAAGAGGTTCTAGAGACGACAATGTGAACCTCCCACCCGAGTGCGGATTGACGGTGACGAAATCGAGATGGTCGACGAATTCATGTATTTGGGCTCACTGATAACCGACGACAATGATAACAGCAGAGAAATTCAGAGACGGATCTTGGCGGGAAATCGTGCCTGCTTTGGACTTCGGAGGACGCTCCGGTCGAACAAAATTCGCCGCCGCACTAAGTTGATTATCTACAAGACGCTGATTAGATCGGTGGTCCTCTGCGGCCACGAGACCTGGACTATGTTCGTTGAGGACCAACGCGCCCTTGGAGTTTTCGAACGAAAGGTGTTGCGTACCATCTATGGTGGAGTCGAGATGGAAGACGGAACGTGGCACAGGCGAATAAACCATGAATTGTATCAGCTGCACATTCGTTATATTGGTACGAACTTTCATGAGAAATAACGGATCAAAGACCAAAAATATCCACAAATTAGATACATTTGATTCATTTGATTCATTTAATTCATTTGATTCATTTGATTCATTTGATTCATTTGATTCATTTGATTCATTTGATACATTTGATTCATTTGATTCATTTGATTCATTTGATTCATTTGATTCATTTGATTCATTTGATTCATTTGATTCATTTGATTCATTTGATTCATTTGATTCATTTGATTCATTTGATTCATTTGATTCATTTGATTCATTTGATTCATTTGATTCATTTGATTCATTTGATTCATTTGATTCATTTGATTCATTTGATTCATTTGATTCATTTGATTCATTTGATTCATTTGATTCATTTGATTCATTTGATTCATTTGATTCATTTGATTCATTTGATTCATTTGATTCATTTGATTCATTTGATTCATTTGATTCATTTGATTCATTTGATTCATTTGATTCATTTGATTCATTTGATTCATTTGATTCATTTGATTCGTTTGATTCATTTGATTCATTTGATTCATTTGATTCATTTGATTCATTTGATTCATTTGATTCATTTGATTCATTTGATTCATTTGATTCATTTGATTCATTTGATTCATTTGATTCATTTGATTCATTTGATTCATTTGATTCATTTGATTCATTTGATTCATTTGATTCATTTGATTCATTTGATTCATTTGATTCATTTGATTCATTTGATTCATTTGATTCATTTGATTCATTTGATTCATTTGATTCATTTGATTCATTTGATTCATTTGATTCATTTGATTCATTTGATTCATTTGATTCGTTTGATTCATTTGATTCATTTGATTCATTTGATTCATTTGATTCATTTGATTCATTTGATTCATTTGATTCATTTGATTCATTTGATTCGTTTGATTCATTTGATTCATTTGCTTCAATCGATTCATTTGATTTATTTGATTCATTTGATTTATTTGATTCATTTGATTCATTTGATTCATTTGATTCATTTGATTCGTTTGATTCATTTGATTCATTTGATTCATTTGATTCATTTGATTCATTTGATTCATTTGATTCATTTGATTCATTTGATTCATTTGATTCATTTGATTCATTTGATTCATTTGATTCATTTGATTCATTTGATTCGTTTGATTCATTTGATTCATTTGCTTCAATCGATTCATTTGATTTATTTGATTCATTTGATTTATTTGATTCATTTGATTCATTTGATTCATTTGATACATTTGATACATTTGATTCATTTGATTCATTTGATTCATTTTATTCATTTGATTCATTTGATTCATTTGATTCATTTGATTCATTTGATTCATTTGATTCATTTGATTCATTTGATTCATTTGATTCGTTTGATTCATTTGATTCATTTGATTCATTTGATTCATTTGATTCATTTGATTCATTTGATTCATTTGATTCGTTTGATTCATTTGATTCATTTGCTTCAATCGATTCATTTGATTCATTTGATTTATTTGATTCATTTGATTCATTTGATTCATTTGATTCATTTGATTCATTTGATTCATTTGATTCTTTTGATTCATTTTATTCATATCTTTAATTTTATGCATTTCATGTTCAGTCATTCGTTATATTTCATTCAATTTGTTAGTGTGAGTCAATTTATTTTATTAATCTTATAACTATTTCTAAATATAATCTTAATTTTTATTTAGTAACCTAATCTAATTTGATTCGTGTATTTTATAATTTTGATTTATATTAATTTTTCTACTTATTTTATGAATTTAAAAACCTATTATTTCATTTTTTGCTCTACTTTTTTATTTCGGTCGTTTTGTTGATTTCTATAATTTATTCAGTTTATTCGAAATTTTATTCGTGCAAGACTAGAAACTGTTTTCATCCCACCTCTAGTTGGGTGCCTACTTCTCGTGAGTTCTGCAAACTAATCCAATAGTGAAGTGTGTAAGAAATGTCTCATCTCACTGCTAGGGGGATTAAATCGGTTTTTTATAACGGTTCACCTGCAGAGTGTTTTGTGTCGTAATATCGAACAGTTTTTTTTCCAAATATTTCCTAATTTAAAATACATTTAGAACTGTGTTTTAACTTCATAGAGAGTATTTAGCACAGACACAAAGACCCGATAAACTAGAGAAAAATAATTTTTAATTCAGCAAAAATTGATGATATTACGTGATATGAATTTTGAACGAAATAGAACACCCGCAAAAACTGTTACCGGGGAGAGCAAGTTATAGTTTTCAAATTTATAGGTTTATATTACAGAACTATCAAAATTATGTATCTAGAGCTTAAACACTCTTGAACATGCCCTTATCTTTTAAATATTTACATTATGTGTATACACCTGTATCCAAGCAAAACAAAGCAAAACAAGCAAAGAAACAAACTCCACCATAAACTGTCGATTGCCGGTACGCCTAAATCAAATAAAAATTAATTCCACACAGATTAAATTATACCCTTCTGAGGTGAAAAACAGTAAACAGCACATCCACCGCAACCAGCAACCAGAGCATAGGGTGTGATTATCTTTATGTCCTCTAATTTGTGCCATTAGCCACCCAAAGCTAGCAATTACCGAGCCTGCGTTCGCTGGTGAAACGACTCTCGGAAATCACCACCAGCACCACTACTAGTGCCCTGATGGCCAACTGGCACTGGTCCAGTCGGCGAACCGTTCCGTCACCCTAGCTAGCTGCTGAGTAGCTGCTAAAAACCCGAAAGAACCATTTTTTCTTCCCCGGAGGGCAAATTTAACACGATCATTTGCAAAATCAATTACGTGACACGGACGCCGTGTAATTAGTTAATCGCACATCGCACATGAGTCTCGTTACCGGTGGAGCACATGAGGTGAACTTGGAACGTGCGACTCGACCCCCACGCCATTAATTGATTCCCTGACCTACCTTAGTTTTCCACCTGATGTCTCCCTTTTTCTCACCCACCCGTAGTCTGCACTCATCAGCTGGAATCAGTAAAAAGCACCTTACGATTTTTTGTTTGTTTTCCTACTCTCACTTTCATTTTCCACTTCATTATATACTTTCATTTCACTCATCAGCCCAAACAAAAACACGGCGGCGGCGGCACCAACACTAAGCTCGAACACGACTCTCACTTAATGAGAGTAATGAGCGAAATGAGCGAAATTAACGCACACCACTTTGAAAGATTCATCACCGGCGTCATCATCATCATCATCACCACTATCACCATCGTCGTCGTCGTATCATCTGTGTCCCATCTGTGTACTATGCACCATCTCGACGCCTCGGCTAGCGAAAGTAATTAGCGCCACACACCACCCCCGCAAGCAGTGGCTCTGACGGAGGGGAAAAACAGCTGATTTCCACTATATGCCGTCAAAGTTTTAGCTGCTCTGTGTTTCGACCAGGATCTTAATCACAATTGTTTTTTGTTTCAGCCTCTCAGACACGGGCCAGAATCCAACCAGGTTGACGCCAGTTACCACAATTAGTTAGATTTTCCTGGGATCCCCCCGTTCGAAATAAAGTAACGTCTGTCTAAACGGGCGTACGAGGAACGAATGAACGTCACGACGTTTTTGCCCGTCTCGATACTATCACGGAGCCATCAGTCTTTCACTTCACGCTACCACTCACGACGGCTGCCTTTTCCTAACTTTCCAGCAAAACCTCGTCTAAAACGGCACGTTCCGTTCCGCGGAGAGTTTTCCTCCGACGACAATATCCTTGGAGCTTCTTGTTCTGTGCTCGCACACACATCGAGACCACCACGACGAAGAAGGCGAGGACATATCGCGGAATCAGCCACATACACCAGCCCGGGAACGGGACGAGTAAAATGGCAAAAAATACACTGTAACCCCACGACGACAACGACCAAGAAAGAAGACGACGACGACGACAACGTTGCAAAATGCTATGTGGAATACCTACATTTTACATAAATAAAAGGGATTTTCCGTTTCGTCTCTGCCAAAACCACCCTCGCAACGTCGTTCCACCCTCGGCGGAAAACGAGTCACCCATCGCCTGCTGTGAGCGAACTGTTCAAGTATGTGGCCGTACTGGGAAAGGGATGCCAGTAAAACGTATTTTTATCACATTGCTAGGGAGTATGAAATAACAACTTCAAAACGTTAAAAGTTTGATTTTTCTAGAAAAGGTTAGTTCCCAGCCAAAATCTCAAAAATTAAAGCATCTTTTCTTTCAAGACAATATTTTGCTTTGATTCTTATCGGTGCTTAAAATCCGAAGTTTGGCTTTCATACTGCACGAACGTGTTTTTTAATGAATAAATGATGTATGCATTAGATCTCTTTTCAGCGTACTATGGTTTCAATAAAAGAATTTACGATGATGGTATATAGGGTATAGAATCTATACTGTTGTGAATATAGATTATTCTTAACGTGAAGCGATAATTATTTAATGGTTAAAACTTTTCACCGAACTACATATCTTTCGTTATAGGGGCTCCCAAAAAAGAAAAAGTTTAGAAGGTACGTTTCCAGAAAGACTTCCGGATAGCGGAACAACTTTCCTTTTGGTGGATCAATTTTATCTCTCGTGAATTGTATGCTCATATTTCTTACAAAAGAAATGTATAGAATACGCTCAACACTTTGAAAACATTTTCTGAGCCGAGAGCGCCGACTCTCATATACCAATCGACTTAGATTGACGAGTTGCGACACTGTTTTTGTTATAGTAAGGTTTAGAAAGCTTCTTGTCTCCGTCTATTACGTCGCCATTTAGATCTTGTTCCAGGGCGCTGTTTAGATGCTGATTCCATAAGCCATTTAGCTCTCGTTTCAGTGAATCATTCAGCTCCCAGTCTTATCACGATCTACTCCGACTGAGAGTTCCCCGACGGCTGAATTTCTCCCGACACCGAAACCCGCTTCCTTGAGCCATCAGGCTCCCAGCTTTATTCCGGTCCACTCGGATGTTTTCCGGCGGTGAACTACCCTATTTCGACTGAGAGTTCCCCGGCAGCGGAATGTCTCTTTGTACCGATGATTGTTTCCTGAGCCAATTAGCTGACTTTTTTTTCATGATATAATCGGATAGCCCACGGTGGTAATTTACACTACCGTGTGTTCCCCAGAGGTAAATTACTCCCCGATTTAGTTCCCCGATTCGTCCCGATCTGCTCGATCTACTCCCCAGTGGTGGACCTAACCTTGTTAACGAGCCAGCCAGTAGTAGTAGGTATGTCCAGCGATACCGGATGGTGCGTGGTTTCCGGCACCCCAACGACCCACTGCTAGCCATTCGAAGCGATCTACTCGCTCTAAACCCCGGCGATGGATCTAGCCTACTCACGAGCGCTACCCGGTAAGGTGTCGAGGTCAGTGCGGCGATTCCAGTGAAGCCTGACATCCGGTTCACTGGGGCCCTAACGATCCGAGCCCGGTGCTACATAACGTACTACTCAACTGGTGCCCGGCAGTAGACCAAGTGTACACCGGCAGAGAGTTCATCGGAGGCGGAATTTCTCCCGAAACCTGATTTATAGTTTGACAGTAGTTTTCCACCCGACGGCGCTACTTTGTCGGTCCCTTCGCCACTTCCTCTGCAGCTCAGGGAGTATACTCGTAACCACTCTGTTGACAGCATCCGCGATAAGCTCGTTGTGGCAAATCTCTTCGACAATATTGTCAGTTATCACAACAGGCATAACCTTTCGACCTTCTTCGAACCTAGAGCATTCAAAGACCAAGTGTTCCGGTGTCTCTTGCACGTTCACACGTTCACGTGCCCGAACAAAAACTGTGTCAAATGGAAGGTCACCTCTCAATGCCACCTATGCACCCAAACCGACAGATTTAGAATGAGTCGGTGGGTCCACCTTCCTTTCTCCGCGGTGTCCGACTCCTGCTGCCATTTAGCCAACGTGTCCCCTCGGACAGGTCCCCATGAATTACGTGCATTTCTTCGCTGGTAGCATTCCACGTCCTCAGCCAGAGTGATGCAGATGGGGATCATCCCGGCAATAATGCATACTGCCTCCGACCGTATTTTTCTGCACGCGCTTGCGACTCGTACGGCCAGCAGCCGGAACGTTTTGTTCAGCTATTCGCAGTTCCTCTTAGTCTTCAACGCAGCACCCCAGGCAGGAACCCCATATCGGAGTATCGATGACGAAACAGTAGATAGCAGACGTCTCGTGCTGCTTCTCGGACTGCCGACGTTTGGTATGATCCTCGCTATTACGTTCGTCGCCTTCGCCGATTTTTCGCAGGCGTAGTCGACTTGATTGTTGAAGCTCAACCGGTCGTCACAATCGTTTCAGTGCACGCTTCAATGCATTCACGTACCCTTCGACGTCCTCCTGCATCCACTGAACCGGTATGCAGTTGCTGACCAAAAACACCTCCGTCTTGTGGTAAGCTATTTGCAACTTGACCCCGATCATCCAGCTCGTCCGCGAAACACACGATTTTCCTGGGCAGCCGCATTGCTAAGACCCCGTCGTACATCCGGTTCCAAAGAGTTGGACCAAGAATGGACCCCTGAGGAACGCCCGCTGTGACTCGCATTGACTCGCTCGTCTCGTACAGCACCACTTTGCTCTAGAAATAGCCCTTCAGGATCTGGAATAGATAGTCGAAGAGCCTCATTCTGTGCAGTGCTGCGGACAAGGCTTTGAAACTGGCGCTGTTAAATGCATTCTTCACATCTGTCATGACCACAGTGCAGTATTGATCTCCTCTTCGCTTCTGTTTAGACGGCTTCTCAGCACTGTTCGAATTGCCTCCATTGTCGATGCTCCTTTGCGGAATCCGAGCTGCATCTCGGACAGTCGTGCATTTCGTCAAAGGATGATCCTTTCAAGGGGATTTCCAGCAGACATATGGACCTGTACGAGGCCGGATCGCCCGGTGGATTCCCTGGCTTCGCCAGCAACATTTGCCTCTGGACCTTCCACATTTCGGTGAAGTTGCCTTCATTTAGACGCTTCTGCAGCACCATCCTGAACATGTCAGGATATGCTAGGATCGAATCCTTCAGCACAACGTTTGGTATCCCATCCGGATCGCGGGCTTTCTTTGATTTCAGACGCTTCGATGCTTCTGCGAGCTCGTCGTTAGTCACTTGCCGATCGTCCTTGATAGTTGGATCGCGTTTCGGGAAAAGACCATCGACGATTATCTTAAGCTTACTGGGGCATATTTCAGCAGACGTCGCCAAGCCCTTCATTTTCGCCATCACGACTCGATAGCTATCCAACCCAGGGATTGGCGGCTACTACTTGGCACAGCTTCTTGTGACAATCTCACTTGCAAAACTTGATCACCCGTTTGATAGCGTTCCTCGTTTCCCGAAATACTGCCTTGCACCCCTCTCTATATGACTCCAATACTGCTCTCTGAACCCACCTTCTGGCTCTGAAAAAAGCAGCGTGTAGCGTTCTGAGCGTCTCGTTCCACCAGTAATCTGGAGGCCGTTTATTGCGTGGCTTTAGTTTTCGCGGCATTGTGGCGACACAAACCGTCACAATCCTTCTTGTTAGATCAGCCATTTCCACGTCCTCAGTCCAGCTGTCCGACCGAAGTGCCTCAACGAAGAGGCCTTTGTTAAAGGCTTTTATCTTCCACTTTCGTTCGCCTGTCATTCTCCTCCGTGCTGCACCAGGGTTTCGTTGGCCGATGTGCAATTTCCATACCTGGTGATTACTATGGGTATACTTCTCGCATACTCTTCAGTCCATGTTCGCCAGCAGTGAAGAGCTATGGACTGCTGCAGAATACATCTTCTTGTATTGATTACTCTACTTCCCCGGTCCACATTCCAGGCGTTGAAGTCACCACCAATGACTACCGGCTTTCGGTCGATCAACTGCTCGGTTAACTGCCCCAGCATTCGGTTGAACTGTTTCACTGTCCACCCTGGAGAAACGTAACAGCTGCACACCAAAATGCCATTGATTTTGGCGACCGCAACAGTTGCGGTGTCAGAGTGATTCAGATTTATCTGGGTTATCTTCATTACCGCTGAACTACAGTCGCCCTTTTGTAGGTAGGGCATTAGAAGCCACCCGTCTGATGGTCGTGTCCGTCCGCTGGAGTGCAAAGCATTCCCGACCCGTCTCCCTGCATTCCCAGCACTTCTTGGATCTATCCGGGCCTTTGCAAGTCTCTGCCACATTACTCCGCTTGTTTATTCATCGCTGTCTGAATTCCTCCATACTCTTTCTTTTACCGGATCGTCATAAGCACCTCGCCCAGGTTACACTATTGCCTCAGTGCACCTCTCAGCTCGTCTTCCGTCAAGATTTCATCCAGACCCTTGCACACAATCACTGTCTCCGAGCTTAAGAGTTTAATTTCTGCCTCTTCGCCCAGTGATTTCGTAAAAATCTCCTGCAAAGTCGAGCTGTAAATGGTGGGATCTTCCTGTAACTTGTAGATCATCTTACCTTTTTGGGAACACTTGGCTCTTATCACGTTTTCCCCCAAATCCATCAGCTCTTCGTCGCGTCGTTGGCTTTGACGAGCACGGTTTCTTCCTTTGGCGCCTTCTGACGAGCCGGATTTTTCCTTCCCTATTCTGCTCCACTCTCTCCATTCTCCATTCTCTTTTCCTTCCGCTTTCGCTGTTTCCCGTGTTGCTTCATCCGACTTACAACGGTACTACGGTTTCTCCCGGTTGAGTGGCGCCCTTTCCTTCAGCTGTAAGTGCGTCCTCGCGCGTCTGTTTCTTGGGATCGCATGGTCTTTCAACTCCTGGCAAGATTCTTGCCCTCCTTTGGAGTCACGGAAACTGGCCTGCTCTCCCCTCTAACCAGCTTCTTCTTCCCCTGCTTTGGCTAGGAAGATAGTAGCCATAGCCGACGTCAATTAATCAGCCCTCAGACAGTTGCGCCTTTCAGATTCTGAAAGCCATCTTCTTAATGTCCTTATGGAGATTGTTTTTTACGTCCATAAACTAAGATCTCAACAGAAGCGGCACAGTATCACTTTATCGAAGTTGTTTTCGGAATTATGGCTTTTTAGAGGTTAAGCAAAACCCAATGCTGCCCCAACCATATCTTAACAAGACTCCCTAACTCGCAGTAGGTACAAGGGGGCTGCCCCTATCTGTGGGTACTTTTAGAGGCTGTCCCTATGGGTGGGTTCTTTTTTCAATCGAGCGGGAGTCTTCAAAACAGACCACTACTGACTTGGACGTGGTACTGTCTAATTCTTACTGCAGCTCTTTCTCCAGCAAGCTACCGACTAAACCTTAACCTCCTGTAACTCAGTGTCCTCTTCTATCCGGGACCACCGTTAGGTATTACTTCGGGAGGGGTACGTCGGAAGCTAACCGATCCAGATATACCGAAAACCTAGCTCGCATCCCTTCACAGCTACCCTTTCAGGATTTTTTATCCCACGTGAAATTGCTTGTTGGTATTTCCAACTTACTGCTCGTATCTCCGCTGCGCTGGAACTTCGACAGACTTAGTGTTACTGTCGTCAGCTTCCAGCCATCCTTAAGCCCGATGGCTCCTCTGCATACGCGGCTTCCTTTGGCTTCTGTGGGTAGGTTGAGTCAGCATGCTATCTAACCTTCGTTGCGTAACCGGTCGACCCCAGGACCGTTGACAACGTCGGAAACCGTTGAGACGTGAACCAATCCGGAGATGCTGAAACTTGACTCACATCTCTCGCAGGATTTTTAACCGACGTGACACTACTTGTCGGTGTTGCAATCGGAAATTATCATTAGTGAATACCTGATATGATGACATTGGATAGAGGTGACATTCGCAAGCCTAAGCTATGAAATCTGTATGTAAATATTCCAAAAACTCGGCCTTATACGAAAAGACTCGAAGTCACGTTCTTTGACCAGAGTTCCACTTTTGTTTTTCATATTCATACATCTCAACACTAAACACTCATTTCTTAAAAACTTTTTTTAGCAACGAAAGTCTGAGGAGAATGGAAACATTTTTAATGTGGTTGCTTCGCGGAGAAGTCATTGGTAAAAATGTTTTTCTTGTAACAGCTAACTTGTTTCCAAATTTCATACTAACTGGCAGACAAAAACATAACTTTTTTTTACAGAATACAATTTTCACAGATATTTTAAATTTTGTTTTCCCTCTTTCTTTTTCGAGAGTTTTCCTACTGGAGCTGTTGAGCTGGGCTCGCGGGAGGGCTGCCCATCAGAATCACTCATTACAATTGCAGACGAGATAGGAAATGTAACCCACTAATACGCCGCTTAAGCCCAATTGCAGCGGGCCATGATTCTGATTGTGATATCGAGTGTACGGTTCAGTTGTGCGGGCGTATGGACTTTACGATCACGTGGGAATGATCGTTTATTTGTGTGTGCTTGAGACCGCGTTAATCGTATTGTAAGTGCTGTAGGGGGGACATTGCGTGGATGATCGCGATTCTAGGTTCGTCCCTGTGTACTATCGCGAATGGCTCGTGTGTTTGTATCTTATCGCGTTCGATCGCGTCGATGTTTGTTTGTCGCGTGGACGTTTGTATGTCGCGTGTGTGTGCTATCGCGTCGCATATATAAATTCGATTTAAAAACCGGGTATCCATTCGCATATTCGCGTATCCTTAATTTTCAGTGTATGGTTCCGATGATAGAAGAAAGTGAGTTCTCTATCAGTATCAACTCTATCACTACAGTTCCCGGTCATGTTGTCTAGTGGATATGAGCGTCATTTTTTCTGATTAGACCTACTGAAGGCATGAACCTAGGCTTCTAGAACCGAGAGGAAGAACCAATCCATAATCGCACGAACACGAGCGTTGGTAGGGTCATTCTTGAGACCGCGTTTGTAAATTTATAAGTACTAAAACGTTCACTTAGTCACCGGGGTGTTATCCTGTTTGCAAGATCGTAAGCGTTGGTATGCGTGGATGATAGCGAAGGGCTCAAGCGTTTGTATGTTAACGTGTCTGTCGCGTGTGGTAGAGTGTATGTAACTGTGCGTGAATCTGGTACTTAATTTGCAATGCATGGTTCAGATCCTAGAAGAGAGTGAGTTCTCCCATATCACTAGAGTTCCCGATTATGTCGCCATGGAACGTGTTGTCCAGAAGCCATGACAAAATCATCCATCGTAAAATCATCCCAATAACTGAAATAGAAGTAAAAAATCTCATAACGACAATTTACAGCAGTAAATATGGACGGTTTCTTGATCAGAAGATTATCAATCCTGTGTCTCCCGTTGATACAATCGAGCCTGATATATAACACAATTTCTATTATGCCATAATTTTACACGAGAAAGCCCTCCTGAAGCCGCGTCAAAAAACTGCTTCTTTGCAGAAGAAGAAATTGATTACTGAATATAAAAATATGTGTCCACGCATTGTGCACTTATGCTTATCATGTTCCTTGTGTGTATCAAGTTGCTCGAATGTAAAATGAAATACTTTATTGTACTTAACAGCCTCCTTTCTGTATTTAATATTCTTCGAGTACGTTGAAATTTTTGGTTCAACCTTTCAAATGAAATTAAAGGAAAAACCTATTAATCTATGTAAATGGAAATTTTGAAAGAGTTTCACTGCAGATTTTAATTGCATTAAAATCAGTCTTCCCAAATGAACATCGAATACCATGTTCGCTCAAGTTCTGTGCTCATTTTATACCCACATTTCGTGATCAAACTCGAACGCGCTAATGCGTACTAAAACATGTGCACGTGTTCGTCTGCACATCCGAACCCCATGTACGTACGCGGTGTTCGTGCACACAGGATCCTGACACTAGTTTTCTTTTTCTCTCATTCATCATCACTAGCGTTGACTCATTCTGTTTTGTGCTTGCCTTTCTTGTGTACGCACACGGTGTACGTACACGGTGTTTAAACCGAAGTTTGCACATCGTTCGCTTGGGTTCGGTGTTCGATACAAACCTGTACACAAAGGCAAAGCATGTTTGAGGTTGAACGCGTGCATGAAATTTTGTACACTCGTGCAAACTTGTCTATGTTCATGGGAAGACTGACTAAAGTTTTTGCAGAGGTAATAATTTGGTCCCGAAAAAGATTTAAAATAGAAAATGTACAATCGGGATAATAGATACCTTCATAGGAGGCAAATTGAGTTGAACCAAATATGTGCATCGGACACTATGTAGTTCATAACGGAAACTAATCGGGTAAATTACGTTTTGATTTAGATAGAACGACTTGGCGGCTACCAGACACTGAATTTTTTTTATTTATATTAACAAAAATTGATTTTTAGCACTCTCGTTCACTGGTTTCCTTTTGCTAAAAAAATTGCATTCTTGGAACCGGGGCAACTAGTTTGCAACGTTATTTGGTCTGTTTCCATTCGTGGGAGATTTTTTTTTGTCCCAAGAGTCCACTGAGGTTGAAAATTTCGTACAAATTCCGGACAAATCCGTATCAGTATTTTTTTTCCAGACACACGACAAAAAATCCGTTCTCCCAAATTATGTACAGTTGGCCAGCTTAAGAACATCTATCCGTCTTTTAATTTCATAGCTTTTGTTTAACTTAGTTTTAAATTTGCCGAGAACAAAATCGATTCAGTAGATATTCGTCATCCAAACTAGGTTCCATCATTATATCTATGCTATATTTCACCCTTAGGAGGAAAATTTGGTAAACACCAAAATTTCTCACTATGGCGAAAATTTGTTGGTAAAACCAGTCTTTGCACTTGAGGTCACAAATCATTATTTCTTACACAGTTGCGTGTTGACGCTAACTTTTTGTCGGAATAGATTAGCGCCGGCTTGACGCACTCAGATTGCAAATAACGTGAAGTATCAAGATTTATGATGTAAATTCACTTACATACACGAAAATAATAAATTTCGAAAATATGCGAAAAGATTCCCTTCAGGAAGGTTTTCTCCAATGTTGCTCAACCATCATTTTTTGTTTGTCTCCTAAAACATGATCCTGATTTTTTTTAGAAAATTGCAAATTAAAAAAGTTTTGCAGCACAGAGATTGGCAATTCAAAAAATAAATTTAAAATTTCGCAAATTTTGAAAACATGTGCAATTTTTTTACAGTGTGTATTTTTCTCAAATAGAATTTTGATTAGCCCCAGTGAGATATCTATACAGAAAATGCTACAGAATGAAATCCATATCTTTTCAACTAAAAAGTTAGTAATTTGGTGTCTATGAAACTCACTGTGCTCTCTAAAATTTTTTGGTTGTTGGTAGAAGAAAAATATTTTAAATTTATTCAAATACAAACGCTTTATTAAAGATTTTTTTAACGTATTCCTATGTATTTTAGTAAAATATAGAATAGAGAATTTTAACAGCTTTGTAAAATTTCAAAAATTATTAAAACTTATTGATAAAACATGTAGCAGCTATGATGATAAAGGGACCCTCCCTTCAGAACTCTGCTTAACACTGTTTCGACAGGCCACAATGCTCCCCGCTTCACTTCGAAGCTAAACAAAAAAAAGCTTCCATTAGCTTTTGCGTCACAGGTCACAGGTGGATTTCAGTTACGGTGGGCAAAAATCTTTTTTCCGTATGTTCAACTTTTTCAGACAACTTGGCAACCCTGTCGTTCCATCCATCCTGCCTACGGACGGTTCGCATCGACAGCCACTCGAACGACGAACGCGCGCGCCTTCATTTCTAAACACATTTGGAAATATCGGAACAGTGCGAAACCCCGTTCAACTGCCGCGCCGGGAACGTGAAAGAAAGACGGAAGAGGGTGGAAAATCTTCCTCCTCCACCACCTCACTCACCGGCACCCTCTCACCCACCGCTTAGTTAGAAACCACTCGATACATGGCTGCCCTCCTTCGGTCGTGCCTATTTATTCCGAATTTTCTTATGATGTGCCAGTACCGAAAATTTACCCCGCGGCGTATGTGAAATCCTACATCGTGTGTTCCGATTCGGTTATGCAGGCAGGGGGGTGGGTGTACATGTGCCATCATTATTTCAATTTTTCCTCTCTTGATTTTCGTGTGCGATTTTTTCACCCCACCTTTTTTTTCGTTCGCCAGAAACATCGTATGTGCGCTTCAGTGCGGGGGAAAACTCCCTACACGTATGCAGAGCACATGTGAGATGTGTGTATGTTGTCGCGTCGCCACCGACGCCGCCGCCGCTGCATTGCCCACCATCGAAAGACGAATATTATCCCTTACAATAAAGGGGAGATTCCATGTTTGTTCGGTTCGGTGGCGGTGGCGGTTCCATGTTCGAATGCTTTGCCAGGATGGGATGGGTTTTGGTGAGATGGAAGCAAAAATGCCAAATATGGAACTGACAGAGCCTTGTTAGGGTTGTTGCTTGTTCAGTTGAATCCGCGAGCAAAGTAATACTTACCCTGACTGACTGACTGGCTGGTCGTATGTGATGCGTGAGTGTAAGTAAGAATGTGGGAAATGGATTTTCCTAGGCGCTGACAGCCATCTCGCGATGCTGGTTGCGTGGCATGTGACAGCAATTTGACGGATGATGGGTAAGATGTTTCGTTATTAGTTGATTCAACATAAGTCTGTTTTTTTAAGAATAGAAAGAACCTTCAAATTTATAATTCCTAAAACACTAGATTATTCAGTATTTGCGATTGTATTTTTCAGAAGTGCAACATTATACACAATAGATATACAATAGGGTGCCTATGGCATGTAAGGGAAAAAGTGACCATCGAATTTCGTAACCGGACACTCCTTATCAGCTTTAGCACCGCTTTCATTAAATCTCGGAGTTTCGTGACATCCCAAGACAGTTGGCATCCAAAATACCAATTAAATTTTTAAGAGTCTCCCCTTTGCTTTTTTCACAGGTGGGTTTAAATTTTGACCTTTTTACGCGACTTTATAATCGTGTTCGATTAAGTTCAAATTATGCATAGGGACTTCCTTCGAAGTGCTAAAACTTTTGAGGTGCGTCCGGTTTGAAAATTTAGGATGACCATGATCGTTTGTAGTCTAACATACAGTACGCACTTTTAAAATGGTCATACATATTCATATATTAATATAAGCGGTTCGCATTTGGAATTGGCCGAATAGTTAGGCAAACCACACTATTCTTGAATGCAATCACTATTTTTTGTCTACTTTTCTTCAACGAGTCCATTTCGACAATTACTTTCGCTGACAGCACTAATAGAAATTCTGATTGATGTCATGGGACATTTTTTCTGGCCCAATTTCACATATAAACTCTGCATCCTTGTAGAACAGCGTGTACAGTAATATACCCATATCCCACAAGCAAGCCACTTAGGACAATTGATCTTTGGTTTATTCATCAAATATCTATGCCATCTGTCGTGATCCGTCAAAGGTTGATGAGCACTCTTTTCTTTCACGTCCATCCGCGGAACACTTAGTCGAGTGAATGCTAAATAACGCTGAACTTTTTCCGTTCATAGATATGTGCCCATCGTACATTCTCTCACTCACACATTGGTACCTCGTTATTCCGATTCGAGCTTCAGGTAATAGGTCGTGGTAGTCGGAATATTGCTCTCGTTCGCTCATTCGCGATTCTTACATTACAACGCACACATATTCTTACAGGCAGGGCACCGAGCGGGCGACGGCTAAGGAGCTATCGAAGTAACCCGATGCTCCCATGCACACATCAACATGTTGCTATCCCGTTCTGAATCTCGTTCGTCTTTCATTGTTCATTCCCGCTAATTAGTTTCTCTCGCCTCGATCCCTGCGTTTCTTTCGTGCATACACAAACTCGCAAGTAGGAAAGGGAAACGGAGAATTGATTCGGAAACCATTGTAATGATGTTAGCTTCGGACATTTTCAATGTATTGGTGTCCGTTTATTTATTCATACGTACGACTCAAAGGTTAATCGCAGACAAGAATATGAGAACAAATACTAAGCAGCCATATAAAGCCGGTATGCACCAAGCTTGAATTAAACTTAAATATACAAACATTTTACTATTTTCAGTTTGACTCATATGTATAAGCTATATTCCCCACATTCTTCCCCTTCTCTACTCTTTGCAAAAAAACTATGTTTACATGAAGAGTTGCCGTAATCACAGCTTTTTCTATAACGTCTCTGATTTTTTTTAGCAATTTTTGATGATAGATTCTTTTTTTAAAGATGATAGATTTTTGAAATAATTTTTTTTGAACACAGATGTTTCCAGTTACTAAATTGCATTCGTAACTAGAAAAATCACTCGTGTAATATTCGTTGGCTTCATTATTATTATCCGCTGATACCATCGAGCCTGTCCTAAAATCTTATTGGCTCTCGAATCATCTAGACCAGTCAATCATGACAATATTTCTTATACATTGATTATTATACACGCTCGTTATAATTCATTTATTCAAGGGTAAATATAACATATTTTACCCGAAATGTAGCATTAAGATTATACATAAAAAACATTACTCGTTCAATATTAAAAGATGCGATCGAGATTGCTATTTTGTTGTGAAATATTGAAATCTGGATTATTTTTCTATTTTTAGGTTTAGTTGTATGTTTCAGATGCGGACAGTGTTCACCTGCATGTTGAACTTGTTAATAGATATCCTCAATTGGTACAACTGAAAGAAGCGTCGATAAACCTTTCACATTCCTTTTAATGTACTGCTGTTATCTTTAGCCTTCAGCTCGAAGTTATCGAAACTTAAAATTAAACTTAAAATTGGCCATCAATTGGGTCATTAAGCTATATATAGTTTTCCGTTCCATTCAATAAATTTTATTATTTCAAAAAATATTTCGTTGTAATACGCAAAAACGATTTTTTTTTTAAATAAATCTTATGTAAACTTGGCAACCATACATAGGAAAACTGCGGTTGTTTACATCTGGCCTATCAGGACAACACCCAAAATGAAAAAAAACTATATGCAATGGATGGTGTTTATGTCAACTAAAAATAACCCTCCGGGAAAACCGAGAAAACATGCCCTAATTTTTTCTGACAGGGCATCATTTGTCGTGAAATTCGATATGTCAAATCCTTCCTATAGTGTCAAATCCAGACTGTCAACATATTTCTTTATTTTAAATTTTAATATTATTTTCACGTTTCCTGAGTTGGAAAAAAACATTGTTGCAATCACGAAAATCAGTTTTATCGATGTAAGTATTAAAAAACGACATTTTTTTCTCATTTAATGACCCAATTAAAACCTATCACCTAGAAATCTGTCTGTTCGCTATCCAGGTTTTCTTAGTCTAGAAAATTATCACTGTTGCTTTTCAATAAATCATCATTTTGAGGAAATTCGTAAAAGCACTCCGTGTAAATGTCGCCCTCCATTCACCTAGACTCTCCAATGACAATGACAGTTTATCTGTTTTCCAAAGGTAGAATTTCATTTTTCTTCAATTATTCTTTTTGATAAAAGGAAAACACATTCAAATAGTAGGTATATCATTGAGTTTATAAACTGAAAATTTCCTTTTCGCTGTGTCTTGATAGATGAAATTAAAAACATCATCACGGCGCTCGCACGCCGTTTGATAGTCGAATCTAATGTTAGATCGCGAATGAATTAAAAAAAAATTACCAAAACTTCCATTGATCTCCCATGGACAAGTTATTCGGCAAGCATTGAAATTTTTTTTTTTTTTTGGATTTAATTTCTCAATGACTCTTTCATTGAGTCTGTTGACTTAACAATTAAGCCCTTGTGTCGAGCAGCATTGCAACAAAACTAAACCGCCTTTCCTTTTACGAACATTTTCACTCGATCATTCTTTAAATCCACTTCTGTATAGGTCTTCCGTCGAAGAGCATCCAAACAAGCTAAGCCGTCTTTCCAACGACAAACGTTTAAGTTCGATTTTATAGAACTTTTTTTTTAATAAACTTCTTTCTCGCCCTTCCGTATACTAGCATTCCATCAATGCTAAACCGCCCTTCCGTCGGCAAACTTTTAAGTAGTTTCCGTTTTTTTTTTTAACTTCTCCATCACATTTCTTTCGAGGACCATTAAAAACAACCAAACCGCCCTTGTGTCGGTAAGTATTTCAATAACTTTTTTTTTATTATTTTTCATCGCATTTCCGTCGAGGAACATTCACAGAACGTTTACTGCACTATCGCCAGCAGGTTTTTTTTTAATTCAAACTGTTTTTTTTACTTCTATCCCATCGGAAACCATTGAACAATGCTATGCTACCTTTCCGTTTGATTTTTTATTTGGAAGATTTGCATACGTATTTAACTTTTTTTTTTATTTCTACATTTGCCCTTCCGTCTTGGAGCATCCAGCAACGCGATACTGCCCTTCCGTCCGTAATCTCTTCTGATTTTTTTAACTCATTTTATTTTCATTCTCCATCGCCTAAGAGTATTCCACAACGCTCTGATGCCTTCCGTGAGCAGGCAATTTGATTTTTTTTAAATTTCCGCTTTTTCATTCAACGTTGCTCTCCCGTAGAATTGCATTCAATAACGCTATACTGCCCGTTGTCAGCAAGCCTTTTAATTTTCTCAGCTTTTTTTTCATTCTTCATCCCCGTTTCGTTAAGGAATATACAACAACGCTCTACTGCCCTTCCGTCAGCAAGCATGTCGAATTTTTATTTTTTTTTCTTATGCCTCCTTCACTATTCCGTTGTAACAACGCTACTCCGCCATTCCATCCACCAGCTTTTCGATTTTTTTGAAATTAATAAAAAAAAATCCATCGCTCTTCCGTCGAGGAGTGAGTATTCAAATACGCTTACTGCCCTTGCGTCAACAAGCATCTGGATTTTTTTTCCTCGCCCTTCCATTTCACAACGTATACTGCCCTTTCGTCAGCAAGCTTTTTGATTTTTTTATTCTCCATCGCCCTTCCGTCGAGGAGTATTCACATACGCTATACTTCCCTTCAGTCAGTAAGCAGTTTATTTTTTTCACTCTCCATCGCCCTTCCGTCGAGGAGCATTGAATAACGCTTACTGCCCTTCCGTCAGTAAGCCTTTTGATTTTTTTTTCCTTGGATATCATTATTTATTTTATTCTCCATCGCCCTTCCGTCGAGGAGTATTCACATACGCTCTACTGCCCTTCCGTCAGCAAGCATTTTAATTTTTTCACTCTCCATCGCCCTTCCGTCGAGGAGCATTGAATAACGCTATACTGCCCTTCCGTCAGTAAGCGTTTAATAAAATTCTACCTCGCCCTTCCGTCGAGGAGAAATCACACTAATTTTCTTTCGGAATATATTTTTCTTACCTAATCATGGGAGCGTTTGCTGCGCCATTGTCGTGATCCGTCAAAGGTTGATGAGCACTCTTTTCTTTCACGTCCATCCGCGGAACACTTAGTCGAGTGAATGCTAAATAACGCTGAACTTTTTCCGTTCATAGATATGTGCCCATCGTACATTCTCTCACTCACACATTGGTACCTCGTTATTCCGATTCGAGCTTCAGGTAATAGGTCGTGGTAGTCGGAATATTGCTCTCGTTCGCTCATTCGCGATTCTTACATTACAACGCACACATATTCTTACAGGCAGGGCACCGAGCGGGCGACGGCTAAGGAGCTATCGAAGTAACCCGATGCTCCCATGCACACATCAACATGTTGCTATCCCGTTCTGAATCTCGTTCGTCTTTCATTGTTCATTCCCGCTAATTAGTTTCTCTCGCCTCGATCCCTGCGTTTCTTTCGTGCATACACAAACTCGCAAGTAGGAAAGGGAAACGGAGAATTGATTCGGAAACCATTGTAATGATGTTAGCTTCGGACATTTTCAATGTATTGGTGTCCGTTTATTTATTCATACGTACGACTCAAAGGTTAATCGCAGACAAGAATATGAGAACAAATACTAAGCAGCCATATAAAGCCGGTATGCACCAAGCTTGAATTAAACTTAAATATACAAACATTTTACTATTTTCAGTTTGACTCATATGTATAAGCTATATTCCCCACACCATCATAATGAAAAAATTGTACGCTGAACTGAGCGGCAAATCTTTCTCCGAGAATAGCATAAATGTCACCGAGAAGGTAAACAACAGCCCCAAACAACAACAAAAAACGATCAGAGCTAGGGCCCATTAGTTTTACAGCCTAGTGCTGATAAAATTCGATGGACGTGTTTTGGTCGAAACTTATGCGAAAACCAATGCCAAATAAATCCCGGGGCTCGTTTATTATAAGCCCACTGCTCGCGATTTCTAGCAGATTACAATTTATTTTCGGGGATGAATTACCGAAAAAATGATTTGGTAGGAAATCTGTTCCTGTGGCAAAAAAATCAGCATCAGCTGTACCATGATGGTCCAGTTAGGTTATGAGTAAATCTAACCGGCTGCCATAACAGCAAGCTGAATTAACAAAATTGTCACCCTTTCCGCGCAGTAGAGAAATATTGTATGATAATGAAGCGGAAACTGAAGACAAAGGGAGCAGTCACCAGTGATATTGGTCGGATGAAGAATTGGCGGAATTAGCTAACCAAGACCGTGACTGAAGAAGATGTATGATAAAGTTTCTCGATCGGGGTTTAAAAAATACAAGCATAAAAATAAAATTCTTTAATTCACTGATAATTTCCTAAACATTTGCCACAACATGAGAATTATAACTAATAATTTGGCACGTCATCGATTACAACGAATCATGTATCCAGGCAAAACTCAATCCTTAAAATCAGTAGTCCAGTTAGCTTTAACTCGGCCAGATAAGAATACTGTACCCGCACAAAGTGACAGATTTAAGGGGTTACATACCTTTCTTGTGCAAAAAATGAAAAAAAAAATACGTATTTGATAATGATTTCATTACAACAAACATATAATATTTTGGTAGTGCATTTTTAAGTGAAATTAGCAAGCATAAACTTATAAAAATATATTGATAATTAGCGGAGTTATGGTTTTTTCCCTGAAACCCTTTTTGCCTTTCTCATATAAAGAAAGGCTATGCAATCACTGTAAAAATCGACTTTTTAACGGAGGCCCGGAGGGCCGAGTGTCATATACCATTCGATTCAGTTCGTCGAGATCGGCAAATGTCTGTGTGTGTATGTGTGTGTGTGTGTGTATGTGTGTGTGTCATTTAAACTCACACAATTTTCTCAGAGATGGCTGAACCGATTTTCGCAAACTTAGTTTCGTATGAAAGGTATAACGCTCCCATAAGCTGCTATTGAATTTTTAGTTGATCCGACTTCCGGTTCCGGAGTTACGGGTTGAAGAGTGCGGTCACACAGCAAATTCCCATATAAACTGGTACTACCATGATGTTCAAATGATGTAAAACATATTAAAATTGATGTAGCATTACTCTAGTTTGCGGGTCTGGATCACTAATGATCAATCAAAGCAGCTTTGACCACATTGGCCACCTATGACAGTTCATGACGCTCCCGGGGAACCCGCCAAGTTCCTAAGCTAATATCACACCCATTCCCCAACGAATTCTCTACCGATTTTTACAAACTTGATCTCAAATGAAAGATACAGTAATACCATTGACTGCTGCTGAATTTCATTCTGTTCTGACACTTGCTTCCGGAGTTACAGGGGTGTTAGTAAGGATACACTGGAATTTCCCATATAAATCGGTACAATCGTAATACCTCCGAGGCTAAAAACTATTGAAATGGTCACCAAATTACTTCTAATCGCAGATCTAGATCACTGATTGCCAATCAAACATTCTTTGAATATATTGTCCACTATCGACGTTTCCGGATGTCCGGAATTCCGGGCATATTCCACAAATAAAGTCACATCGGTTCTTCGGTGATGACTGAACCGATTTTCTCAAACCAAGTTTCAAATGGAAGGCAAAATATGCAGCTGAGTATTGCATCAGAGCCCCTCCTCCCCCCCCCGCCTTGCCCTTACATCTCCCTCCTTCATCACTACCGTCCACTTGGACCACCCTCACGCCCGCATTTCCTTCATCCACCCCGTATACCAAAATAAGATGAAGGATTTCTGACGCATCCTCCACTCCCACTCTACTAACCCCCCCATTCCCTCCACTTTTAAACCCATTCCACCAACATTTCAAAATATAATCACATGAAGATAACATTGAGCTCATGCTGATTAAGCTAATTAAATACTATTCTTTTGCCTTTCTCATATAGAATGGTTACGCAATTGCTCCATAAACCGACTTTCTAACCGAGGCCCGGAGGGCCGAGTCTCATATAACATTCGACTCAGTTCGCCGAGATCGCAAAATATCTGTGTGTATGTATGTGTGTATGTGTGTATGTATGTATGTATGTATGTATGTATGTATGTATGTATGTATGTATGTATGTATGTATGTATGTATGTATGTATGTGTATATGTGCGGATTTGTTAACAAAATGTCCTCATCGGTTTTTTGGAGATGGCTGAACCGATTTTTACAAACTAAGATTCAAATGAAAGGTGTACTATTCCCATAGGTTGCTATTGAATTTGATTTTCAACCGACATCTTGTCCCGGATTACGAGTTGAAGAGTATGGTTACAAAACAAAATTTGTTGATTTGTCCACATCGGTTTCTCGGAATTTTCTGATCCGATTTTGACAAACTTGATTTTAAATGAAAGCTTCATCAGCTGCTGTTGAATTTTGTGTGGATCCGAGTTCTGGTTCCTGAATTACAGGGTGATACGTACGATCACGCAGCAAATCTCGATTCTAACGAATTCTGCGATGAATGTAAAAAGGTGAAATTTTTGCCTTTCTCAATAGAAAGGTATTGCAATTGCTCCGAAAACCGACTTTTTAACGGAGGCCCGGAGGGCCGAGTGACATATACCATTCGATTCAGTTAATCGAGTTCGGCAAATGTCTGTGTGTATGTATGTGTGTATGTATGTGTGTGTGTGTGTGTATGTGACCAAAAATGTCACTCATTTTTCTCAGAGATGGCTGAACCGATTTTGACAAACTTAGTCTCAAATGAAAGGTGCCTATGGGTATGTTCATAGGCTGCTATTCAATTTCTAATGGATCCGACTTCCGGTTCCGGAATTACAGGGTGATGAGTACGAACACGCAGAAAATGTCGATTTTAATAAATTCTGCAATGAATGTATAAAGGTGAAAAAATTTCCAAAATATGTCCACTACTGCTTCGATTTGTAGTATTAGGTCACTAACATCCATTCAAAGTCTATTTGGCCACATTGGCCACCATCCTCGGTTCCGGAAGCCCCGGCGGAAGTATCTAAATTCAGAATAACAGTCACATCGGTTTCTCGGAGATGGCTAGACCGATTCGACTAAACTTGGCCTCAAATGAAAGGTATTGCGTCCCCGTAAATGGCTATTTAATTTCATCCCGATCCGACTTCCGGTTCCGGAGTTACAGGTTGTGGCGTGCGATCACATAGCAAATTGTGATTCAAACCGATACTCCGATGAAAGCAAAAAAGGTAAAAATTTCGCTAAAATGTCTCTCAAACAACTTAAATTTGCTGTTCTAGGTCACCGACGGCCAACCAAACTTTCGTTCACTACATTGACCACCATAAACGGTTCCGGAAGTGCTCGGGAAATGCGGCCATCTTTCAAAATTTACGAACTCACATCAGTTTCCCGGAAATGGTCACAAATGATAGCTATAATATCCCCAAAGATGTTTATAAAATTTCGTACGGATCGCTTATATGGGGCCAGAAATATAGACTAAATCGTCCGGTCACATATGAAATTCCCATATAAGCCGGAGCTCAATTTTTTTTTTCAAAGGGGGGACCCCATGAAATTTCAGAAATCGAATTCGTATTTTTGATGCCAAACATCTTTAAAATGCATGAACCGTCGAGATTATATGTTATCCCGAAATTTTTTTTTTTTTGTAAAAATCTACTTTTTGGGACTTTGCCGATTTCGCACCTTTTTTCAGTTCAATATTACCGTGGCTGTTTTTTCTTCTTCAAAATTTTAGAACTCGAATAATGATTTATTTTCCTGTATATAGTTGTCATGTGATGTACAATAATAAAATGTAATATATGCATTTAAAAGCTTTTAATGAATATAAACAACGCACACATTCTCGTGATTCATGATTGAGAAAGGCACAATTGCACCGCTAGGTGGATTAAAATAGGTTTTTATTTAAGAGGTTTGCGGTGATCACGATTGAAGACAAATAGATCAACTAAAATCTCAAAACTCAAAAACTTCCATAACTATATGAGTATTACTCGTACCTGCACGTTTAGTTGAATAAATAATATTTTTTCCTGCATTCGGAAACGTTTTTCCTAAAAAATCACTGTTTTAAATTCTAAAAATTGTATTAAAAAATTCTCATCTACAAAACAAAAATGTATGCATTAAAAAAGAATCATTAAAGTACGAGAAAAATAATTACGATCAATAAAAAAAAAAATTAAGTAAATCGGTTAGGTGGTTTTTCGGCAATCGTGATCACGGAAAAACCGTTTTTGGAAACATTTTGGACATTTCGAGATGATCGAGTTAAAAATTTCAAGTTTAGTAGACGAAGCGCGCTTAGAAGCGTTGTAATTTTCGATGGCGAAAATATTGTCAAGGAGGTGTACTTTCAGATGAAGTAATAAAAAAAAATTTATTACTAAAAAAATTCGATTTTTGAAAATAAAAAGGTATATAACCCCTTAAGACGTTTATTTACCTACTTGTGATTAATTTCGCGCTAAATCGTATTTAGAGTTGGCAGCACTCTCTCAGATTTTAATGAAACTTTCTGTATATGAAGATTTTGTCACATAAAGCTACTTTATTTATTTATTTATTTATTTATTCATTTATTTATTTATTTATTTATTTATTTATTTATTTATTTATTTATTTATTTATTTATTTATTTATTTATTTATTTATTTATTTTCATCTGACCTAGTTGGTCTTAATGAATATGAAGGGATGGGGAAAAGCCAATTTGAGTGAAACATTATCTGTATTTAGGCCGGTTTTTGAAGGTAGTAGATGACACGTTGAAATCGAAATCCGCAAACACTTCGTTGAATGTGGCAGACATGAAGCGAATTCGATCATGGCTACCATACAGGGAGTTCCTGTGTTCCAACAACAAAAAGCTTCGTTGACGGAGTACACGTTCCGGTGCATAGATGTGGAGTTGACCCAACAATTTCGGCGTATCTAACTCTCCTAGAAGAATCTTAGCGACAAAAACAGCTTGGGCTACTCTCCTTCTCGCTTCAAGCGTGTGTAAACCTAATAATCTACAGTGGTATTCGTATGGCGGGAGATTAATAGGGTCCTGCCACGGAAGGCGTCTTAGTGCATAATGAACGAATTTTCGTTGAATTGCTTCAATTCGTGCTATCCACGTTGCCATGTTACGGACACCATATTACGGAGTTAGATTCCAATATTGATCGTACCAATGCGCAGTAAAGTGAACGGAGACAGAGGGAATTCATTAAAAATTTTAAACATGAATCCCATCTGGCGGTTAATAATATAGTCGAAATGTGGTCGGAAAGTGAGTGCAGAATCTAAAGTGACTCCAAGGTCACACACTTGTAGTACACGCTCAAGATGCTGTTCTCCAATACAGTAGTCGTATGAAATTGGTTTGTGCGTTAAATAGAATTGTCAACGGCAAAATTAATGCATCCGTGCATTTCTTGAGAACACATGAAGGTATGCCATCAAGACCAGGAGTGACTGAATATGTTAGCTTGCTGATTGCTGCTATAACCTGACGATCTGTAACAGTGAAGCTTCTCAAAGGACAAATATTTAATGGAGTGTCTCTACAAGCACGCACAATTTGATCAGCAGATGAAATAGTTTAATTGAATGCGCTTTTAAAGTGGGTGGCGTCTCCGAAGCCAGACTAGCACTCTGCTCCTTCAAAAACATATCAGTAGGTAATCCTTTCTCTTTCCGCTTGGAGTTCACGAATTTCCAAAACTGTCGGGGATTACTGCACAGGTTTGCTTGTGTTCTAATGGAGTATCTTTTGTACAATAAAAGGTTATAGGATCAATAATTATTACTCGCTAGCGCAAAACGATATTTGGCGAAACGACAGCGTGTAGGGCAATACAATCGTAGTGCTTTAGATTTGAGTCGTTTGAGATGTCGTAGATGTGCATTACCCCACGGTGGCTTACTAGCTGGACGCAGCCTACGCAGAGGAACATAATCAGCCATGACGGCATTAATCACAGCAGTGAAATGTTCAACGGTAGAGTCAATGTCTTCCGTATCCTCAAGTGAATGCCAATCGATACGAAGTAGTGCTGATGCAAGTCCCAAGAAATCAGTTCGCTGAAAGTCAAGGCCAAGATCATCAGGGATATCCCCATAAATAACAGGTTTATGCAGACTGATAATAACTTCTACGGGAAGATGATTTGCATCAATCACAATCAGATTCAGCAGGTTCGTGGATCTCGGCTAGTGCTGTCTCATTCAATAAGACAAAGTCCAGGATACGACCGTAACGATTTTCAATGCTATTAATTTGTGTGATACAGTTCAAGCTGAATCCATCCAATAGCGGTAGAAATATAAGAAATAGCGGTAGAAATATAAGAGCGAAGAACGTTGACTACAGGTACGACATTGTCATGTATATCCCAAATGAGGCCAGACTGATTGTAGTCTCCAAACAATAATGCGCAATCATTACTTCCAAGGCAAGAATAAACAGCTTCAATCGATCGGACATGGTTGCTTGCACTGATTAGATCACTCTTACGATCTGGTGGTAAGTAAATTACGCCGATGCTGACAAAACGATCAGGTAGCTTCAGTTTAACGACTAGCTGTTCAAATGAAACATCAACAGGTGTTGGACGAAACTATTCAATTCAGTAGACACGTTTCGATCGTTTCGATAAACAGCATATGTATCGCCAAAAAGCTGACGAGAATGAATCCTATCATTTAGCCAAGTCTCGGTGAGAACAATTACGTCGTAATGAGAAGAAGAGATTGCTAGGAAAACTTAATCGATTTTTGTGCGTAGGCCTCGGACGTTCTGGTAATAAATCGTCAGTTTAACATCCAAGTCTGCGTCAAGAGTCGATTCCTGAAATTCCTGCAAATTGCTGCTAATGTTACCTGACGGACTAACGCTGCATGCTTGAAGACCAAACAGATTTGATAAAGCGACGAAGCTTTGCATACTTTGTTTTTCCAAAAATGTTCTAGACTGTCTTTTGAAAAGGGTCAAACTTTTTTACCAATTTTTTCAAATGGCTATAGTCTAAAAATGACAAATTCTACAAAAAAATGTTGTAGGAGTATTTTTCACAAAATTAGTCAAATTTTTGAAAAAATTATTAAAAAAATTCTTCATCGACTCATTCATTGAAAATAATCGATTTTAAAAATTTAAAGTCGATTTACTAAAAAACCCAATCCTTGATTTGAATGAAATTTTATTCCAAGATCGGTAATTATGTTCTCCATCTACCGTCAAAAATTCAAGCTGGGCACTTTCAAGGAAAAAAAGTTATTTGAAGAAAACTTCCTTGTCCAAACTGAATCTTTTTTCAGTGTATTTTTATCGAAAACGAAACCAATGAAAGTCATAATCATCTCAGAATCCAACTCAGTTTGTAAGAAGATTTTGTTTAATTTAGCTACTAAGTATATTTTTATTAATCAAGAATCCCATTGAAAAGAGGATGCCATTAAACAAATATTCCATTAATATTTCTTTATTTTCTTATTTAGTTCTGAAGAAGGATCACGTGACAAACCCGATAACGTACAAATGCTTAATCCCTTCGAGATCATCCACGGCACCTACACTCGCGATCTCTCAAACATGATAACATCCCGGTGATCAGGTGAACGTCTCAGCGCTTACAAATTTTCAAATTCGATCTCAAGCGTGAACCTAACAACTCCCGCGCTCGCGCGATCGTGAATCGGTCACTTCCCGAGGTTTCTATCTTTGGTATCAGTATACTAGATGCATGCCTTCAATTAAACCAATTAAATAAAGAAAGCTCTCATATCCACAGGACAACACGTTCCATGGCGACATGACCGGGAACTTCAGTGATATGGAATAGCTTATTTTTTCCTAGCATCTAAACCGTACATCGAAAATTAAGTATCAGATTCACGGTTCGCGCGCGATCATCCAGGAACACACACGAATATGCGAAAAGCACACGGTTATAAAATCGAATTTATACACGCGAAGTTACATACACGATAGCACACGCAACATACAAGCGCACACGCGATTAAACACTCTAGCGTACAAATGCTCCAGCCCTTCGCAATGATACACGCGTTTGTTAAATCTCTACGCCCGCACGTATTTGAACCGTACAATAGGGCATTGCAAAAAAATTTTTTTTTTTGAGTTCTCAAAGGCCCCCCCCCCTCTCATATTGTGACAAATGTCAAAGTAAGCTCAGATGTCAAATTTCACATCATTTGGAAAATTCCAGACCTCCGCCCACTTCGCTTGAAATTTTTGAAATTGGTGCTATGGGAAAATGTGGAGGAAAAATATATTAAATGCTATAACTTTTGAAGTAGCAATCAGAAAATTACAATTAAAGCTCTTTTTAAAGAAAATAACCTTAGTATTGGAATGGAGATATTCCTATTTCTATAAAAATACGGGAAAGTGGGATACTGGGTCATTTTGACCCCAAAATCCCCTATTTTTTTTAAATTTTCTGCTCCGTTGTGCAAATTATACATATTTTTCAGTTTTTCTAATGTGCAAAAAATCTCAGAAATCGAACGAAAGCTTTTTGACCTTTGTCCAAATACGAGAAGTTGGGGTTATAGGGTTTTTTGTCATTCATATTAAATTTTATCATTTTCTCGTGCATATATTTCTATTATTCTTCATTCAATTTTCATAAATTGTACCTTGTTGAACGTGGAAAATCCTTAGGAACAAAATAAAAATAGTTTCGTTACCGGTAAAATTCAGAAACATCAAATTGAACCTAACAACTCCCGCGCTCGCGCGATCGTGAATCGGTCACTTCCCGAGGTTTCTATCTTTGGTATCAGTATACTAGATGCATGCCTTCAATTAAACCAATTAAATAAAGAAAGCTCTCATATCCACAGGACAACACGTTCCATGGCGACATGACCGGGAACTTCAGTGATATGGAATAGCTTATTTTTTCCTAGCATCTAAACCGTACATCGAAAATTAAGTATCAGATTCACGGTTCGCGCGCGATCATCCAGGAACACACACGAATATGCGAAAAGCACACGGTTATAAAATCGAATTTATACACGCGAAGTTACATACACGATAGCACACGCAACATACAAGCGCACACGCGATTAAACACTCTAGCGTACAAATGCTCCAGCCCTTCGCAATGATACACGCGTTTGTTAAATCTCTACGCCCGCACGTATTTGAACCGTACAATAGGGCATTGCAAAAAAAATTTTTTTTTTGAGTTCTCAAAGGCCCCCCCCCCTCTCATATTGTGACAAATGTCAAAGTAAGCTCAGATGTCAAATTTCACATCATTTGGAAAATTCCAGACCTCCGCCCACTTCGCTTGAAATTTTTGAAATTGGTGCTATGGGAAAATGTGGAGGAAAAATATATTAAATGCTATAACTTTTGAAGTAGCAATCAGAAAATTACAATTAAAGCTCTTTTTAAAGAAAATAACCTTAGTATTGGAATGGAGATATTCCTATTTCTATAAAAATACGGGAAAGTGGGATACTGGGTCATTTTGACCCCAAAATCCCCTATTTTTTTTAAATTTTCTGCTCCGTTGTGCAAATTATACATATTTTTCAGTTTTTCTAATGTGCAAAAAATCTCAGAAATCGAACGAAAGCTTTTTGACCTTTGTCCAAATACGAGAAGTTGGGGTTATAGGGTTTTTTGTCATTCATATTAAATTTTATCATTTTCTCGTGCATATATTTCTATTATTCTTCATTCAATTTTCATAAATTGTACCTTGTTGAACGTGGAAAATCCTTAGGAACAAAATAAAAATAGTTTCGTTACCGGTAAAATTCAGAAACATCAAATTATCTGACATATAGTCTCGATTTCATATTTTTATCATAAAATCGCACATATTAACTCCATTTAACAACAAAATTCTTATTTAATTTACTATCTATAGTGAAAAATGTGCTTAGGAATCACATGAGAAAAGATTAGTACCTGGAAAAATAGATGAAGTTGAGGTATTAGGACATTTAATGAAAAAAAATTGGTTTATAGAGTTAATGTCAAAAAATTTGATGTTTTTGAATTTTAACACAAGCGAATCTATTTTTGTTGTATTTCTACGAATTTTCCACATTCAACAAGGTACAATTTATTTAAATTGAATGAAGAATAATAGAGATATATGCACGAGAAAATGATAAAATTTAATATAAATGACAAAAGGTCCTATAACCCCAACTTCTCGTATTCTGACAAAGGTCTAAAAGGTTCCGTTCGATTTCTGAGATTTTTTCACATTAGAAAAACTGCAAAATATGTATGGTTTGCACCACGGGGCAGAAAAATTTAAAAAATAGGGGATATTGGAGCCAAAATGACCCAGTATCCCACTTTTCCGTATTTTTCTAGGAACAGGAATATCTTCATTCTAATACTAAGGTTATTTCCTTTAAAAAGAGGTATAAATTGTAATTTTCTGATTGCTACTTCAAAAGTTATAGCATTTAATATATTTTTCCTTCACATTTTCCCAGAACACCAATTCTAAAAATTTCAAGCGAAGTGGGCGGGGTCTAGAATTGTCCAAATGATGTGAAATTTGGCATCTGAGCTCACTTTGACATTTGTCACAATATGAGAGGGGGGCCTTTGACAATTAAAAAAAAATTGCGATGCCCTACCGTACAATGAATACAGAATCACCGCCCGTTGCAATTAGCCTTAAGCAGCGTTTAGTGGGTAACGTTGCCTGTCTCGCCTGCAATTGTAATGTGTGATTCTGACGGGGAGCCCTTCCGAAAACCTAACTCTTCAACTCCAGTAGGACAACTCTAAAAAAAAGATTTTTAAACATTTCAGCTCCACAAAATTGATACCATCATAGAAATACACCATTTTTTTAACCAAATAATTTGTTTATCGAACACTTATTGAGTTATTCTCATTTTTGTTTAAAAAAAGGCCTACCTTGTATTCCCCCTAGGTTGAGTGGTTTGATGGTATTGCAAACATCATCATGCATATTGCGTGCATCAGTGCTAAAGAACCTTTGACAGACAATTGTTTTAAGATGGTTATTGCATTACGCCTCGATAGTAATGCATCGAGGAGACCGAGAAATTCTACGGGCTTTTTTGTATGTGTGGAGTTTTTTCATACTCCGCACCTGCTCCAATAAACGACCACTGGTCTGTGTGCGCTAGCATGGCTTGCGGTCGATGTGAATTGATTTTTACTGTGGGCCGTGTTTGCAAACATTGTTCCATTCTTTATCGTGATAATTATTTAAAAAAAAATGTAAAAGTAGAAGCCTACTAGTGTTGAATAATTATTGTGATCATTTTAAAGTTTACCTTTAAGTTTTTTATGAATATATTCCCAATTTCTTTACTGGTCTCTCTTCTATCAAAAGTTAGTGTCGGCGCCCTCTATGCACAGGTGGAACTAAAATGTTGTAAGCGAAACATCACTCGTATTATTTATTATAATTCTTCTGAACATGCTATTGAGTTAAACCTAACTACTATTTCACGAAATTGTTTAGTTCGTGAGATTCGAGTACTGAAACATAACCATGCACTGCTAGGCCCTATGAAAAGCTGACTCTGACATCACTTCGTTAAAAGTTTAGTAACTTATTTCAACATAGGCGGATTGAATAGCAGTCTTCGACAAAGTTGTAGAAAATTAAATTATCTTTTTTATTTTCACTTACAGTGATAATACGATGCATATAGTGCCACCTAGCGGCGAAAAGGCGAGCTAGTGGGTTTTCTCAATGTAAATTGTCGAAAATTCCCATACAAACTTCAGGCACTTTGGTCCGGTAGCTAGACTTGTCCGATTAGCTTCAAATTTGGAGCAGATACTCCTGGTGGGACTAGCAATCGACTCAGAGGTGGTCCGATAGGGGTCGTTTTTTTCTTGTCACTCTACTAGACACGCTGCAACGACCTAAGAAGACCCAAGAAGGATTGTTCGTTGGAGAACTGCTGATTGGAGAAATTGCGTACCGCATATATTTTCATTATTGGATTTTCGAACATCATCCATATCGTCTCGTAGTACAACGCTGTTGCATCCAAGATTCCACAGAACATCATTCGGATACAATGTACCGCTCACATCGTGTATCAGCATATTCGGTTCAGTGGAGAATTTGTTCGATTTTGGAGAAGATTCTAGCCGTTTAAGTTTTTTATATTTTAACACATTCATTAAAACTACGTGTCAGATGAAAAAATGAAATACAAATAGAAATATATATACAAATACAAAATGGGTCGGTATTCTCCGGATTTTCGATACCGGTACTACCTGTACCACAATCCTAATAGAAACAATGGTTTGCTTATTGCTAAAAAAATTAAAATTGCCTTTGGTACCAAATTTTATGAATTAGCTTCACTTAGTTAAATAAAGTGGTACAAAGAAAGAAATAAACTGATCACCTTGTCGACCATTTCTAAAATATTAGCATATTGAAGTAGGGAAATGCAAATATATTTTTGACCAAAACAGCTTCTGGTAGCTTGAAGGTTGTTGGTGTCAACTTTATTCTTAAAACTAAAGGAAAGCTGATTTTTGAACTTGTTGAAAATGTATTAGGAACAGGAGGAAGGATTTTTGAGATAAACAAATAAAGTGAGACTTAAACCTTAAATGCAGTTCAATATACAAAGAAGATTGATGAAACATGAAGGCACCATTGCTCAACATCACGAAGCAGGCCCGTACGGAAGAGGAGGGTTTTGGGGGTTCAAACCCCTCCCATGAGGGGTTTGAGTTACTTTCGAAAATTTATTACTTTCCTGTTCATGGAAAAAATATACGGCGGCCGTTTTGACACATAAAATGATATTTGAGCAGTCACTCTGAAAACAAGTCGTTGCAGAAACCAAAGAAGAATCCTTGCGAGGATGGCTGGAATATCGTTGTCTGGTAAAATTTCGCCGCCGATTATCTCTTCGTCGGAGTGGATGATAGCTCACGAAAATGGACATCGGTATCAGGAGAAATACCGCCGGCGAGGAACTCTCAGTACCACCTAGCAAATAAATAGGAACGAGTAGCGTCAAGAAAGCAAAGAAACTCTACGAAGATGGTGGTAAAGAGACGCAAATTATTATAATGGGACAGTATAAGCAAGAAAATGCAGTAATGGAAAAAAAACATGAACGAATAACACAATCAATAGAAAGCAAAATAGCAAGAGCACAATCCCTACTGAAGTAATACTTATGTTTAATTTAGATTTAGTCGGCTGGCTTAATCATTACACACACTGCTCGATAACAAACATTCACCAAATCTGTTGAGCTGTGTCGATTGATATACAAGACTCGGCTCTCCAGGACTCAAAAAAAAGTTCAAAGCTTGAAATTTTCTATAACTTCTTTTATAAGAAACATGCAAAATCAAAACCCACTCCATGAGAATTTTCTGTGTACGGGCCTGTCTTGAAGACAACATTGGTTATTAAAATCTGCATCTCACCATATGTATCAACCGACTTTATCAAATGTTCTAGTGACGAAACTAATTCTTTTTGTCTTCCTGTCGAGAAAACTATTTTCATAGTTTTTTCCCAGTTGAAGAGTTGGAATAAGTCTCACACAAATTCAACCGAAGAGCCGCCCTCCAATATGCCACCAGACGAGAGTCTCCTTAGTGACGGAGCATCAACGGAATTTCCATATTAGCATCCCCTCCGGGCTGCTTTCCAATTTCTCCGAAAACATCAAATGCCGAAAAGTATCAATGCATACATTATCATCATTGGCAATAATCACCATCCACCATGCCACCAAGCCGAGGAGTTCGGATCGCGCGGCGCATGCATTAATATAATACATGCATTCGATGAGAAAGTGGCCCGACACAATTCCATCGCGTCTCGTCTCAGTCGAAGCGAGATAGCGCCAACCAAAGGCAACGATCTCGACGTGCTTGCCGCCCGCACTGCAGCACTGATTGGGAGGAATCGCTTATCCCCCTATCAGCACAACAACCAGAACTGATTCGCTACACTCGCTCGCTATTATGATGCCTTTAGATTGCTGTTGGATTTTTGCCATTCTGCAGAAAAACAGCTCCCTAAGCCACATTCCCAATAGGATCCTGCCATATTACGAATATGGAGAAAAAAAATGAATATGAAGGTACAGGACACGGTCGTCCGAAGTTTGTTACTATCGAGAGAGAGCGCAACGTCAAACATCGAGAAAATGATAATGTATCCTTTCGAAGGCGGACCGGCACGCTGCTGCTGACTGACGAGGATGAGGCGCCTATACATCTTCAAAAGTGGTCGATACTGACACTCCGCATGTTGCTACTGCTGCTGCTATCCGAAATCCAACCGTTAACAAACAGGCTGCTGCACGAGGGGGTGGATGGTTCAAGATAACGATAACGATATAGAAATATGGAAACGAGAATCTGCTGAGTGAATATATTGCCATTTTTGCCCACAGCTTCGGTGCTTACAGATAGCTCGTCTACTTCGTATCGTTATGGGATTTGGGCAGTGCTGTAAGTATTTTCGAAATACATAAAATCTCACATTAAAGGATGCGTCGTAAAGTTGGAAAACGACCGAAAATTAGCATCTCGTTCTGCAACCTTTTTGGTCGTAGTATGAGAAAAGGTTGGGGTTCATGAAAAGTCACCATAAGAGATGCATGGTAGGGTTTGATAACCCTTAGGTTCGTACGTAACGTAATCTATGGATGTCCCATAGAATTATCAATAGTGCAAAAAACTCTATATTCTGTTAAAAATTCACTTCATGTTTTAAAACCGAGCTATCACTTTAAAATTCGTAAATAATAAATATTTAACCACCCTACATGGTATTTTTTTATTCAAAAACCGAATATCTTACATGATTTCATCATATTAAAATTATCCTATGTTAAAGTGTTTAGCAAACTCGTTTAACTTTTGAGGTTTCCTTCAACTTTTGAAAGAAGAATGTCACTAGAGTGACAAGAAAAAATGACACCCATCGGTACAGCCCTGAGCCAATTTCCAGTCCCACCAGGGGTGTCTGCTCTAAACTTGAACCCAATTGGAAAATTCTTACCACAGGACTAATGTGTTTGAAGTTTGTGTGGAATTTTTCGACAATGTATGTACATGGAGAAATCCCCATTAACTCGTATTTTCACCACTAGATGGCACTTTAGGCATCACAAAAAACACTGCTATCAGAAATAAGAAGTTAGTTTTAGTTTTAGTATGAAAATTTTAGTTCCACATTTCACTGCATAGAGGGCACGCAAGAAATGTTCATACAATGTCTTAGATGACAAACGCTCTTTAATCTAATCAAAATAACGTTCGAATCAGTATACGAGGCATTTTCCAGTAGAAAAATTACAATTTTCAAACTCGATTTAATTTTTTTTTAGAAGTATTACCTTCGCATTTTTTTTCTTGTCATGTCCGCCAGTATTCTCTTAGAAATGCAAGAAGAAATTAATTTCGTTTGCCTCAATTTTAGATATTAATGTTCTAAAAGAAAGTGGCAACGCGAGCTGTTTTGCCTCTCGGGGCCAAAAATTAAATTTGCCACCCCTTTTATAACGAATTTTCAAAAGATTTTTACCCACCTATTCCTATTAACCCATTCATGCCCATGTTGTTTGTGGACAACAACGTTTGTAAACAGCTATAACTTTTGATTGAGGCAAGATTTGCTCGTAAAACCAAGAAAGTCTAATAAATGTGACTATTGCCTTTCATTTGAACATTAACAGTTACAAGGATCAGCTTTAGAACTGGAGTTATTGTAATCAGTCTGATTGGGCTCCGCTGGAGCAGTGCTACCAGGGACAGTTTACGTTGACGACCGCAAATGAATTTTTCATATATCTTCGTTATGGTGCAATATTTTTGAAAACTGATAAAATTTATCAATTTAGTCTGTCTTTGGCTACGTTTTCCATGCATTTCGACTACAGTAAATATTCTAGGAGAATTGTATTGAGCATGGGAATGTAAAAATTGAACAGCTTCTAGCACTGCAAGGGAAGCACCTATCTTTATGAAAAAATACTTTTCGTGTTTCTTAATATCGCCGTTTTCAAGGAAAAATAATTTTGAAACCCTAAATGCTATAGAAAAAAGTTGGGCATGAAAGGGTTAAACATATATGATAAAATTGTTAGTAAATGTCTGAATAAAAATGAACTTTTTCACATATTTTGTGAATATTCATTGAAAAGCCTAAACTTGTTTATATATTATTAAACTTTAAAATTATATCTTTCCTGCTCACGCCTCATGCAAAAGTTTCACCCTTTTAGTCTGCATGAGATTTTCACTTTCATGCCAATTCTATCGGGTTAGAAAAATGTAATATGTGCGGCTTTGGGGATCGAACCCAGGTGAGCTGCGTACAAGGCAATCGACTACGCTATGTTCGCCCCTTTTCGGCTAATTGTTTTCATCACAAACCCATTTTGGGGAAAATCTGTTAAACTTACCTGAAATTGATTTCTTAGAATTTGTCTTGATGAAGAAAAGAAAATGTAGTAAAAATTAACCAACCGAATCCCACGGAACAAAAAAGGGCGGCTTTTACTTTGTCTACAGGGCCGGCGGAATGCGTGGGTAGTATGGGTAGTACTACCCACTCGAAAATTACCGAGGGGGGAATTACCCACCCGAAAGTTTGGAACCTGAGATTAACCACGTATGTGTTTTTTTTTTCGCACAACATTCTTGCGTTGGAAATCCTCGATGTAAAACAATTACATAATTTTATTCAGATACAAATTTATTTGCTTTACAATTTAAATTTCTTGATAATAATTAGGATTTGTTTGAAATTTAGAATTATTTATTATATTTATGCTCATGGAAATACATTTTGACACATCTACATCTTAAAACAATGAGTTCATATCGATAGACAAAAATATTAATATACAATTTTATTCACACTATAGGATGCTGTTAGAAATATTTTTAAGGACAATATAAACAATTTGTGATTTTTTAACATGATTGTACGAGCATCAAAAATGAAATAGTTTTACGTTTGATTTTAATTTAACATGTCGTTGAATTTTGCGAGTCACGGAATTTTACTTCACATATGGCTTTTTTTAAAATGTGTAATTTTATGGCGCTGCGCTTGAAAAGTACATATTTCAAGTAAAATTAAGCAGAACATGGGTCTATTTCGTCAATTACGGTTTGTTAGATTGTGGTAAGTTTCGAAAAACCATTAACGGAAAAATTTATTTTTTTTTTTGGTGTGTAGAACACTAGGCGCACGACCAGACAACATGTTTAATGTCGCGATAGCCGTCACCGCAAGCGCAGATAACGCTCTTTACGACCCCAATACGCCGGAGATGCGCATTCAACGTATAATGAATGGACATGACCCGAGATGCCACCCGAAGGAAGTCACGACGTTCATCCATCCATTTTAACCAAGGTTGGTTGATGCCTTTGGGATTCTTAAACTTCCATTACCTCACAAAATTTGCCAATTTTCGAGCGTTCTCTAACTCTAAATCTAACTGAAAAAAATGTGTTAAAGCTGCGCGATGTTTCACAAATATTACTTTCTAATGCCTAAGTGTCCGCCTTCTCATTACCATTCTAATCTAAGTGTCACTTTCCTTATTACCCGGAACAGATCAAAGCGAATGAACTCAAACTAATATTTATATCAGGCAATCCGGAACGATTTCAATATAAAGCATCTAGGCTCCCATATTCTCTCCGGGAAAATTAGGAGTGCTTTCCATGCTCCATCGATCGAAGCGCCTACTTGGAACTGTAACGATGTAGACATGGTTGTAGGTATATTTAAAACCATAAGTTTTGTGGAGAAAATGCTTAGCGCGAGTATCTTTTCTGTCAGATAAATTTGTGTGTTTGAAGAATAATTATTACGTTTATATACATGATTATTATTTCATCGCGAAACGTCTATCATTTGAATGTAAATTTACGTGGAATGCTGTTGTCGCCGATAAAGAATTCTTAGTTCCGTGTATTCCGATCAAAGGTCGAATCGAGTACACGACGTAGGGCCCAGCTGCTAGACGAAATATTGTTTCTCTTGTTAATCCGTTGACGAACCGGTGCCAATAGCCGCGTTTTTCAGTTTGTATTAAGTTTTGTATTTGCATTTCTAACGTCGCGTATATTCGGAAAATTCGGGCGATCTGACGTTCAAAAAGTCCTCATAGGACCTTTTCGCATACAATTCTGAGCACTACCTTCTCACAACGGAGTGGGAAACCGTCCACGATAGTTCGCGCCAGGTATTCGTTTCGTCTGGCCTTTAATCTCGGTGTACAAAAACAAGCCAGTCAAAACGTTGCACACTGCCACCGGAGGAATTTCTTATTTTGATTCGGTTCTTTCGGATATAGTGAACGCGTAGCTCTTTAAATCAATGGGCACACTAATGAGGTAGAGTACAACGATAGATCTAACGCACTTGGTCGCGCTGGTATGCATTCGTGTCATTTCCACTGTATTCAAGATGGTCATACTGAAATTGTCGCGAATATCATGCAGTAAGATAGATCGGTTATCAGCATGAAGACAACCCCATGACATGCCATCGGAGTTGAAATCTCCGCGAACCACATGAGGTACGATGTATATGGAAAGAATATCAATAAACCTTTGACTATGATTCGGATTTAACAAGCGACAACTTCAATACCTGGTACCGAGCAAAGGCTAATCCGATTGAAATAATAGCACGTTTTGATCCCCAAAACGCTCCTCAATATTGTTTTCGGCCATGGCGAATAATGCTAAAATTGAGGAAGATCTAGGTCGGAAGTAAACCTAGAAAAATAATATGACTAAAATATAGACACTTGAAGTTTTGGATGTCCCATGTGAACTTTCCGAGACCAGGAGCCAATGTCTTGATCCTCTCCGCATTCTCCACATCGTGCCTTATTTCTACAATAGGTTCTTCAGTTCATGCCCCGGGTTACAAAAAGGCGAACAAGTAGGCGAGCCCCGTTCAAAAAAATTTAAAATTAAAATTCAAATTTTGTAAGAACAAATCCGGCGGAAGGCTCGAAATGAGGCTGATGGAAAATAAGTTTTCTAATACTCCTTGATTTTTACTGAACACAATTGCTTGCATACCAGAATTTACACTGACTGAAACACAGGGATCTGGAAGGAGCCACCCCCTATTTCGAAATCAAGGCCCTTCTCGGAGTCTACACCATCAATCTCTACTTCCCGGGCGGGTACGAAGACAAAATACTTTTTAGTACAGGGTCGAGTGTTGTTTAGTTAAATCACGCGTAATTCCGCCTTTTTCTGCCAAAATTGGTGCAGATTCCGGCCTGAATTTGGGTAGAAATCCGCCAGAACTCCGGCTGGTTTGACTCGATACTAATACTAATACTAATACTAATCGACCGAATTATCCTACATCGTCATTCCACCGTTTACTACCTTTGCGGTAATATGAGTTTAATACCGCAATGCGTAATTGCGTGGTCTGTTACCAAAAAGGCAATAGAATCTTATCCAAAAGTAATAGAAACATGCCCGTTGGATTTTGGGTGTAGTATTCAACAAACACATTTTCGCTGAGCCGTCGGACAAACAGCCCTGTTAACAAAGAGTGTTTCCAAATAGCCACCAGATATTATCAGGGAATTTTCATTTTTACTTACACACGCCATATCTGAACTTTCGTCAGTACGAGGAAAAATCACTTCGAATCTTACTACCCACTCGGGAAAAAGGTGTTCCGTCGGCCCTGTTTGTCTATTCCATCAATTTGTTCAAGACAAGATTTGTTTATAAAACTAATTATTGCGACAATTGCATTTCATTTGAGCACTAGCGTACCTATATAAGAATTCCGAAATTATCCGAACAACTGAAGTAATGATAAATTGTCTGACTGGATCCCACAAAAGCAGTGCTGCCAGGGACAATTTCTGTTAAGGGTATAGAACAAATTTTTGAAATATCTCTGATGACTCAAATTATTATTGATAACTGATAACCCCTATCAATTTAGAATGTCTTTGACTATCTTTTCCATATAATTTGATTATTGTAAACATTGTAGGGGAATTATGTTGAGCATGGGATGGCAAATTTTGAGCAGCTTGTAGCACTGCGAAAGTAGAACCTATCTTAATCAAATAGGTTTTTCATACTCCTTGATCCACAGTTTTAATAAAAATTGTTTTGGAGCCCAATTAGCGCCAGGGGAAAAAGTAGGACATGAATGGATTAATGTATGTTATATAAATTTTAATTAAAAAAATAATGCAGCTGTCATTTTTCAACCAATTGTGATGATAAGTATCGCATAATACTTTTAACAATAGAACATAACATAGTATACCGTTGAAAAGGTTATTTCTTCACACAAAAACTACTCATTTATACACAAAAATTTAACATTGGTTGAAATATGACCGCGTAGCAAATTTTACCATGTGCTTCATCTTGCCAGAGTTTATAGTCAGTCCTATTTTTGCAGCTTCCCTTTTAAAAAGTAACAATGCCTCTTCCACTGCTCTGCGATCGACGCCAATGATGTGAAGCATGTGAGATCTCGTTTTGATGGTCCCGTTTCTTTGCAGATCAGATCTTCGTAATGCTTGATTTTATCCATACAAATAAGCTTAATAAGTTTTGTCGGGAAACCATGTTCTGTCACAGTTTGTTTCGTTTAATTGAATTGTATGCCGCCTAGTGATGTATTTTTTACTCGAATAACGTAAATAATCAATTAGTTTCTAAAATAATCGAAAAATCAATAATCGATTATAAGCTTTCGGTATAATCGAGCCAATCGATTAGCTGATATCAATTAATCGCCAACATTATTCATGAAGGGTGTGCTAAACATGAAAATGATAAGCGCTCTCGAAATTTCAAATTATACCCAGCGATCTCTTTTTTGGTTGCAAACTAAGATTTCTTACCGAATCGATTATTGATCTTAATCGATTATCTTGGTCCATTGATCGAATCAATTGATCAAGATCTCGAAAATTACGATGAACGGATAATTCGCAGAATCACTTACCGCAAAAATCACTCATCACTAGCCGTCTTGAAATGTACAAACATATGGTGAGTCCGCAAGGCCCGAAATATATACAGAATTTGTCGCTGGGTAAACATTTGGTCCGTCGTTGACTGTCCTTCTCGAAACCCACTTTGACAGTCGCCGACATTGAGGATCGTTATGCCTCGGAAGTTAGTATGTTCGGGTTTGTAGCTCTTCTTGAAGATAAGGCATATGGGGCCTTTCAACCAATCAGAAGGCATTTTTTTTCTTTTGTTTTATTCAGTACGTTTATTTAATAGGCACAAATGCGTTAGCTTGGCGGTGCCAAATTCTTTTTTTTTACATTTTGAATATCTTATAACTAAGAGGTTGCAATGCACAAATATTTTTTAATATTGAGAGGATTTTTTACAATTATCTTAAACTAAAAATACGATTCGATATACAAGATTGAACAATAACTAAGTTTTACAAAAAAGTTTTTACAGTTATCTTAAAACTAGGAATATAATACAAATTGTTTTTTTTTTAACAGCAGCAGGAGTTGTATCAGGAACAGGGGGAGTAGGCGAGCACAATGACAGTGAAACAAGAACAAAACTTGCAACTTTCAGGCAAAGAGAAGAATAGTGACATGAGTTAGAGCCTCAGGTTGGTAAATGGTAGATGCCTAGGATCGGGTTGAAGGCGGATAATCCTTCAAGAGTGATCAGACCATCGACCTGCTCTCTCTTTGAATTCATTTTATGCAGGCGTGGTAAAGGTGACGGAAGTCACATAGTGGCACTCTGGAACTCCATAAGGAAGGACAGGGAACTTCTAAAAACGAGAAATAAAGGATATGGACTAGATTAGGATATTTGTCGTTTTAATAAAAAGGTAGATGAGAGACATATAGGGAAGATCGCGACTGGCCAGGGTATCCCGAACTGGAACATCGGGCGGTCTGCCACACCCAGACAACGTGATCGATGTTGTGATAACCTTCATTACAAGCGCACCGACTACTCTCCGTGAGCCCAATACGCCGCAAATGCGCATCTAATGTGCAGTGGTTGGACATAAGCCGGGACATTACACGTATGAAATCCCGACTTACATCCCCCCCCCGAACCAAGACTTCATTGATACCTTCGGAATAATCGAATGTAACCATCGTCCAAGTTCCCCATTGCTCCACGAGTTTTGCCAACTGTCGAGTGTCCTCTGATGACAAGTACTGAAAAATTCTTTGAAGCAAATTGGTCTTTCGTAAGTGTCACCTTCTAAAGCGCCCACGCTAAAGAGTCGGTCTTTTCATTACCCGGGTTAGAGCAATGAGAGGGGACTCAAACAAACGTAATCTGGTAAGATTTTTCAGATAACTTCCGCAGAGACTCCCGTATCTTCCCCAGAAAATACGTGAATTGCTTTTAGGCCTCACGGCACGAAGAGCCTCGATAGAGCTGAGGCCGTCCGAAATGATGAAGATAGTGATAGCAGCTAATTCTGCGATGTAAACTGAAGCGGGATCATTGAGCTTGAATGAAGCGATGATAGTATTATTGAAGATACCGAAGCCAGTGGACCCATCGAGATTTGATCCGTAGTGTAAAACATTTTGTCGACTGCTCGGAATTTATCAAAAATATATTGGAGATTATTTCGGGTGTATATGATCCGGGATTCCACGAATCTCTACCTTCATGGAAGTGTCGAAAAACACAGTAGAATCAGAAGTATCTAGGAAACGGACACGATTGGGATTGTACGAAGAAGGATTGATGCACTGTGCCATGTAGTCGAAGTACAAGGACATAAATCGGATTTGAGAATTAAGTTCGACGAGCCTCTCGCAGTTTTCAATCACCAACAGGTTCAAAATGTCGCATTGACGGCGCCGCTGGTTGAGCGGTAAGCTTGACCGCCACTCATTCCAATTTGCCTGGATTCAATTCCAGCCGAGGTCGTTGAGATTTTTCTGAGTTGAAAAAATCTGTTGTAACGCCTTCCTTCGGAAGGGAAGTAAAGCCGTTGGTCCCAGGTCTATGAGTATGAAAGATCGATATCTAGTCCAGATAGTGAAGTCACCTCTCTAGCGTCGGTAAAGAAGAAGTGATCCAACTTCTATATTTCTACTAACAAAAATATGCTCCTCCTGTGACACTTGTGGAGTGAGCAGCAGTATATACGGCCTCTAGCAAAAACAAATATCGGGCTAACCATTCCTTCCCTTTCCTTCCGCGATCTACGTTCGGGCCTGGCCGGCGCCGGTATTGATCAATACTTTAGGATTACCAGGAGTCGCACATTGAAAGATGTTTCACTACTCCCAAGCACAATTATCTATTCATTCTTTGTGAAACTTCAGCTAGTCCAGATCTATAACGGAGTAGCAGCCAGGGGTGGTCGCACAAGCTCAAGCTCAAGCTCAAGCTCAAGGAGTTCAAAATGTCGCATCGGATGAGCAATCGATATGAGAGTTCCCAAAATCTATTTTTTAGCGGGAGAACAACTTCCGAATACAGGACAGCATTGCAATCGGTCGATACGAGTTGTGGTCGGAGACTGGTTTTCCTGGGTTTTGGATGGCGATGACCTTTACTAGCCTCCAGTTATGAGGGACAATGTTACCCTCAAGAAACTTATTAAATAAGTTCAACAAGCGCCTTTTTGTCAGGTAGATTCTTCAGCAAGTTGAATTTGATTCTGTCTAAACCTGGGGCGTTATTGTTGCATGATAAGAGAGCAAGTGAGAACTCCACCATCGAAAACTGTGTTTCGTTCGCGGTATCGTGAGGAGACGCGGTGCGTTAAGTTTTCTGTACCCTTTCTAACGACGCGTACTGTTGATAGCTAGCGGGTAACCCGTCTTCCCGGAAAGCCTTATATGCAGTGGACTTCTCCTTTTATAGCTCTGAGCACTCTTTATCCCGCCACAGGGTGGGAGACCGTTCATGGGTTTTTGCGCCGGGTACTGGTTTAGTCTGAGCTTGATTCACGCTGTCGAAAATCAAGCCAGCCAAAAACCTGTACTCTTCCGCCGGAGGAAGCTCTTGAGTGGATTCGATTTTAACGGATATCGCGGTCGTGTAACTCTTCCAATCGATGTTCCATGTGAGGTCATACGAGACAATGATTGTTTCTGATGGTCTTGAACCGTTAGCAATTGAAATTACGATAGGCAAATGATCGCTACCATGGGGATCAGGGATCAGCTTCCACATGCAATCTAACAGTAGCGATTTCGAGCATAGCGATAAATTCAACGCGCTTGCGCATGTTGGTGGTGTAGGAATCCGTGTCATTTCTCCAGTGTTTAAGATGGTCATGTTGAAATTGTCCCAAAGATCTTGGATTATTGTTGATCTGTTATCATCGTGTTATCACCCCATACCGTACCGTGTGAGTTAAAGTCTCCAAGAACTAGCCGCGGTGCCGGTAAGGATTCCGTGATATTACAAAGCTTTCGGTGCCCTACCGAGGCTCTAGGAGGAATGTAGATGGAAGCAATGCAAAGGTCTTTACCTTTGATTAAAACTTGACAAGCGACAATTTCAATGCCTAGTGTTGAAGGGAGGTTAATTCGGTTGAAAGAATAGCACTTTTTGATCCCCAAAAGTACTCCTCCGTAAGGGTTTTCTCGATCCAGACGGATTGTATTAAAGACGTGGAAGTTGATATTTATATCGGAAGTTAACCAAGTTTCACATAACGCGAAAACATCACATTTTAAACTGTTTAGTAAACATTTGAAGGAATCGATTTTCGGGATGATACTTCTTCAATTACACTGTAGGACAGTGATCGAATCAGTGACCTCCTTTGATGACTGTATCAAAAATGTTAGTACTATAGGAAGAAAATGTATTAGAATGCTTTTAAGAGGATCAGTAACACTGAAAGCTGTGAAAATTAAGTCCACTATGTCAGAAAATTTCATTAGTCCGCTACTGGACTGAGCATCTGTTTGAAAAAAGGGAACACTTGGGGTTTTTGGTGTCCCTGGAGGTGGTGGATACTCTTTGTTAGAATTAAGATTTCCAAGTCCTGGAGCAACTTGCTTCGGGTTTAGGTTAGCACTGCCGTTGAATTTATTAGACGTTGTTGGCGCACTCTCAGAGGAGAACATCTTGGGACCCTTACGAAGTAGTCTAGGGGAGGCAAGATTTTTCCTCTTCCTGGACTCCCCCGGGTTAACGAGAGATGTTCCCTCTTGAGGATCATCAGATTCTTGCTCAACGTTAGCCAAATCAGCAAAGCGATTTTCGGACAGGACAGATGGCGAAGCATTATTTAGCATTTCTGCATAAGAGCGCCTAGAGCGTTCCTTAAGGGAGCGCTTCATGTTATCCCCGCGCTGCTTATGCGCAGGGCATGATTTAAGAGCATGCGAAGGGTCCCCACAGCAAATACACTTTTCAGTTTTTTTTGCCGCAAAAGTCATCCTCATACTCTCCCTCGCATTCGCCGTATCATTTCTTATTTCCACAATATGCGGCTGTGTGGCCCAACTGCTTGCAATTACTGCAGCTCATGACCCGCGGTATAAACAGGCGAACTGGTAGGCGAACCTTGTCAAGGAGGATGTAGTTGGGAAGAGAGAACCCGGAGAATTTCACCCGAAGCGAGCGAGATAGAGAGTAGGTAGTATTACCTCCCTCGGTGTTTGCGGTATAAAATAGTTTGCATTCCAAGATCATAATCTTTTGGAGTGTGCGGTCCTTAAAGCAGCCAACCACGTGCTCCAACAGTTCATCGCGCTTTAGGTCCGGTTCTGCCAAAACCCCATCGATTTCTACGGCCATGGCAGGTACGTACGCCTTAAATTCAGGCGTAAAGCGCTCACAGCAAGCAATCGCGTTTGCCTGGCCGAGATCATTCACTAGAACACGTATCTTGTTTGCCCGAACACGTGTTATCTGAGTTACGGCCGGGTAGTTAGCAGTCAGATCCCGAGAAAGTTTTAATATATTAACAGATTTCTCTCTGGTCAGAAAATATACTACCTATGGCCCAGAGGAACCTTGGGAAGTAATGCGAGTGTTACGGGGATCAGGGACTTCCATGATGACATCAGATGGTATTTCACCCTTGGCCATTTAAGCACGAGTACAGAGCGTTATACAAACGGGGATGTGTTTTATTGTTTGATTACAAGGTAGAGTAAAAGAAGGGAAAAGGAAAGAAAGCAAACGAGGGAAAAAAACAAACAAAACTTATCTGCAACAACGTCCATTGTTCCGCACCAGCGAAAGCAATGTACTGGATTTACTACCGGCACCAGCAGAACGGCGGGAAACGAACGAACAAAGGCTGACCTTCACTCACTGAAACTTACACACCGAATACCACTGTGAAGTATAACTATCTAATCCGTTCGAAGGCTGGGAAACGTATGGCATTTTTTCTTCCACGCATATCATCCCGATCATGCAGTGGATTGCTTCGCACAGCTGGTCACTCCCGATTTATAAAAGTTATATGGCTTTCGGATCATCTTCCGCCTAGAAATCAGCGAACAAAAAAATGCTGGTTTGCTCACCCCTCGCTAATCACCGAGTCCAATCACTCTAACATTTTATGTAACGTTATCTAGTTTGCAAGATTTGCTTAAATCGAAAGATAAAATGTGGACTTCGAAAACGCTACCAACTAGTTACGACGTTTCCTATTTGATTTTACTTTTTAGTTAGGAAGCCACGTCAGATATACGAATTTAAAGAACAGGCCTCTACGGATTGCGTTGGAATTTTTGGTTCACTATATGATTACGAGGTGAAGACTATTTGATCACATTAGCTGGGGCTAAGTCAGTTCCAGATTCTGATGAAACCCGAATTTCCAGATCTTTGCGTATTTTATTTGCTGTTTTAAGCTCCACCAGTCGAGTAGCAATCATCTTAATTATAATGAACCTACTTCTACGAAAGCAAGACTAGAATTCTCCTACCGACCTGTGAAACAAATCAGCAAAGCTGGCAACCCATGGCAGCTCAGCTTTCTTCGGGCGACTGCTTCATCTTCGCTATCGCCAACGCCATCATTGTCATCCTTGGATTCGCCTTAGTTACACTACTTATTTGATGTATGATTTATTCATGTACATTATCTCGAGTACCTTTTCATATATGTGGCATTCAAATCACTCTTTGCCGTCGAACAGAGGAAGGGCTGGGACACTGTGTGGGTTGGGCGATTTTAGATCTATATGTGAAACGACCATTTGCTGGATGTTGGCGCGCCACCGACGAAAATATAAAAAAAATAGAAGCAAAATTTCACCATCGCGCTGCAAACCGGAGATGAGCTTCGAGTTTTCCTTCCCCCGCTGGTGGAAGGATTGAAAAGCATCGGGTTTGTGGTGGTTAGGGGGAGATGCGAGGATCATCGGAATTCCTTTATAGTTGGCAAGCTTCGCAGGAAAGACGACTTTTTCCGTCGCTCGCTTCCCCTAGGCATGGCAACCCGCGTCCCCACGCTTTGCAATGGGCTGTGGGCCAACAAAGCGTCGGTGGGATGTAACATGATGAAATTTTCAAATATTAGAATTCCAATTTTCTACTCCTAACAGATAGCAAAGGAAGAGGAAGAAAGAGACAAGTCCTTGCACTGTATGAACGTAGTACGTACAGGAAGCGATAGAAGCTCTCGTTTCAGGAAAAAATGAATGATGATGCGATGATGGGAAAAAGGTAAGTGGAAATAATTTCATAATGTTGCCATATCCAAACGAGCGAAATGGTGACAAGGAGTATTATTTACTGTAGGTATACTATCCGCTAGGTATAACTCTCCAGCTACCGCTGCCGGATGGCATCCGGCCAAGGAACTACAACGATCCGGAGCATTTGTTGGTGCCGGAAAGCTTCCGACCGAGAAGCAATATTTCTTCGTGCACTGAATGATTGTCGGTATTACAATGCGTAATGAAAATGCGCGTATATATATATTTCATTTTTGCGGTAGCTGATTTTGAAGCAGGTTTCCCAAGAGAGCTGAGTATCTGTTGCTCGTTGTTCTGTGCCTCGTTTTTTAGAAGTTTTTGGTAGCATTGCATAATCCTCAGAAACACAAAATAACAAAAAATGTGCATTTTTCAAAAGTTTGTAGGCCCCTTGTATGCCTGCTCTGCTCGAGTAGCTCACTCAGCGTTTATATGCACACCCGTGTGGTTGACCAGTCTCAGACAATGGCATTTACTCCGTGTTTATATGCTTACCCCGAATTCTTCGATAAAGACTAAGACAGCAAATGTGCAGCGACCTACTTCAATTCATTTAATTTCTCAATAAAAATCAACAGCTATCGATTTAATTAAATCAATAATTTTTATTAAGACGCCCTCTCTACAAAATATCAATTTAAATTTAAATAGGCCTCATAGAACAAAAAATACGCAAAATCATTAATTTAAATCAAATACGCCCCAAGGTCGCTTTAACGAAAATTAATTTCCATTAAGCACATTTTCACATTCCCTTTCGTCGGGAAAACAAACAACGCGCCGGCAGACACACCTCCCAAACTTATCAGACGACGCATTTGAAACGCGGTCGTCGCCGTCACCATGGGCTCCGTTTCTGTCATCATCATCATCATCGTCATCAACATCGTCGTCGTTGTTGGTAGCATTTGCATATCAATTACTTAATGAGGAAGGGAAGGAAGGAATTAAACTTGACCTAGAAACCGTGCACTGAAAACACAGACAGACAGCTGGAGCTAGAAGGATGCCGCCGGCAAATGGGGGAAATTGAACAAATTATTCTGAACTTTGTCCTTGGTCCTGGCCGGGTGGGTCGTGTTTCACGGCTATAATGAAAACAATACTGAAAATGAATCTGCGTGGGGGAATGTCTCTCATTATGTGAGATGGAAGAGCAGTCATGCACAGCTGGAGAATCACGTGGTGGTTCATTATGTAGAAGTTAGTGCTGTGTTTGTGAGAGAGTTTTTAGGTAACTAGTGTCCCCAGGTGAATTCAATTGAAAATTTGTGTTTGTTTTGGCTGAATTTGTTAACCTTCCGGCAGTTGCGCTAGTGCACTGAGTGCTCGCTACTCTGAAAAGCAAACGAAACTGTGTTAGCACACCAACGGCTGCTTATTCAGTGGGCCATTTGCGATACTTCCGGAGGGTGAACAAAGTACTTTAAAAGAAACTGTGTAAATTAATAGTAACGGGTGTTCAATAAGAAATGAGAATGATTTCAATACCTTGATGTAATTAAAGTAAAGAGCGTGATTTTTTTTCTCTCCAAGAGTATTGCTCTCTGTACTCCCTAGCAATGGGTAGCATGTTTCTTTTCGCTCGGGTGCTATCAATTAAATCGAAGAAGGCGTCGAAACAGAAAGCACTCCGCGAGCGTGTTGTACGGTTTTATGAAACGCATTGTCATGGTGGAAAAAAGTTCACGGTGGTCCACTTTCGAGACGAAAACGTGCCCGTGAGTACAGTTTACCGGATCCTGGCATCCCTGCGCGTGAAGCGGAAGGCCGGTAGCGGGGTCTCTTATGTGCATTACATATCACCCCCTCTAATTCAACTTTTTAGTAGTTAGTTCCTTTAGAAGGGTTACAGCACCACTCCTCGACAAACCACAAGGTCTCCACCATCCAAATGGACTGGCGATTTCTGCATTGTAGTTGGAAAACTAGCTGTGAGTCGAGACTTAGTACTCTTCTCCTACGAAGACAATCAGGGCGGCAAACGTCTGATTGTCTAATGCACCGAGCCCTTCGACTCCCTTGTGCTTTTTAACACCGCAACTCTCTTATCGCACCATTTAGCACCGTTGAGCTAGCGACATGTTCGCGAGTTACTCTGTTTAGTCCCCGACGGTGGACCTAGCTTACTTCGACGGAGAATTCCCCGCCGAGAGAAGTTCTCCCGAAACCGAGCCAACCAGCCAGGTGTCGAGGTCAGTTCGGCGATTCTGGTGGAGCAGGGCGTCCGGTTCGCTGGTGTTCCGACGACCCACGACTGGTGTTGTCTAGTCGCGGTCTACTCAGTCTAGTCCCCGGTGGTGAATCTAACTTTCGTCGGTGGAGAGTTCCGCGGCGAAGCAAGTTCAATACGGATTCTTCTTTGGTTTTGGCATCACAACTTCTTGAGCCTTTTGGCTCTCTGTACGGTGCCATTTAGCACCGCTACTCCTTTAGGCCCTTTAATTCCTCTTTCGTTCCGTTTCGCTCAACTTCCCCAGCTTCTGATTTTACCAAAATCTTGTTCGTGAACTACTCCGTCTAGTCCCTGACGATAGAGCTAGCCTACTCCGACGGAGAATTCGCCGGGGAGAGAGGTTTTCCCAAAAACGAGCGGTAGATTTCTCCCGATGTCGATGTTCGTTTTCGTGAGCCAATAAGCTCTCCGCGTCATCCCGATCTACTCGATCTAGTCCCCGACGGTGGATCTAGTCTACTCAACGAGCCAGCCAGTAGATGCTGAGGTCTATCCGGTGATTCCGGATGGAGCGTACCTTCCAGTTCACTGCTGTGCGACGTTGTCTACTCGGTCTAATCCCCGACGCTGGATCTAGCCTACTCACGAGCTGCTAGCTGGTAGGGTGTCGAGGTCGGTCCAGCGATTCCGGTGAAGTTTGACGTTCGGTTCACTGGTGCCCCGACGACCCAAGCTTGGTGCTACGTCGCGTACTACTCAACTGGTCCCCGACGGCGGACCTAGTCTATACCGTCGGAGAGTTCCCCGGCGGCGAAATTTCTCTGGAAACCCGATTTATGGCTTCTGGTTGGTCCCTTCGCCACTTCCTCTGCGGCTCGAAGAGTATGCTCGTAACCACTCTGTTGACAGCGTCCCAGCTATGCTCGTCGTGGTACATTTCATCGATGATATTGTCAACTGTCACACCAGCTATACCCCTATGAGCTTCTTCGAACCTAGGGCATTCTAAGACCACGTGTTCCGGTGTCACCAGCACGTTCGCACACTCCGGGCAAAGAGCTGACGAAGCATGTCCAAACCGCCGATACTTCCGGAACTATCCCTGCCCGGACAAAAACTGCGTCAAATGGTAATTCACGTCTCCATGCTTTCTATGCACCCAAGCCAACACATTTGGGATGAGTCGGTAAGTCCACTTTCCTTTCTCCGCGTTGTCCCACTCCTGCTGCCATTTAGCCAACAAGTCCGCTCGGACCAGTCTCCTTGCGTTACGTGCATTTCTCCGCTGGTAGCATTCCACGTCCTCCGCCAGGGTGATGCAGATGGGGATCATCCCGGCGATATCGCACACAGCCTCCGACGATATTGTTCTGTAGGCACTTGCGACTCGTATGGTCATCAGCCGGAATGTCCTGTTCAGCTTTTCACGGTTCCGCTTGGTTCAGCATCCAAGGCAGGAACCCCAAGTCGGAGTATCGATGACGAAACAGTAGATAGTAGACGTCTTGTGCTACTTCTCCGACCGTCGACGTTTGGCATGATTCTCGCTATTTCGTTCGTTGCCTTCGCCGACTTTTCGCAGGCGTGGTCGACGTGGTTGTTGAAGCTCAACGGGTCGTCGATTATCACTTCCAATCGACTTCAGCGCACGCTTCGATGCAATCACTTGCCCTCCGACGTCGATCTGCATCCACTGCACTGCTTTGCAGTTGCTGACCAACAACACTTCCGTCTTGTGGTGAGCTATTTGCAGCTTGACCTCGTTCATCCAGCTCTCGATCGCGTCTATTGTCTCCGTCACCGACACCTCCACTTCTTCAAGTGTCTCAAGCATCACTGTTAATGACACGTCGTCCTCGAAACCCACGATTTCCACTTTGCTGGGCAACCGCAGTGCTAGGACTCCATTGTACATTCCGTCCCAAAGTGTTGGACTTAGAATGGAGCCCTGAGGAACGCCTGCTGTGACTCGCATTAACTTCTGCCTTTCGCTCGTCTCATACAGCAGCACTCTGCTCTGGAAGTAGCTCTTCAGGATCTGGCAAGGATAGTCGGGGAGCCTCATTCTGTGCAGCGCTGCAGCGATGGCTTCTTAGCTGGCGCCGTTAAATGCATTCTTCACATCTATCGTGACCACAGCTCAGTATCGACCTTCTCGTCGCTTCTGTTTAAATTCCTTCCAGCATTATCGAGCACTGTTCGAATCGCATCCACTGGCGATGCTCTTTTGTGGAATCCAAACTACATCTTGGACAGTCCGCGCTCACCCTCTGTGCATTTCGTCAACCTGTTAAGGATGATTCTTTCCAAGAGTTTTCCGAGTGTATCCAGCAGACATATGGGCCTATATGAGGCCGGATCACCTGTTGGCTTCTCTGGCCTTGGCAACAACACCAGCTTCTGAACCTTCGCAATTTCGGGGAAGTTGCCTTCATTTAGGCACTTCTGCAGCACTATCCTGAACATGTGCGGATATGCCAAGATCGCTGCTTTCAGTACCACGTTTGGTATTCCATCCGGACCAGGGGCTTTCTTTGATTTTAGGCGCTTCGATGCTTCTGCTAGCTCGTCGTTCGTCACTAGCCGATCCGTGTTTGTTCCTTCTTCTTCGCCATACGGTGTCGGTGGCCATACAATTGGATCGTGCTTCGTGAAAAGTTCGACAGCTTGCTCAGACATATTTTGGCTGGCGTTGTCGGGCCCTTCATTTTCGCCATTACGACTCGGTATGCGTCACCCCAGGGATTGGCGTCTACTTTTCGGCATAGCTCCTTGTGGCACTCTGACTTGCTAAGTCTGATCTCCCGCTTTAAAGCGGCTCTAGCTTCCCGAAACGCTGCCTTACGCTCTTCTCTATCTGGTTCCGACCTGGCTCTTTGGGCCCGCCTTCTGGCTCTGAGACAAGCAGCGCGTAGTGGATAAAGCGTCTCGTTCCACCAGTAAGCTGGACGCAGTTTATCGCGTTATTCCAGTTTTCGTGGCATTGTGGCGTCACAACCCGCCACAATCCCTCTTGTTAGGTTAGCCGCATCCACGTTCTTGGTCCCGCCGTTCGGCCGAAGTGCCTCAATGAAGAGGTCTTTGTTGAAGGCTTACGTCTTCCACTTTCGTTCGCCGGTCATCCTTCTACGTACTGCCGCGGAGTTCCGTTGACCGATACGGTACCGAATCGCCTGGTGGTCACTATGCGTATACGTTTCCCATACTCTCCAATCCATGTTCACTGTCAATGAAGGACTACAGAATGTGATAGACTCCCTCTCGTCTCTCCGAAATGTGCTAACAGAACCTTCATTGCACAATCGTACGTCTAACTTCGCTAGAGCTTCCTGCAGGATACACCCTCTTGTGTTGGTTACTCTACTGCCCCATTCCACAGCCCAGGCGTTGAAGTCGCCACCAATGACTACCGATTTCTGAGCGTTCAACTGTATTGACTTTATTACAGCGGCTCCTGATCTATCCGCCACCCAGTTACCGTTATCAGGGGGGACTTGATCAGGCTCGGCGATCAAAGCGACATCGTACATAGTTTCTGTCGTAAACTGCCACAACAGTTGCTATGCGGTGTCACAGTGGTTCAGGTTTATCTGGGTCATCTTCATTACCATTGGCCTGCAGTCGCCTTTTTGTAGACAGGACATTTAAAGTCACCCGTCTGATGGTCGTTTCCGTCCGCTGGGGTGCAAAGCAAGCACCTTTTTGGGTATGCCTGACTCTTATCACGTTTCTCCCCAAATCTTTCAGCTCCGAGTCCTCTCTGACCTTTATGAGCAGCGCTGCATACGTCGTCTCGTCATTGGCTCTGGAGAGCAAGGCTTCTCCCTTAGGCGCCTTCTGACGAGCCGAGGGTTCTGATTTCCTCTTCAGCTTCCGTTTTCGCTCCTCCTTCTTTTTTTGCTGTTTCCTGTGTTTATCCTTCTGACCTACAACGGTACTACAGCTTTCACCCTGTAAGGTGGCGTCCTTTCCTTCGGCAGCAGCAGCGTCCTCGAGCGTCTGCCTCTTTGACCCGCCTGATCTTTCGTGTCCTGGCGAGGATCTTGTCCTCTTTGGAGTTGTGGGAACTGGCGTATTCTCCACTCCAATCTGCATCTCCTTAGCATGTTTCGGAGGGACTAGGAGGATAGTGGCCTTAGCCGACGCCAAAGCTCGCTCAGCTGAATCCGCCCTCTGCGTTGCCGTATCATACTCTTTCACGGCAGACAGTAGCGCCTTACGGATTCTTATGACCATCTCCTTAATGTCCTTATGGACATTGTTTCTCGTGTCCACAAACTTGCGTAGCTCCTCCACCAAGCACTTCGCTGCCACTACTTTTGGCGTTTGTGGGGTGTAGCTCATTCCGCTCTGCTCTGTCTGTTTCTGCTTCTGCTGTTGCAGCGGCTTCCCCTCCTCCTGCTTTTGTAAAATGACTTCAGCTACTATCGGTGGTGGTGACCTCACCAACCCACCTCTGGCGAACGGATTCGCCATGCCTGTTAGTTTATGTTAGTTGCTTGTTGTTTCTCTATTTTATTGGGTGCCAACTCCGGGCCGCTATCTCCACTCGCTGCACAAAGTTGCCTCTCGCGATCCCATGATTATCTATGCTACTAAAATCTTAGCAGCAGGGAGGTCATGCTATGGTTGACACTATCCTTCATGGGGAGTAGTGTTCAGGGCCGGATCGGCGTAAATCGGGAATGCTCCAACCGAACCTAGTACCACCAACCAAATGACGACGGGTTTCGAACAAACCCGGAGACCTGCCAGGGTTTTGTTGGGACGGAGGCAGCCCTTCTGTTAGCCCATTAACCATTTCAAATCGGTGGTCATCTTTCCTTACTCAGGGAGTAGAACAGCACGCCTGTCAGACCAAAGTCGCCGTCCTATTCGTGATCCGTGCCCTGTCCGTTGACGTTCGCCATGGACAGTATGTCATAATCAGGATGTTACTGGCGTCGATCCTGATGTGCCGGTTGGCACTCTGGTTGGGATAGAGTGCTTTTATTGCTAAGATCTTAGATTATTGGAATCTTAGGATCTTAGCAGAAGCGGCACAGACTCGCTTCGTCGGAGCTGCTTTCGGAGTTATGGCTATTTTGAGAGGTTTAGAAGAGCCCAATCCAAACCCCACCATATCCTAGCAAAACTCCCCAACTCGCAGTAAGGCCGGGGGGAGGGGTCGTTAAGCCCCTAGACTCCTGTCCTTCCTGTCTCTGCTGCCCCCACCCTTTCTTTTTTTCTTTTTTTTAGAGAGCTGTAAAAAAAATTCAAGAAAACCCTGAGACAGGGAAAATGCACAATGTCTCGGGAACGGAACGGGTTTGGGCTGCCATTACCCGACCTGCTAAAAAACCACTGCTCTTGCCCAGAACCTAATTCCTCCCCGGCACTACCTTACGGCATTACTTCGGAGAGGGGTTTTTATGTGCATAGCACACACTCTAATTCAACTACTTACTAGTTCGTTTCCTTCCGCAGGATTACAGCCCTACTCCTCGACGCACCACCATCCACACAGACTGGCAATTTCTGCATGGCATTCGGAAAGCTGGCTGTGAGTCGAGACTTAGTGCTCCTCCCCTACGAAGACAATCTGGACGGCAAACTTCAGATTGTCAAGTTCACCGAGCCCTTGGACTCCCTCATTCCATTCAGCACCACGACTCGGCTCCCTTGTGCCAGTTAGCACCGCAAATCCCTTCTCGTACAATTCAGCTCCATTTACTCGTTGATCTTCCGACTTGTTCGGGAACTACTCTGTCTAGTCCCCGACGGTGGACTTAGCCTACTCCGACGGAGAGTTCCCCGACGAGAGAAGTTCTCCCAATGCCGAGCCAGCCAGCCAGCCAGGTGTCGAGGTCAGTTCGGCGATTCCGGTGGAGCAGGGCGTCCGGGTTCGCTGGTGCCCCGATGACCCGCGATTGGTGGTGTCTCTTCGCGGTCTACTCAGTCTAGTTCCCGGTGGTGAATCTAGCTTACGCCGACGAAGAGTTCCCCGGCGAAGGAAGTTCTTCCGATACCGATTCTTCTTGGGTTTTAGCACCACAATTTCTTGAGCCCTTTGGCTTCTTCTCGTTCCCTTTCGCTCTACTTTCCCGATGAGCCATTCAGCTCCCGCCCTCACTTGTTCGCGAACTACTCGGTCTAGTCCCCAACTATGGATCTAGCCTGTTCTCCTGAAGCCGAGCGGTAGATTTCTCCTGATACCGATGTTTGTTTCTGTGAGCCAATTAGCTCTTAGCCATTTAGCCATTCAGCTCTCCATTTAGCTGATTATTTAGCTTAAACTTCCCTTAAGGGGGTCTGACTGCGCAAAATTAAAAAAAAAATTGCATATTTCGGGTCTCTAAGATAAGAAAAATATGCCCAAGAAAGGATTTACTCGAACTCAAATTGATTCGTCTGCTAGAGCCCATCAAACTACCAACTATCAATTTTCAAATGAAGTTGATAAAATCAGGGGTAGATAAAATCGGGGGCTGATAAAATCGGGTCTTCACTGTAGTTTCTATAGACTACTTATCTTTTGAACCAGAAGAAATAGCGCTTTGCTGTTTTCGACAAAGTTGTAGAGGATTTTTATAAATTTTGCAGAAGACATGTTGTCATTCAATCCAAAATTTCCATTTCGTTCATGATTTCTGAGAAAAGATGGGTTATAGATAAATATGCTTTAAGACCCTTTTTGAATTTTCTTTTGCGATGAACATACCAGCCCCAATTATTGATACTGCATGTCAACTTCATAGAACCGGATAGAAATCGAAAAGAGGTTTTTACGTGATACAAAAAAGTTTTTTGAACATTTAAGCGTGCTTTACCATATGCAAAAAACCTCACTATATTTTACTTTCCCGTTTTCGAGAACAGATTTTTCGTAAATGAGAAAGGAAGCATTATAAAAACTCCAATGCCTCCCTAAATTATTTTCCGAAAGTTCAGTTAAAGAGGAGGGGAAAAAAAGACTAAACTGAAACCTTGCCACGGGCGCCAGAATCCCACGCTACGGCTCTGGTCATGCCACGCTATTCCTCACACATTTTCAAACACTTATCTCCAAGCGCCAGAGAAATTTTATTTTAACTATTCTTTTCCAAACCTGAATGAATGTTGGCTCACCTGCCCCAGGTCTTTTTCTTCTGCTTTCCATTGACATTGAATTTGCGAAGAAAAGCTGTACGGAAAAGTTACTCGTTTAGCGGTGCTCGTGGAAATGGTGTTTTATTTATTTGCACGAATTCCACTTTGTTTCGTAAGGTTTTCCAGGATTCCCGTTTATTGCGCGCTCCGGCACGTTATTTGTTTTGTCGAAGTTGCAAATTTTAAATAAGGTAAAATTTAAATGAGGTCGAATAACGGAGCGACAATTTTGCAAGATCTGTGTTACTGGGTAAAGGTTGTTCGTTGGGAACAGGAAAGAACTTCGGTGCGTTGGTAATGTAATTATTTTTTTTTTTGGTTTCCGTGCACTAGTGAAAATAATATTTTATTTCATATCAATTGTAGTTTTATCTCATCGGACTTCCGGAATCATGCTTTATGATGAAATGCTTATTTATAATACTGTATGGAAAAATAATATAAAACATATTTCTTGGAACGCTTCCAATTTCGTTGATTTAACATTCGCTTTTTTTTTCTTCTTCTAGAAATAACATACACAAAGTACAAGTTCGTACCGCCCTCGTATTTTTGGTAGAAATTCCCATTTAGTTGAATGGAGAATTTTCGCAAAGCTATGCAAATTTTGAATTTTTCCTTCCACCATCGTCATCCGAGCTGATCTTGTATTCCAATCGTCATATTTTCCCTTGCACAGTAGCGAAAAGCTTAGAAGGACGTTCGAGGGACAAATCGAAGTATGAACTGATGAAACGGGCGAGCAGCAGGAGTACAGCAGAGAGAAAAAAAGGATTTTATTATGCTACACACAAATGCTGATGCTGCTTCAAAAAACCATCATCTCCCATATAAGCAAGGGAAAGTCTGAGTATGGGAGACCTCTTCTCGGCGTCGGGCGGCAACCAGCTAACCCCTGCTTGCTGCTGTTGCTGCTGCTTCTGCTGCAGAATATATGTACATACATTTATGCACGTTCCTCTTGAATGTTGAATCTAATATCAGAACACAACCCCCTCACTTACTGCCTGGGACTGGCAAGGCACTGACAGTCACATGACAACCAGCCGCCAACAAGCAGCGGGCCGCGGTTGAAGGATGATAGAACGGGAGCAGCACACCGAATCATATATAATTTTAAATTCAAATCTAACTCCCAAAGGTAGCTCATTCTACGCACTAGCTGTGTGCTCAGCTGTTAGTGGTTTCACCTTAAGAAGACAACAGTTCAATTTAAAGAGAATTAGGCTCTGAAGTTCGATTATTCAAAGGTTTACCTGTAGTGTAATTTTTTCTAGTTAAAATAATGCAAAATTTTAAATAAAACGTAGAAAAGTTTTTTTAGGACTCGAACAATTACATAAACATGTCAGAATATATTTTTGCAACGTTTGTCCGCAGTCCGCATGGCATCAAAAAAGTGGGAAAAAATTAGAGAAGCCCATCTAACCCTATGTCCTCTATCGTCAACACCTTCACCGTCGATCACCCAACAGCCGCCCCGCATTCTTCGTATATGACTGAATACATACGACAGCAGTGTCCCATATCCCAAAGCATCGAAAATAAATTCAAAAAAAAATTATTTCAGCGCATACACGAAGGTGTTCGATCAGAGCCGGACCATCGACCGAATGTTTGTTTTGCAATTTTGTTTGTTTGCATACAACTTCTGGTTCAATTTTATATACAAGTCTAAACCTTAGCGTACAATCTGTCGCAACAGCTTGTGTACAAGTTTGCGTTGCAAGTGTTTGTTCATGTTCGTAAATTTGCGATCGAGTTTGGTTTGCGTATAGATTTACACACGAATTTATTAAAATTTACGTGCAAGATCAGCTTTTTTTTGTTTTTTATAAGTTTACATTTCAATTTGCATGTTATCTTTCGTACCAATTTACACACAAAATTTCAAAAAAGTTCACATACAAGATTGAGCGCAAGTATGTGTAATAATTTTCATGCAAATTGGCGTTCAAAGTTTCGCTTCAAAATGCATACAAGTTTGCGGTTCAAGTTTACGACCAGGTTTTGCTTGCAATTTTGCGTTTCAAGTTAGCATACAAATACAGCTTACGTTGAGGTTTTCATAAAAGTTTGCGATTCAAGCTTAACACTGAATAAGACTGGTGGTATCCAACGGGGAAAAACGATCGGAAATGGTGAGTGAAGCTAAGCAGATCGAATGTGTTGGGGCAGGGTACGATCACCGTCGCCAGTGAGATAATCATATGTTTTTTCTGGGATGTCACCATACCCAGGGATAGCATAAGGGTTAGTGCATTGGGCCGGAGTCTCAAAGGTTGCGCGTTCGAGTGTCGCCCCTGGGTGAGGAATTTTTTTTTTTTCACATTATTGCTTAGCTTCACTCACCATTTCCGATCGTTTTCCCCGTTGGATACCACCAGTCCTAAATAAGGTATTGGCACTTAAGCCAAAAGACCAAAAAAAAATTGAATTATTAACTGAATAAGAGCTTTTTCTCGTGGCACTTACAACCTTAGCCTCGATAACCGAAATTTAAAAAAGTCGATTTTTAGAGCAATTGCTATACCTTTCAATCGAGAATGGTAAAATAGCTGTGAAATATAACAAAAATTCTATATACGGACCAAAAACAAAATTTAAAAACTTGGGAAGGGAAAGAAAGGAATTTGTGATCCACAGACACGGATGATGCACATAAGTAGTGTACGAAATAAGCGAAAGATAAGATACAAGGGGTAGTGGAATTTAAGTTTTACCAAAAAAGTCCATACGAGGTATACGAGGTTCTAATCTGCGTTGTGTGTTTACATTAAGGTTCGCATGCAAGCAAATGTACTCAAGCTGTTGTTGGCTTGCTATTGCAATGTTGCGTTCCAAATTCGTTAGATAAAAATCTTGCATACAAGTTAAGATTTCAAGTTTTTGTCAAAGAAAGTTTAAGTTTGTTTTGCACACAAGCTTCCATACAAGTTTGCAGTCAGGATTGCGTTCAATTTTCCAAATATACGTTCCAAGAATGCATTTAACTTTCCGTCATGTTTAGATACAAGTTTACGTATATGTTTACTTATAAATATGCGAAAGCGTTGGTGCACAAGTTTGCATTTTAAGTTTGCGAATAAAATTTCGCACAAGTTTGTACACATTTGCATAAAAATTTGAATAAAAGTCTGCGCTTCAAATTTTCACACCAGTTCAAGTGCGTTCAAGTGTGCAAAATATGCCTTTCAAGATTGCATACAAGTTTACCTTCATACTTGCTTTTTCAAATTTGCGTACAAATTTGTGTGACAAGTTTACATTCAAGGTTCCGTACAAATTTTCGTTCAAAATTGCGAGCAAAGTTGGACTTTTAACTTGCATTTAAATTTGCGTGCAAGTTTCTATTCAAGTAAATGTAAATGTTTGCATTGAAATTTGCGTACAAGTTTGCATACAAATTTGAGTTTCAACACCTACATTAGGGACCATCCATAAATGACGTAGCATTATATGGGAGTGGGGGGAGTTTTGTATTTTGTGATGATGTGTGATGACAGGAGGTAGGGAGTCATGTCATGCTACGTAGCTTTTTTAAAAGGGGAATAACTAACATCGTTTTTTGGTTGTTTTTTTTTAAATTACGGGTACAAGGGGGGGGGGGAGAGTTACCGTCAAGCTACGTAATTATCAGGAGGGTATTGAGAGGTTTGTGACGAAATGTTACGATGGGGGAGGGGGTGTTAAAAATTACTCAAAAAATGCTACGTCATTTATGGATGGTCCTTTATTGGAATTGATACCAGAGGAGTGAATGGTGCATTTATACCTCTTAAAAGGCATGTTCCGATAGTCGGACTGACTACGTTAGGGATCATTCATAAATTACGTAACGCAAAAATTGCCGAAATTTGACTCTCCTCCCCCCGTGTTACAAATTTCTCTATCCCCCCTCCCCTATTACATAACAAATTCCTTTAAAAATAAAAATTTATTTCGGTAAAAACATGTTACGTAACGTTCTAACCCCTCCCCCATATATCACAATATATCACAATTTGTCGAACCCCCTTACCCCCTTAACGCGTTACGCAATTTTTGAATGTTCCCTTATGAGTGCGATTTTGGCAAGATCCGTCTTAGTCATTTCATCGACATTTTCTTCATATGAGGGATTCCATGAGAAACCGGCTGACCGCAAAATATGACCATCGTCGATTCGAACGAAACTTTGCAGGTGTGTTCGCTGTATGAATCTCCATGATATTCTCTGGCAATTGGAATATTTTGATCCAAGAGTAATTTTTCAAAAGGGCGTAAACGTTTCTACGTGCACGAATTTCAAATTTTTTTTGTTCGATTACTGTATTTTATACAGCAACACTATCTGAGAACAAGTTACAGGGAATGAATACTTCTCTCCGAAAAAATATACACTGAAAAAAATGTTGTGTTATTTTTCAAAAAAAAAACAAAAATTTATGATAAAAATTTAAATTGCGAAAAAACCCATTTTTTAAATTTTTTATATTTTGTTACCAAATATCTAAAGAGAAAAGAAACATTTTGATTGTGATTGCATGATGGAGAAAAAATCGGTAAAAAAGTTTTTCTAACAATAACTTCGAACATGTTTTTAAATTTCATACTAATTGACATACAAAATTGTAATTTTATTACAGAATATAATTCTAAGCACCATTTAAAATCAAAATGCATTTAACAAAAATCTTCCAAAATGCGATAGTATTCGAGATATTTGAAATTTTGCTCCTTCAAAAACAATTAATTCGTGTAATTATGCTCTTTTTAAAAGTTATTCGCGTTACCCCATCAAAAAATGTCAAAAATTTAATGTTTATCGTTTTAAAGACGTAAAAGCAACCTTTTTAGTGTATTTGGATCATGGACAAGTTTTCAATAAAAAACTTTAAAATGTTTCACAATATCGCCTTGATGTCAAAGAGAAAGTTGCAGGAAAGTTTACGGGCCTTTTAAAAACCTATTATTGTTGATGGAGAAACGCGACTAACTTATGAAAAGGTCGTAATAAAACAAAATAATTGTGTTGTTAAAACAAAAGTTAAAATATTTTGAGAACTACTACATTTTAGAAAATTTTTGTTAAGAGCATTTCGATTTAAAATGGCGTTTAGAATCATATTCAAAAAGAAAATTGTATTTTTGACTGCAAATAGTAAGAATTATAAAAAAATGTCAAAAGTTGTTGTTGGGAAAACTTATTTATTGAAAGCTTCTCCAGGATCCAAATACACTAAAAAAGTTGCTTTTACGTCTTTAAAACGATAAACATTAAATTTTTGACATTTTTTGATGGGGTAACGCGAATAACTTTTAAAAAGAGCGTAATTACACGAATTAATTGTTTTTGAAGTAGCAAAATTTCAAATATCTCGAAAACTATCGCATTTTGGAAGATTTTTGTTGAATGCATTTTGATTTTAAATGGTGCTTAGAATTATATTCTGTAATAAAATTACAATTTTGTATGTCAATTAGTATGAAATTTAAAAACATGTACGAAGTTATTGTTAGAAAAACTTTTTTATCGATTTTTTCTCCATCATGTAATTACAATCAAAATGTTTGTTTTCTCTTTAGGTTTTTGGTAACAAAATATAAAAAATTTAAAAAAATGGGTTTTTTCGCAATTTAAATTTTTATCATAAATTTTAGTTTTTTTGAAAAATGACACAACATTTTTTTCAGTGTATATTTTTTTCGGACAGAAGTATTCATGCCCTGTAACTCGTTCTCAGATAGTTTTGCTGTATAAAATACAGTAATCGAACAAAAAAAAATGAAATTCATGTACGTAGAAACATTTACGCCCTTTTGAAAAGTTGCTCTTGTATCAAAATAATCTTATTACCTGTGGAAAATATTTAGTCTTGCATGACGGTGAAACGTGTAAAGTTTCATTGGAATCTAAGATGGTCGGTCACGATTTTAAAGATTTTCGGACGGATCTTCGTGGAATTCCTCATATCATTTAATTTAATTTTAATTTAAAACACCATTTTTATGCAGCTTTGTTTACAATTCTGCGAACAAATTAACATTCAACTTCGCGTTCGATTTTGCGTTTCTAGTTGACTTTCAAGCTGCCGTATAGGTTTTCATAAAATTATGCGTTTCATGTTACAAACACTTGTTCATGTTTGTGCATTTGCGATCAAATTTGTGTTCAAGTTTTATTTGCGTACAAGTTTGTGTTTAAGTTTAAGTTTTTGTTCAAGTTTACGCAAATTTGTTAATACAAGCTTATTCGAGCCTTGCGTTTCAGGTCTGCTTTCACGTTTCTGTGCAAGGTTTTTGTACAAGTGTACGTTTCAAGTTATCGAACAGCCTTGCATGCTAATTTACACGCAAAATTAAAAAAAAAGAGTTTGAATGCAAGATTGTGTGTAATACATTGCACATGTTCATCGAAAATGGTATATAGGGTTTCGTGCAAGTTTGCGTTTAATATTATGTATAATTTGCATACATATTTCTTATAGAGTTGTCCTACTGGAGCTGTAGAGCTAGGGTCTCGGCAGGGCTCCCCGTCAGAATCACTCACTACAATCGCAGACGAGACTGGAAATGTCAACCTCCAAAACACCGCTTTAGGCCAATAGCAGTGGACCGTGATTCTGAATGTGATATTCACTGTACGGTTCAGATATGTGCGAGTGTAGGGACTTCGCGAGCGTGTGTATCATCGCGAAGCGTTCGAGCATTTGTACGTTAACGTATTCGATCGCGTGTGCGTTTGCATGTCGCGAGTGCTAACGTGTATGTAACTTCGCGTGTATATATTCTATTTGTGTTTTTTAACATATTCGCGTGTGTTTTTGGATGATCGCACGCGGACCGTGGATACTTAAATTTTGGTGTACAGTTCAGATACTAGCAGAAATTTAATTCTTCCAGATCACTAGAGGTCCCGGTCATGGAGCGTGTTGTCTAGTGGATATGAGAGCTTTCTTTTTTATTGGTTTAGCTGAAGGCATGGAGTTGGACTTCTGGTACCGAGGATGGAGATCCATGATCGCGCGAGCGCGGAAGTTTGTAGGTTGGCAATTGAAACCGCGTTTGAAAAATTAAAACTGCTGAGACGTTCACTTTATCACCGAGATGCTATCATGTTTGCCAAAACGCGGGTGTAGGCTGCGTGGATGATCCAGAAGGGCTCAAGCGTTTGTATGTTAACGTGTTTGTTGCGTGTACCCTGGCTGTGGGAGCACGCTGCGCAGTGCTCTGCTCTGTCTGCCGATCAACAGGCAACTGAGCTTGTCCGACCAAATCTGTTCTTTAAATAGTCCATGATGACGTCATTCATAGAAGCGTTGTGCGTTAGGTACATAAATCTGTCGTCCCATACTAGGGAAGTGCAGCCTTCTGTGTGCAAATGCGTAGTATTTTGACTATGTTGAACATTATTTAAAATGTTAATGCCATGATATCAAAAATCTTTGGGTTTATCTATTGGAATCTATTCTTAGAAGTATTTCTGAGCAATATGCGCAAAAAATTGAAAATTTATCGTAAGATGGCTGAATTATATGCGTTTAAAATTGGACCACTTTTCGTTACATACCATTTTATTGAATTTGCAACGTGCACCCCCATATCGAACACAAAAACGTAGTCCTACGTCAAAAACAGTTTGCATGCAAGATAGTGTGTAATATATTGCACTTTTATGTTCATCGAAAATGCTGTTTAGAGATTCGTGCAAGTTTGCGTTCAATATTATGTTTAAGTTGCATAGTACTCTTTCGAAAGTTGTCAAACTGGAGCTGTAGAGCTAGAGTCTCGGCAGGGCTCCCCGTCAGAATCACTCACTACAATTGCAGACGAGATTGGAAATATCAGTCACCAAAACACTGCTTTAGGCCAATAGCAGCGGGCCGTGATTCTGAATGTGATATTCACTGTACGGTTCAGATATATGCCGGCATAAGGACTTCGCGAAGCGCTCGAACATTTGTACGTTAACGTATTCGATCGCGTGTGCGTTTGCATGTCGCGAGTGCTAACGTGTATGTAACTTTGCGTATATATATTCTTTTTGTGTCCTTTAACATATTCGCATGTATTTTTGGATGATCGCGCGCACACCGTGGATACTTAATTTTTGGTGTACGGTTCAGATACTAGAAGCAATTGAATTCTTCCAGATCACTAGAGTTCCCGGTCATGTCGCCATGGAACGTATTGTCTAGTGACTATGAGAGCTATCAATGATCGCGCGAGCGCAGAAGTTTGTATGTTCGCAATTGAAACCGCATTTGAAAATTTATAAGTGCTGAGACGTTCACTTTATCACCGAAATGTTATCATGTTTGCCAGAACGTGGGTGTAGGTTTTGTAGATGACCGAGAACGGCTCAAGCGTTTGTATGTTAACGTGTTTGTCGCGTATATGTGACTTCGTGTGTATAAATTCGATTTTTTTGTCACCGTGTTGAGGATGATCGCGAAAGGCTCAAACGTTTGTATGTTAGTGCCATTTTTGTATTGGTTTAATTGAAGGCATGGAATGCTAGAATCGAGGGCAGAGACTTCTGAACGCGACCTATTCATGATCCCGTGAGCGGTGGATTGAAGCTTGAGACCGCGTTCGTAGGTTATTAATTCTAAAACGTTTACTTCATTACCGGGGGTTTGATTTGTTTTTCAACACATACTTATGCCCGCGAGATCGCGGATTACAATTGCATGTTCGCGTTTGTGACCAGGATGGTGTTTTCGCGAAGGCCTCGTTTGTACGATTGGAATGAGAGAGATTGCGAGTGAATATGTGAGGATAAACAATTTATTGTGTTAGTGAGTATTAGTATAAATCTAATTTAGGTATTTTAGTAATGCATGAAAAAATAACATGCCGAATATAGAAAAAGATTAAGCAGAAGCGTATAAATTGATCGATATTATTTTTGATACATCGGTGTAGTGGAAAAGCAAACTACTAGAAGTACAACAGGAACAAACTAATGAAGTAGAAGAAAAGAACACATGTAACATGCAATGAAACTACTTGAAATCGTCTAAATGCCAGCAAATGACAATTCTTCACCATTAACGACAATTAATGCATTCTGTTAGAATTTTTTCAAGCTATGCTAACGTAGAATGGATGATTCACGTGCGTCGATAAATTAATTGTACCTGAATTTATCCAGTCCGATCTTCCCCAATGAATCGAATCGAATGCACTCACTGGTTAAAAAAGACCAACGAATTCTAGGCAGGATAACCCATTATTCTATCATTTAAGTCAGTTAAGTATCCATTCCCTGAAACAGCTGTCACAAATAATCAGATAAACATATACACAAATAGACATTCGACTACGATACAACAATTGCTCACCAATACTAAAAACTACAATTATTAGTACACAACCACTAATAGGTTTCTACTTTAACAATTTTTTTTTAATTAGGTTGTGCACGATGACGAAGTCGAACGATAAATCGACAAATAATGACCCCCACGGCGAACCGTGTCTACCAACACTGCAATTAAACTGTTGAACAATGTTTGCAAACACAGCCCACAGAAAAAAGGTAATTCACGGAGCCCCGCCAGTCGGCCACGTCAGCGTGCACAGGCTAATGGTTGATCGTTAGTTTGAGCTGGTGCAGAGTGTGAACAAACACAAAACATAAAAAACGCCCATAAACCCTCTCGGTTTCCTCGATGCACTACTATCGAGGTGTAATGCACCAACCATCTTAAAGCAGTTGTCTGTCAGAGGTTCTTAAAAACTGTAGCACAAATATGCATGATGATGTTTGCAATAGTATCAAACCAGTCAACCTAGGGGAGGGGTATGTACAAGTTTGCATACATATTTGCACTTAAAGATGCGTGTAAGTTTGCGTTTTACGTTTACCTTCTTCTGTTGTCTGCACGTTTACGTACAAGTACAGCTTGCGTTTAAATACAAGTTTGCATTGAGTACTAGTATAAAATGAACTAGTTCTAAATTATCGTACATGTTTGCGATCAAGTCTCTTTCAGGTTTGCGTACACGTTGCGTTCAAGTTGGAGATCATGTTTGCATTGAAGTTTGCCTACAAAATTGCGTACAAGTTAGCATTTATATTTGCGGTAGCTTGCGATTCTATTTTGCATTTCACACTCGCGTTATGGTTTTGCATTTTTAGGTTGCGATACAAGTTTGCGTAAAATCAGGCTCACAAGATTGCATACGAGATTATGCGTAAGATTGTGTTTCAGGTTGCGTTCCGAGTTAACGTCTGTTTTTGCATTCAAGTTTTGCACTTCAAGCTTGCGTTTAACATTGGGTTTACGGTTGCGTACAAACTTGTGTTAAAATTTAAGTGTGAGTATCCCTACAAGTTTGAGTACAAGATTTAATTGAAGTTTGCGTGAAAGTCAAAGTATGATTTTGCGTACATGTTTTACATATAAGTTTGTATAGATTGTACATGATGGCGTTTCATGCTTCAGTACAAGCTTTTAATAAGTCGGTATACAAATTTGGGTTTCAAGTTTGCGTGTAGCCTTGCATACCTGATTACGTAGATTTCCTACAGGTTTACATACAAGATTGTGTAATAATTCGCTTACAATAGTGTGCGCAAGTTAACATAGAAGCTTTCGTGAAAGTTTGAATTTCAAGCTTGTGTCGAAGCTACCAATCAATTTTGCTAGCGTACAAGTTTTCACGGAATTTGGTGTTTCAAACATTCGGTGTAGTATGCGTTGCAAGCTTGCGTTAATGACTGCGCATAAGTTTTCATTCAAAATGGGTTCGAGTTTGTCTTTCAAGCTTGTGTACGAGTATGCGTGCAATTTTGTGCTTCAAGTTAACCTTATTTTTTCATGCAAGTATGAATACAAGTCTGCATACAATTTACAATATTGCATACATGTTTTCGATTCAAATTTGCTTTTAGTCGTCGTGTAAGTTCAAGCTCTCTTCCAAGTTTACGTTCAAATTTTCGTCCATATTTGCCAAAATATTTGCGTTACAAGATTGCGTTCAGGTTCGTATTCAGGTCTTTGCAATCAAGTTTGTATTCAAGTTCACATACAAGTATATTTAAAAGTTTATATACAAGTTTTCGTAGAAGCTTTCATGCATACAAGTTAGCATTCCAAGGTTACTTTGAGGTTTGTGCATTGGTGTTCGTACAAGTTTGTGTTCAAATCTGTCTCCAAGTTTTTATACAAGTTCGCGGAAAAGTTTGCCGTTAAAGCTGCGTGCTTGTTTGAATATAAGTTTGTCTATCAAATTTCCACACCAGTTTGTGTACAAATGCACAACAAAAGGCATTTCAAGATTGCACAAAATAGCGAAAAAGCTTGCGTTTCAAATTTGCTTATAACTTTGCACTTCAAGCGCACAAGTTTGTGTTTTAGGGATTATAATGTTCAATTTCAAATTTTCGAGCAAGTTTGCGCACAATTTAGTGTTTGTGGAAGAGGCTTTTATGCCCTTTAACCTGTATGAGTTGGGTAAGAAAATCGGTAACCCTTTCAAATTTCAATCCGTGAAATTCCAGTCCAAGTGGATACTTGGATACTTGGATACTTGGATACTTGGATACTTGGATACTTGGATACTTGGATACTTGGATACTTGGATACTTGGATACTTGGATACTTGGATACTTGGATACTTGGATACTTGGATACTTGGATACTTGGATACTTGGATACTTGGATACTTGGATACTTGGATACTTGGATACTTGGATACTTGGATACTTGGATACTTGGATACTTGGATACTTGGATACTTGGATACTTGGATACTTGGATACTTGGATACTTGGATACTTGGATACTTGGAAACTTGGATACTTGGATACTTGGATACTTGGATACTTGGATACTTGGATACTTGGATACTTGGATACTTGGATACTTGGATACTTGGATACTTGGATACTTGGATACTTGGATACTTGGATACTTGGATACTTGGATACTTGGATACTTGGATACTTGGATACTTGGATACTTGGATACTTGGATACTTGGATACTTGGATACTTGGATACTTGGATACTTGGATACTTGGATACTTGGATACTTGGATACTTGGATACTTGGATACTTGGATACTTGGATACTTGGATACTTGGATACTTGGATACTTGGATACTTGGATACTTGGATACTTGGATACTTGGATACTTGGATACTTGGATACTTGGATACTTGGATACTTGGATACTTGGATACTTGGATACTTGGATACTTGGATACTTGGATACTTGGATACTTGGATACTTGGATACTTGGATACTTGGATACTTGGATACTTGGATACTTGGATACTTGGATACTTGGATACTTGGATACTTGGATACTTGGATACTTGGATACTTGGATACTTGGATACTTGGATACTTGGATACTTGGATACTTGGATACTTGGATACTTGGATACTTGGATACTTGGATACTTGGATACTTGGATACTTGGATACTTGGATACTTGGATACTTGGATACTTGGATACTTGGATACTTGGATACTTGGATACTTGGATACTTGGATACTTGGATACTTGGATACTTGGATACTTGGATACTTGGATACTTGGATACTTGGATACTTGGATACTTGGATACTTGGATACTTGGATACTTGGATACTTGGATACTTGGATACTTGGATACTTGGATACTTGGATACTTGGATACTTGGATACTTGGATACTTGGATACTTGGATACTTGGATACTTGGATACTTGGATACTTGGATACTTGGATACTTGGATACTTGGATACTTGGATACTTGGATACTTGGATACTTGGATACTTGGATACTTGGATACTTGGATACTTGGATACTTGGATACTTGGATACTTGGATACTTGGATACTTGGATACTTGGATACTTGGATACTTGGATACTTGGATACTTGGATACTTGGATACTTGGATACTTGGATACTTGAATACTTGGATACTTGGATACTTGGATGCTTGGATGCTTGGATGCTTGGATGCTTGGATGCTTGGATACTTGGATACTTGGATACTTGGATACTTGGATACTTGGATACTTGGATACTTGGATACTTGGATACTTGGATACTTGGATACTTGACATCATAGAACAGCATAACTTCTGAGGCAATAAACATTATAGCATAGTAAGCCTTAGCCTGAGCAAAACTGAAATGCTCATAACCTAAGTTGACCAATTCTGACGAAAATTTTCGTACACTATGCGAACCACCTGGACATGGCACACTTTGTTGAACATGATAACGTTAAGGTCAAGATTCCCGTCTATATGGAGGACAATGAAGTCGATGTTAAACTATATGATTCGTTTCCTGGTACAGCCGAATGTGCAGATTCATGTTACAATACGGCGAAGTGGTCAACATTAAATATAACGCTTGGACTGTGCGGAATTCAAAAGACAACTTTAGTTTAGCTTACACCTTTAGCAAGATTCGAAGACTTGTTTAAGAGCTGTTGAGATTTTATGATTTCTGAAATAAATTTTTGAGTTGTAAAATATTTTGGACCCCCCAGCAAAACAAACGAATTTTTGAAAACTTGATATGATCACGAGTCGATTTCTAGTCCTAACAGAAGAATTTGCTCCAAAGTTGAACCAAAATGGACAGGTCTATCTACCGGACCTCCATTTCACCAAATTACATGGAAAGTTACACGCTTCAATCTGGCGTACAAGTTTGCATACAATTGATTCTAGTTTGCGTTCGAGTTTTAATACAAATTTCCGCACAAGATTAAATCCGGCCCTGAATCCACCGCTTCCGACCGGGAATCCCGCTGGCAAGACAACTTCCAGAATGAAGAGGAAAAAATACTGATTGGAATATTCCTTCGATACGCATTTGCATATTTCTGCTACTCCACTCAACATAGCTCGGAAACGCTGTGTGTCGGTGGAGGACCGAGAAGAAAAGTGTTCGCGTCCAAAGCAGTAGCATAGTAGTGTTCTGTGTTGCAGAGGTGTCTTGAAGGTAGAAGTGGGAAAAGCATAAACATTTTGATAAAACCCTTCTTCAGAAAACCAACAAGCAGCACAGAGCACTAAGCAGGAGGGTGGTTGTCCTTTCCTCACGGGAAATGTTTACGTTCGTCCTACACCGGTTGGTGGTGGAAGGGGAGGCGCATTGTTGCGGATGGCGGATATATGTAAATCGCGAAATTTTCAGCAAAATGGAACTCAGAACGAGAAAGTGAAAAAATATTACGTTTCACTAGATTTATGAGTAACACACGCATAAAAGAAAAAAAATAAAGGTACCATGGTTCCCGCTTCCCGGGGATGCAAAATAGAAAGTGGGGGAGCGATGATTCCCCGAAAGGTGCCATCGTACGCAATTTTTGTGACAACGATCAACCGACACCGTCACGGAGGTGTCATGTGCGCGATACCAGCCAGCCAGGCAGGGGGAGGTTTTAGACGTTTTCTACATGAGCTATAGCAGCAGCAGCATCAGCAAAAAAGTAAAAAAATCGCTATCAGTATTCAATCCTCCAAACGAGCTGAATCGTAGTCGTAAACAATTTGAATTTCGGGTTGTTAGCTGTAATTGCTTTTTCGCTTATCCCAGTCGATTATCTTTCGAGAAGGGTTTTCCGACATCCATTGAGACGGAAGATAGGTGGCATTTCACTTCAAAGGGGTATCGGATGATTAGGCAAACATGATTTGTTTCGAATCTAGCGAGATCGGAATGGTTTTATCATTTTAACATGGTCGAACTTTGAGCATCTTTGAGGATCGATGTTTTCGAAAGTGGTCGCCAATTTTATTAATGAAAAGTGGAATGAACTGATCTTCTATATTGTTCAACTATTCAAAACTCACAGATAACAAACTTTTTCGACCCTTACTGAAGTAAAAAATGGAAGGGTGTATATTTTGCGGTTAGTCAAATACTTCCTAAATTTTTTGAAGAATATCCCTATTAGTTATCGTATTTTATACAGCTTAAATAAAAAAGAGGAGCATCGATTTAGAGCTCCGATGTCGGTTTAAATTTGATTGCCAATGGGAGTTGGGCTATTAAATTGACATTTGACGTAATCTTGTTGCCATCACTCACTTTTTTCAGCGTTCAAACTGCGCTGATACTGTTGTAGAAAAAGTGTGGGATGAGACAGTATGATCCCATTCGATTTTTTCGTATTGCTGGCAGTTTTCTGTTTTCGATTATATATTTCAACAGAATGAAGAATTGCTGGCTTTGCTCCAGGTGAGATAATCACCGTATCCGCAACGCAGTAATATTTTTTTCTGCGAAGGTGTAGGTCACAAAATATACATGATGTAACCGAAACAACACTTAAAAAAAACTCCACATAATTGAAATGGTTTGTTTTTTTTTGTCCGTAAAATTTGAGTCGATGATTTATACGGTAAGTTCTATAGACTGTTCGGAAAGTATGACAAACATCTAGCTTCTCATCAAAGCAAGCACATTGATTCAATTCGAAACAAAAAATGCAATACTAAGCAGGGTGCATCACTAATTCAGTAATTTCTCGGCTTAAAATCGATGCACTATGGTCCCAAATAGAGCTTCCATCCCGGGAATTTATTTCCCGGGAATCTCGGGATTTTTGGATTTCCCGGGATTCCCGATTCCCGGGAAATTGTGTTCTCTCATTCCCGGGATTCGGGAATCCCGGGAAAAAAAGATTTTTAATTTATTTCAAAAGGTTTAGATTCTGCGAAAGAAATTTTGGAGTAAATATCTTTATCGGCAAACATTTGGAGTGAGCAGTGAATGCAGATGCTTTTTTAACTGATTTGCAGATTATTGGGCTATATATCTTTAGGCTCGCTGATATGTTTTCATGATTTTTTAGGTATATAGCCCAAGCCTTACTCAAAATACTACTAAAAATGTTGATATTTTCATATAAAAATGGATTAATATGCCGGCCGTTGTACCAAAGCATTTCCTTACAGTAGCGTTAGTGATGCGCACGATATCTCTACGACCGATGAGCCGATTGGTCTGATTTTTTAACAGTTTTTTTTAATAGTTAGATCTTGAATAAACGATCTTGAATGAATGCAATCAAATTAGTAATTGAAATGGCGGTAATTTCTAAAAAAATCGATGAGTGTTTGTTTCAAAACTTGGGATGGTTTGTAGTGATATCATGCTTAACGCAAACGCTCTTTAAAATAAAGAATGTTTCTAGAACGTCTGCAGAAATATTTAGATCGGTTCATCGAATGCATATTTCGTTTAATTTGTTATACCGTAACTGTAATATCTGTAAATTTTTGGATGTATCAAAAGAAAGACATAACGCTGTAGCTCTCCAATATAATGCGCATCCAACCTATTTGAATGTCGCTTTCAAGAATGCAGGCAGGATTTTTGAAGGGATAAGATCAAGCAATCCAGATACTCACCCGTAACAGGAAATTGATGGTATTCTTCATCCATTGCTGCACAGTTCGTCCATTATCTGCTTGATTTTGATTCATACTTAATTCGGAATGATGCTGATCCTACAGCGACAGAAATGGATTCCATATATCACATTTTCTCATTTCATCGAAAATAACTGCACAATACTCTGAAGAAGCTTAATCGTTTCATTCAAGATTACCAAAGAAGGCGCTTTACATTAAATTGATCCATTGTATCAGAACAAGGAATTCCAAATTTGGACAGTAACTCTAGCAACTGCGCTTAGTGTATCGTCCCAATCGTATCCGTGATTACCAAAATTTAGGTTACACATATAGTCAAGAAAAATCAAAAGAAGTTGATGTTGCGTAAACTTATTGACGAGTTATCAAATGATTGAATGATGTATAGGACACCAAATCGCCTTTTGCTGACAACTGATTTTAGGACAGATATACATGCAATTAAACTGGTTTGAAAACTTTTCAATTTATTCTTTTTTGCTTAAGAAAATCATTTACCTTTTTATTTTTCTTCTGTATTCCCGGGATCCCGGGATTTCCCGGGAAATTTATTATTTATTTCCCGAATCCCGGGAAGCTGAAAACCGTCGGGAAATGGAAGCTCTAGTCCCAAAGCTGTATTTAGGAAGACAAAACTGTTTGCGCCTAAACCGTTGGTTTTAGATATATCGTATCTTCGGAAAACTTTCTTAGAACTTTCTTGCCGATTATTTTTATATTAGTAGAATTAGGGTGGTCCTTGTCGTTAGGGTGTTCAAAGTATCAACTGCTTAGATATGTAAAATTCAGCTACATAATGTTCTACAAAGTTATAAATCAATTTAATTGAAGCAACTTTTCTGAAGAAACTATGACGGCGCCGGTGGTTGAGTGGTGAGCGTGACCGCCACTCATTCCAATTTGCCTGGGTGTTTAATTCCAGCCGAGGTCGTTGAGATTTTTCTGAGGTGAAAAAATCTGTGGTCACGTCTTCCTTCGGAAGGGAAGTAAAGCCGTTGGTCCCCAGTCTATGAGTTTGGTGGATCGATATCTAGTCCAGATAGTGAAGAGTCACCTTTCTGGCGTTGGTAAAGAAGAAGTGATCCAACTTCTATACTCTTACTAACAAAAAAATCCTCCTCCCGTGATACTTGTGGAGTGCGCAGTAGTATATGCGGCCTCTAGCAAAAGCAAGTATCGGACTAACCATTCCTTCCCTTTCCTTCCGCGATCTACGTTCGGGCCTGGCCGGCGTCGGTATTTATCAATAAACACTTTAGGATTACCAGGAATTGCACATTGAAAGATGTTTCGCTATTCCTTAGCACAATTATCTACTTATTCTCTGTGCAACTTCAGCTAGTCCAGATCGATAATGGAGGGGTGGTCGCACAAGCTGAAGCTCAAGCAACTTTTCTGAAGAAACTATGTAGCTATCCCTAATGGTTCATGGTCCTACGCTTTTTGCAATATTTAAGGTAGGGTGGCTCTTTAAAAACTGGTTTTCTATCAATATCTTTTTATGTGTTAATTTCTCGCTAATAGTTTGTTCTAAAGGTTTTTAAAACTTTTGTAAATACACATTTTTGCAGAAGCAATGAAGTCTGTATCTCTTTTGTTTGCATAGTTACAGGCGATTTTCACAACAAAAATGGCTTTTTTTAAAGCTATATATCTTCCAATATTGAAAATGGATTTTCAATCTTTTAATTTCATTCTAAAGATCGAAACTTTTCTAGTTTTTGGTGAAAAAACTACGGTAGCGTTATTTCTGTAAAAAAAATTTGATTTTTGAAAATGGTGTATTTTTCAATAAAAATCGTTCATTACTTTTCAAATAGACGAGACTTGTTACTTCAGCAAAAATATTCGCCATACAAAGTTCTAAAAGTGCTGCAAACAAACTATTTACGATAAATCAAGGTCTGAAGTGACAAATAAGAAATAGTGATTTTAAGGGGTCACGTTTTAGTCGAAGACAACCCAAACTGATAGGTTTTATCTGTTTTTTAAAAATATTGCAAGATATCGCAGATATATCAAAATTTCATTTCTCATCGCTGGGACAAATTTTGTTTGTTCAGAACTATTTGGTTCAATGCAGAGTAGGGGGTGGGGTCAGAATTTTGAATTGAAAGTCGTTTCTAGTTCAAAGCTTATATTTGCATTATTTTATCAATATAGTTATGCTTGTTGTCAATTAATCGATAGAAGAGCAGGAAACCTCCCGACAGCTGCTGAGAGTGTGGCAGAGGGCCCGCGTTCGTTTGTTCTTGCTTTGTTTACATTCGGTCGTACAGGCTGGCGTCCTTCAAGATTAGGAGGAGTTTCTATTCTCTCTGGCTCTCTCGGTCGGTCCAGATGTCAGTTGGACCCTTGATTTTTTTTCGTGTGGCCTCGTGATCTCAGTCAAAGATTGGTGTATCCGTGCTTTAGACTCGTGTTGAAATCTCTTAATACCAACTGTTGGGGTGAGAGCCGGGTTCGGGGTTGTCTGTCGGAAAGCGCTAAACGGTCAGTTGATCTGTATTGCCCCTGATACCACTGCACAGTGGTCAAGAATGCAAATTTAGCAGGAATTTTGAGATTTAACTAAAACTAAACTTAGCCTTATTAAGTCTTTGGAGAAGTTTTCGTAGTTTATTAGCCCCCTCTTTTTGTTAAAACAACAAAAATTAACTTTTTAATCATTTTAGCTAGAACCAAACGACTTTCAGCGAACATCTCAGAACGATAAATTTTGGAAAAGTTTGCTGAAGACATGTAAGCTCTATCTGGCATACTTTTGATTTTACAACAAATTTAAAGTCGGAGCTTAGGGTGTTTCTTCGAAATACAGTTTTATTCCAATAACTTTTGCTGTATTCATTTAAAACTGAAGTAGTCTTCAGACAACTTTAAGATTGTTTCGAGGCGAATAATTTGTTTCATGGCACCATATATCTAGATATTTCCGTTGAAAAGTTATGAGCACTTTTTCGCCTAAATGGGGCTGTTTGGAATAACAATATCACTTATTTGGAGCAAAAAAAAGATAATTCTTTTCGAACTATAAATAATGTCATGATTAGAGTTATAATTGAGCAAAAATGGCGAGCACGATATTTTTTAAAATTTCATAAAATTGATTTAAAAAAATATATTTTTGAAATATTAAGCGCTTATATCTTCTGAACAATAAAAGCTAGAGATTTGATGTATTAGAAGAAAATGTTCGTCTTCAAAAACTATGAAAAACATCTGAAGGATAAAAAAAAATTAAAACTGAAAAAGTTATAATAAAATTTGGTTTTTCATGCATTGACTCTTTGTAATATGTTTTAATTACTTTCACGGTGAACAATATAAAAATGTAGTTTCGTCTTCATGATAAAATATTGCACTTTACAATACATTTCTATTATTTTAAATAGTGGGTAGGGTGGTACTATTTTTTTTTAAATCAGAAAATTAACTTTTTAATGGTTCGAGATAGAGTTTCGCTGTCTTCCAGAAAATTGAAGAAAATGAAATTTTATAAAAACTTTGTCGAAGACATTGAAACTCTATGTCGTGTACTTTTCATTTTTCAAAAAAAATTACCAAAAAAAATTTAGTGTTTCTTAAAAAATGGTTTTCTTTGCATAACTTTTGCAGTTTGTAAGAGAACAATTTGTCTTAATATATTGAACCTCTAGCTTCGCTCGTTAGAAAGTTATATATACTTTTTACTAAAAATAAACTATTTTTTGAGTAAATATTGCAAGATATAAAAAAATATCGCATTTGCCATTTTTTGGTGATCTATACTACAAAGCATGCTATTATATATGAAAGCAACAGTATTTAATGTTCAGTGCCCGAATTGAATATAATTCTATTTGAAAAAGTTATATTTTTTTATATAAAAGTTCTTATAACTTTAAAACGAAAAAAGTTAAGTAGTTGGTGTTTTAAAGAAAATTATGTGCCCTAAAATAATCTTCAAGTTGTCCAAAGGGTACTTTAGCGTAAAATAGATACTTCAAAAGTTATAGAAATAAAACCGTTTTTTTAAAGGACACCCCATAGCTTATATTTGAATTTCTCGTGCAATGGAAAATATAAAAGCAAGAGCTTGCATGTCTTCAAAAAATTTGTCTAAAATGTGTTGCTCTACAACTTCATCAAAGACAGTAAAGCTCTACCTCACACCGTTAAAAAGTTCTATTTAAAATATTGCTAAATTTAGAACTACCCTAGCATCGGTGTAAACAAAAAGAAGGGCCTTGCAAAGTACAACAACTTTGCCGAACATGTTGTAAGGCTAAATCATGTAATTTTAGCAAAAAGTTAAAATTCCTGCTAAATTCGCATTCTGGACCACTGTGCACTGTGGCACACGACCCAGCAGATTGTTACCAGTGAGTCTCTCGACATCTCTCAGGGCCGAGAGCGAGTCGGTGAATATGACAGTCGGTGTGCCGGAGGTTCCTTTGGCCATTGCCACTCCAGTGGCGGCCGATTCCGCTGAAAAAATTGAGCAGGAAGCTGGTAAGCAGATGGAGAGTCTACTCCCCAAGCCACCGATTCTCGCGCCTACTCTGCCGTCAGTCTTAGAGCCATCGGTGAAGATTTGGTTGTGCTGCGCGTACCTACAGTGTACTAGTTGGTACTTTTTCATTGTACTGCTCGGGCAGACTTCCCATGAACATCCCAAGTTTGCACCTGTGTACAAAATTTTGCGCACGCGTCCTACCTCAAACATGCTTCGTCTCGATGTACACTGTACATTGAACAGGTTCGCCTCGAACATCGAACTCTAGCGAACAATGTAGAAACTCTAGTTCAAACATCCGTTTGCGTACACCTGGTGCGTACACGAGAACGAACGATTCGCACAAGGCTAAAAAAACCAAAGCTAGTGATGATGAGAGTGAGAAAGAAAAAACTGGTGTTACGAACCTATGTATACGCACACCGTGTATGTACATGGGGTTCGGTTGTGCAGGCGAACATGTACACGTGTTTTGGTACGAAATAGTGTGTTTGAGTTCGTACACGACGTGTGGGTTCAATATGAGCACAGAACCGGGGCGAACATTGTGTACGATGTTCATTTGGGAAGACTGTGTACGAGCGAGGCTGTCGTCGATATTTGATCCGGAGTCGTGCCAGATCCGCGGTCTCACTCGGTATAACCGAACGATGGGCAATATAGCCGCCCGATATCTTCTTCAGGAAACTAAGTATCCGTTTGAGAGCCACCCTGGCTGCTTCCCAGCACTACGGCCTTCACACAGGCTGCTTCAGTAATAGCCCGGAGGCTAACCGTACCACTCCGTGGTACCCGAGGAAATCCTCATGGGTTCAAACACCACATAGCCCCTTTAAAATACCTTAAACATGGTCCGTGCCAAAATTCACAACCATCAAGACACCATAAAATGGTCTCTGTAACCATAAATATACCAACATTTAGTATTTTATATGGGATCTACCGGACCATGGTGATGGTGTTTTCATGGGTGGTTCAACCCATGAGGGGGGGTTGAGGCGTGTTGGTCGGGCGTTGGTTGGATGATAAGTTCTGCAGAAATGTGTTATAGTACACTTTTCAGCAGCGATGTTGAAACCTGTTACGAGTCCTTGTACGCGAGATGGTTTTCCCTAGGGCCACCAAGATGATGTCGTCCGCACATACGAATACGTAGGTGCCTCCGGGCAACGCGGCGAAGAACGAGGAATATGTCACAGCTAGTATTGATACTTGTGGCACTCCGTTGCTCTCGCGGAACTTGTCGGATAGTGTGTCGACTGTGCAGACCTGGAAGCGTCGATTGGCTAGGTAGATTTAGATGAACACAATGAAGCTTCCCTATATGACCTATCGCTTTGGTTCTTGTAGTACGCTTTCGCGCCATTCGATATTGTAGGTTTTGGCAGGTCGAGGATGGCGAAGCCGGCGTGGAGGTTTTCAGATCTTGCTTTGCCCAGTATTTCATCGAAGGAGCTTAGGTGGGCTTCAGTGCCGAGTCCCTTTCGGAAGGCAAATTGGCGTGGGGTTTTCAGAAACGTGATCAGTCGCAGGTTGACTATCCACTCCAGGGTCTTCGATGTGCATAACAGCAGGCTAATTGGCCTGAAGTCGCTAGAAGTACGAGTGCCCTGGCACTTTTTGAGGATTGGTAGGTAGGATTGGTAGGTAGCTCGCCCTGTTGGGGCCGTCGAACTTTCCTCGTACAGTACTGAGAGCGATGGCGGGTTCAGATCCAGTGAAGGGTTTTATTGAAGTTGACTGTGGAGTCTGGTGTGAAGGCGGTAGATGCGGCTTGGACTCTTTTTGTTCGTTGGACGAATGAGGCTGGTAGGGTTCATCGGGGGATAGTGATTTCAAATGGCAACCCATCATGTTCGCGATTTCTCCAGCATCTGTGATGGTGGTATCGTTGTCCGCTAGGGAGTAACCGTTTTGTCGGCATTTTCCACTGAGCGCATTGAGCCAACTCCACAGCTCCGTAGTTGGGGAGCCCGGGTGAATGTCATTCATGAAGTTTGGCCAGCTGGTTTCCTTAGCCGCTCGGACTGTTTTCCTTGCGGCGTTCCTGAGCGTCCTAAAGTTATTCGCTCTTTGACCGCGGAGGGGGTGATTGAGTGATGTTTTTTGTAGGGTGCGGAGTGCTTTCCGGCGCGCTTTGATGGCAGAGACGACTTCTGGATTCCACGAGTGTACGGCTCGGTGTGGTGGTACCCCACTGTTTCGGGGAATCATTTCTTCTGCCGCGTTGACAATTATTTCCGCGATTTCGGTCAGCGAATACGTGCGGTCTCGATCAAGTTCGGATTGTATGGATGCGTCGAAAGCGTCCAGGTCAGAGTTGTCGTACAGCCAGCGCTGCAATGTCTTCGCCGGGTGGTTTTAGATGGGGGCGGTTGATGTGTAGTTCGATTGGAAGTGGTTGCTCCCAGCCTTGTCGTTTGCCGTGAACCAGCCACATTTCTCAGCGATGGAGCCAAAAGCGAATGGTTAATGGTGGAGGCGGTGTTACTGTGGATAAACGTAGTTCTGCCGTCATTTAGTATCAAGGCATCGACTTCTTCGATGAGTTGGACAATCTCGTTGCCTCGATGGCAGAACTTGTCCAACCCCAGACCGTGGAGAGAGCGTTGAAGTTCCCCTAGGACGACGAATGGGGCTGGGATCTGGTTCATCAGGCTGATTCTTAATGTTGCTGACCCCTTGTGGGAAGTAGATACATACGATGCAGCAGCTGATCGGGGTCGAGACTCTCCTGGCGACCGCGATTAGTTAAGTGTTGAGTCGATAGGAGTTCAACCCTTATGCCCAGGCCGATGGTGTGATTGTTGTTATCTCCTCTCGCGGTGCGTTTCCTGGATGGTGAGGCTGAGTGGCTCGAGGTAGGCGATGACGTTCTGTAGGTCTCCAAGGTTGTTTCTCAACCCGTTGATGTTCCACTGCAGAGAGCGTTCTGGTCTCGGATTTTTGTCCATCGAAGTGCTAGAGAGGATGTGCGGAGGCTGCCTGAAATGGTTTGGGAGCCGTTCGACTGGTTGGGGTGGGAGATAGCTATGACTGTACTTACCCGGTGGGGGGTCAGGTCCTCTACTCCAGCAGCCGCCGGAGGTTCGTCGACAGAGGCCAGTGCAGGAAAGAGGGCTGGTGGAATCTGTATCCATGTATTCTCTTCATATGTTTCGATATTTTTTCCATGCAAACTTAATTGTTGACCTACTTAACTTAAATTTGGAAGAGACTTAGGGTGGCATGGAGAACCATTTTACTGTATATCTATTTACAACTATTCAATGATAGGGGCCCCTTAGTTCAATAGTGCCCAGAGACTCCGAGTGGCCATAAGACGGCTCTGCTGAACAATCCAGTCTATCTTTCCGGAATCATATAACCGATCCATACACAATTTTATAGCAGCCGATGTAGATAATATACCGTTTCAGATCTCAACGAACTAAGTCGAATGGTACGTAAGACTCGGTTCTAAGGGCCTCGGGTAGGAAGCAAATCTGAAACGCCCATAACTTTGGTCAAACTCGGTGCTTCCAGAACTGAAGAAATATGGAGAACAGAGAACAAAGCTGGTCAGGGCCCTTCACTAGTCGGGTGCTAAGAGATTGACCGTAAACCGTGGCCGCGGCATCCCATACGATTCTGTTTCCCGGGTTTGTTTTGGTTTGTTACGGGAAAGATGGGAAGGTACCACGTACGAGTGTATGACTGAGTTCCGGACACCAAAGTTTCCTAATATACCCTGTGGCACAATAATCTGCAATCTGACGGTTAAGGGCTTCGGCTAACACTGCATCCTTCTCCATGCGCTTCTCAAGAGGGGTAAAAATCGTCGAAGAGCCATCGCGCGGCTATCAGGGAGGCAAATGTCGTCAAATTGCCAGAGTAACCCCGTCCTGTATCTACCGTTTCTGAATCTTGTAAGTGACTGCAGCAGGTGTTGTGACCGACGATCAACGGTAGACAAGAGTATGTTGTCCGGTTTCGATACTCCCAGACTGTCCGGGTCAAAATACTCCTTCATACTAAGATGTAGACTTTCGTCCATCCGTTCTTTTGGGATGTGCTCGTAAAATGCACATTGCGCTATATGGGAAGCTTCTTTGACATGGCCACCGTATACAGTCCATCCTAGTCTTGTCTTAGTTGCGATCAAACGGCTCTTCGCTGCTTCATATACTCGTCTTTTTAAGTTCTGTTGTTGCGGCTAGGAGTCCGAATGGATGACTGGCTATTTGAATTGGAGTCACAACTTTCCGAATTCCGCGCCGAAATTGACTTAGAATGTATGCTACCGTTGTCGAAGACCCGAGAATACTATTGGCTACTTCGATGCAATGCGTTTTTTCCGATCACTGTACATTCAAAACATCCGGATGATCTCCTTTTCTGTCAGAAGCGTTGTGCGTTGATTGTTGTGGTGGACTGGTGTTTTGGAACCGAATCGAGCGTATTGAAATCTTTTATCCAGTCGTTCACGCGACTAACCGTCATGGGAGTATACTTTCCTCTGACTTGGCATCTGTTAAAGAATGTTGTATTTCCTATCCACGTACAATCGCAGCTTCTCTGCTGCTTGTTGATCAAACACCATTGAAAGAGATCCCGTCCGGAAAGAGTGATATCAGATTGTTGCTCAGCCTTCATATTCTCTTCGGCCACCATTAACACACCACCTAACGCACCATCTTTCACTTGTAGTTCACTTCCATTTTGAATAACGGCTTTTGCCTTTAACCGCGTTCCTTTCTAACCTCTTTTTACGACCGCCCTTGCGCACTTCAGTAGATGAAATACAGCACGGTTAAATACTTTTTCTAATACCTCAATTAGCGCAATATAGTTAGTTTTGGGCGCACACATATTGTAGGTTCGTATCTGAAGCTGTTGCTACTCAAAATGGAGAGAAAGGCGGGAACATTTGACGCTTTTGATTGTATTAGTTATACTTGCAAAATTAAGCATAGCGGTCGGGGCTCTTGAAGTAACCATAAACATCCGAACGAGCATCCCGATTCTTTGGCGCACGATGAAAAGTGAGAAAAGGCCGAACTTCACCGCGGATCTGCCGATTAGAACACTTATGGACACTTTTTATCTCGAAAAAAAAACCGATTAAATTAACTATGGCCGAATCGAAACAAAACTTATGGCAACAAAAAACCTACTACGTCATTTGTTTGTGCTTTTCTTCTTCATATCCTCTTGTTTTTTTTTAGCTTCATCAAAGAAAAATGACAACCGCACTCACACACAGAAAAAAACTACAAGGGGCAGCCCTATAGGATTGCACGAGCTGTAGACGTAGGACTATACTACTTAAAGTAAAATATTTCTAGAGAAAATTTTCAATAGGACGTAAGTAACAATGAGAGATTCTCTTTGAGGTCTTTCTCTTCTGTTCATTACTCGGCCATTTCAACATTTACTACTCTACTCTTTGCATAATATTGTAGTAAAAACCGTCGGATTTCGATATGTACTGGAAAATTAGTATAAAGTGTTGTAATGACGTCGTAATAAACGAAAGAGAAAGTAAACAAAGAGAGGCTCTCAATGTTACTTACGTCCTATTGAAAATTTTCTCTATTTTGTTTTCTTAGTACTTAGTGTGTGGGAAAAAACACCCGGACCGGTGAAGAAAAATCAAATTTTAGACAATATAATCACATCTCATGTATAGAACAAGCTTTCTAGTTGCTCTCAAACAGATCCTAAAAGTTTAAACACCCATAGATAACCCCAAGTTTGTAGATGTGTTTCGATGCCACAGGATTGTAAAATGGTTAATATTACGTCATGAAAATTCAATTCTTCCGTGACAATTTTTTTTTGCCTGCGAAATTCCCTGTGTGTATGCAAAGCTCATGATTTGTTGGGATATTAGCATTGATCGGAAAATGCTTTCCAACGCTGCGCATTGCATACATACAGGACATTTTGCAGGTCACCAGAAACTGTTCATTTTACCATGTTCATGTTCATTTTACCCACCCACTGTCTCATTTTTGGACATGTTTAGAAATCAAGAATCATGTTTGAAAAAATGTGTTTATGAAGAAGTATTTTTACCAGATATGTACAAAACATGTCTAACAAGAAACATAAGGTGATTGTAATATCTCATTCACTTATTAGTTAGAAAATAATGACTTTGCTTAACGTGTTCATTTTACCGCCAGTTCCCTTACCTACCAACACATTCGCCCCAAACATTGAACCCAAGCGTACACTGCAAAATGAGTCAACGCTGATGATGATGGGTAGAACGAAAGAGACAACTAGTACCACCACGACACTATTAGCGCATTTCACCAAAATTCCACGCGGCCTTTCCCGATTGAAAGGAACGGCCGCGTTTAGCCCATCTGTCATAATATCGTGATTTTGCATAGCGAAGGGCTGAATGATAACACATTTTGTTCCAAAAAACAGCCCTGCGTTATACAACACTTTGTGCAGGTTGATTATACCAGTTGCAAGTGGGGCCAAATTCACCAAGTTCCGTAAAATTCCTTTTAAATTACAGAATTGATAAAATTGCTTAGATGAGCTAAACTAATTAATCAAATCTTGTTTTAAAAACTGTCCTTGCGTTTAAACCAAAATGGGAAGCTTATTACTACCACTACATTACTTAATTTCAAGCGCAAATAGCAAATACATGTGCTAGTTAAACCAAAAATTTACTGGCAACATTACAGCGGCATTTAGGAAGCAGTTGAAGCGGTCGCCTGTTGGACGACACAGGGTAGCGTCCCTCCACAGCCAGTGTAACGGACTTCTAACTCAGCTACACTGGCTGTAAAAAACACAGCGCAGTGATCTGCTTCGCCAGCCGTTCAACAGGGAACTGAGCGTGTCTGATTTTTTTTTTAAATTAAATAATATCTTTATTTGCAACTTTTTGTCTTTTTAATAGGCTTATTCTTACATATCAAGTGATGCAACTGTATAGTTTTTCTTCTTTGGTTTTGCGTTATTTGTTAATTTGTTCTTTTCTTTGCTTGTGGGCTAGTTTACATTATAAACATTATAGTTTTTTTTATGAAGAGAAATAATTGACTTAACCTAAACCTTACTCACTACTTATCTAGGGTATGTATCATCTTGGATCATTTTACAGGGAATACACGATGTATTTATTGGAGATAGATGTTTCTGATGGCTTCAGATGCAGATGTAAGAGCATTTGTTTGGACTTTGTTCGCTTGCTTGGATATTCCATCTATTATAGAGTCAAGATTTGCTAATTGATGGAGGTCAGTAGTTCTAGTTCGTGGGGGACTGTTTAGTATCATTCGCAAGAATTTGTTTTGGACTATTTGCAGCTTGTTTATATGTGTTTTCGCACAATTTCGCCAGATTGGAGAGGCATGCAGTAGCATTGGGTAGACGATCATCTTATAAACGGCTAATTTGTTGTCTGCTGAAGCCTTCGAGCGGCGATTTATGATCGGGTATAGCCTTTTAAGCAAGATCGAGCTTTTAATCACTCTGTTGTCGATGTGAGAGCGGTACAATAATTTGCTGTCTAATATTAGACCAAGATAAAGCGCTTCAGAAGACCAATCTATTTCGACATTCTGGATCCGGATATTCGTCGTTGGAACAAGATGCTGGCTCTTACTGTGGGGAAACACGATCGCTTGAGTTTTCATGCCATTCACACGTATCTTCCAGGTGGAGAGATAATCGATATAGGGTGATGTGCCTATTATGGCAGTAGAGCCTATTGTGACCCTATTTCGTACCCCTTGGTTTCGAACCAAGCATATGAGATAATGACACTATCGATTTGGCTAAAGCAGGTGAGAAAAAATAAGCTCAAGTTATATTCTTTATTTGTTGTGCCCATATGTATTTAGAACTATCCTCTAAATCCAACTTTTAATTAAAACAAAATCACCTTATTGAAATATCTACGAATCCGCCTCACTCACGTAGTGAACCGAAACTGGATGCAACGGCGCTTAGCAAAATAAACACTTACGAGCCAGCATTTACCGCCTCATATCTCGTTATTCCAGCACAAATATACCAAACATTGCACTGATACATACCTTTATTTTAGCTGGAGAATCTTTTTACGATAATTTCACTTTAAAATCTCTCGTCAATTACTAGAATAGGCCTAGTGTTATAATAGGATAAAACTAAATACGAGGGTTCCTATTATGGGCATGTTTTGCTGATACACTACCACAATCAAAACCAACTTTTTGTATCCATCATACAGAAAACAATCACCAGTGCGGCCAAACCAAAACATGAACTTGTAAATATAATGTAATGCCATTTCAGGTATAAGTAATCAATTACTTCAAGTTATTCAACTAATTGTTGATTGCAGATATTTTATTTTCATCTGCACATACAATTCGGATCGGGAGAAAGCAATTTGTCATGTGAAGCTTGTCATTCCAGTTGCTAACCTTCGAATGGTTTTTTTCTGCGTGCGCAATTCTGGGCGCTCTTCTACTAACAGCTGATGAGTTTCATTGATGTGCGTGATGTTTACGTTTGTTTTGATCCGCTGAAAAAAGCAGTTTTACAAATCACACGTTGGCGTCCATGATCTGGGTACCTAGTTAGAATCGACGCAAATGGAATATGAGGCATTGCGTTTCAACTAGATTGTTTTTCGATGAGGTGGAAATTGGCACACTCATGAGGCGATAATTGGATCGTTGAGGTGGGAATAGATGCACAGAATGGAACATTTATTTTCATTTATGCTGAAAATTGAGGCAATTCTGCTAAATAAGCATTATATAGATGTTTAAGAAACAGTACACTGATACTTTATGCTGAGAAAGGTTATAGATAATATGGCTTCTTTTAAAGTTGTTCAAAAAATAGTGCGATCCTCTCCCTAATGGTGCCAAAATAGGCTCATCACCCTACGTGTTAATACCTTTCTGTAATTTAGAGACTAAAGTTCGGATAATGCGTCCCTCGTAGCTGATCGCAGAATCGTCGGCGAACAGGGAGAGAGTACCACCGTCTGGCAGCGTCGGTATGTCTGACGTGAAGAGGTTGTAGAGAATTGGGCCCAAAATGCTGCCTTGGGGGACACCAGCCGGCACATCATACGGCTGGGAGAGTGTATTTCCAATGGAGACCTGGGACGTTCTATCGGAAAGGTAATTTGCTACAATTTTTACTAAGTAAACTGGGAAGTTGTAGTTGAGGAGCTTGTGAGTTACTGCATTGTGCCACACATTGTCGAAGGCCTTCTCCACATCAAGGAAGGCCATTACCGTTGTCTTTGAGATCTGCTTATTCCGCTTCATGGTGTTAGTCACTCGTTGTAGTTGATGGGTCGTTGAGTAGCCACTTCGGAAACCAAACTGGACGTCAAGTAGAATGTTGTTAGCTACAGTATGCTCAAGGAGCCTGGTGTAGATAAATTTCTCAAACAGTTTACTCAAAGACGAGAGCAAGCTGATAGGTCGGTAGCTGGACGGGTTTGTAGGATCTTTTCCTGGTTTCAATACAGGTATAACTTTGGATAGTTTCCAATTAGAGGGAAAATGACCGAGTTCAAGGCAACGGTTGAAAATGTCTACCAGGAGGGTTTGAACTTTTGGACCGAGATTTTTAAGCACTATATTGAAGATTCCATCAAATCTCGGCGCCTTCATGTTGCGAGAGGATTTAATTGCAAGTTTCAGTTCTTCTATTGTAATTTTTCGACCCTCAGGTAGGAAGTTTTGTGTTCCAGCAAGCTGAGCTACGCTTTCGGCTACGGTTGCTTCCATCGGGCTGGCCATGTCCCGACCCAAATTATGCGATGCCGAAAAATTCCGAGATATAATATTGGCTTTTTCACTGGTTGTTATATGCGTAATGTCATTGTCTCTCAAAGGTGGAATAGGTTTTGGTTTTGTTTTAAGCACTTTTGTTAGACGCCAGAAGGGCTTGGAATAGCTTGGAAGATTTTGAATATCTTTTCTAAAGTCCCTATTTTTAAGCTTTTGAATTATTGTTGCAATTATTTTAGTTAATTTCTTATAAAGGATTTTCCTGGAGATATTTTGGGTTCTTTGGAACTGTCTTCGTACACTGTTCTTAAGCGCGATGATTCGTTTTGTTTCACTATCAAGTCGAAGAAACTTACGTGTTGTTGTTGATGTGGGAATGAAGCGGTCTTCGGCAACGTGGATGGTGGCGACGAGCGTTTCGAGGGTGCGACCGATATCTTCGGTTGAAACTATAGGTTGATTCTCGTTCACACTATCTTCTACGAACTGTTGAAATCGGGGCCAGTCTGCACGATGGTAGTTTCGTCTTTGTTGTTCTTCGCGGTGGTTGATCATCCAGTTCATCTCAAAAATCACGGGAAGATGGTCAGAAGACATTTCAGTGAGAGATTGAGGTGCAGTTAGTTTCTCCGGGATGTTGGTGAGTATGATGTCTAGTATGGATCCAACACCAGCTGAGGAGTAGAACGTTGGTGTTTCCGGATGGACTATGGTGTAGTGTCCAGCTTGAATATCATTGGCCAGAATAAGTCCGTTCTTGTTATTTCTCGAATTGCCCCATATCGAGTGACGAGCGTTTAGGTCTCCAGCTAGGATGAACTTTCCACTTCGGCGAGTAAGCTTTTGGATGTCATTTTTCAGCTGTGTAGCACTGCCATTGGAATCCTTGCACTGCACTGGACAGTATGCAGCTATTACGGTTATTGGTCCATCGGATGAAGTCAGCTCAATACCAACCGCTTCAGTGAAGGAGAGTCGAAAATCACTAAGCATTTTAAATTCAATTCCTCGTCGTACTGCAATCGCAACACCACCTTTTCGAGTCCCGATTCGATCTAGCCGGATGAACGCGTGGTTTGGCAGGCTAAAGTTGACTTGCGGTTTCAAGTGTGTTTTTGTTATGAATGCGATATCAGTTTCGTGGGATCGAAGAAATTCACTAATTTCTAACTGTTTAGCTGCCACTGATGCGGCATTAAAATTAAGCAGTCGCAGTGAGAATGTTACGATGTTGATAGTAAAATCGCATCATTACTGCAACTTGTTCATTATTGGTTCGACAGGCCCGTGTTTGCCTGTCCAGCTCTGAAAAGAGGTACGCCAATTGATCCATCGAGTATAGGGCATCATCTGGGGTGGCTGTCAATGCCTGGGCATACGTGCGGTATCCAGGGGATGAGTAGTTGGGGCCAACTAGTGGTGCAGGTGGTTCACGTTTTCCTAGAGGCGGAATTTGGATAGGGCCGGGTCTCCGTGGCTGGTTCAGCTCTGGAAAGTATTCGTCGTTGATGATGTTGAGCTCTTTCTTGGGTTTCGGACGATTACGCTGTGACACTTCCTTGCGAAACTTAACAAATTCTTCACGTTTGGGGCATGTTCGGCTCGTAGTCAAATGCTGTTTGTTGCAGTTCAAACAGGCAACTTTGGTATTGGCCTCAAGGCAGTCCGATGAGGTGTGATTTTCGCCACATTTGGAGCAGCGGCTCTTCATATGACAATGTTTGGTACCATGCCCGAAACTCAAGCAATTACCACATTGCGTTACGTCTCGATGGACTGGTTTATAACGTTCCCATTGAATGATAATATTGAAGAGTGCTCTGATGTTTTTTTAGTTCCTTTAGGCTCGTCGAACCTTTGCTTAAGTGGATAAGATATAATTGGTCGCGATACTGGACGTCTTGATTGTGGCGTCGCATTTTGAAAATTTGCACGGGTTGGAGCTTCTTGTCTTTCAGGGCTGCTTCCAGGTCACTAATTTCCATGTTCGGGAGTCCACGCAAAACAACTTTGAAGGGCTTCTCCGCCGCAATATCGTGTGTAAAATATTCAGCTTTTATAACATTCAGATACTCCGTAACCGTCTTGTAATGTGCTGATGAGGGAACGGTGATTTTTACTCCATCGGTACAGAGACGGATCTCAGCACGCAGTCCATTTGTGATTAAACCATTAAGATGTTTAACTAGTTCGTCCGGAGCACACTTCACATAGAAGGGAGGTAATTTCTCTTTTTTCTGTGTCCCCTCGACAGGGAGAACCGCATACGGATTGTTACTGAGTATTTTTTTGCTGGAGCCGGCCTCGTTAGGACCGTCGTCGGGTTGGCGTCGCTTTCCGTTAGCAGATAGCTGATTTTTCCCCATGTTCGGGATAAGCTGGTTAGCACCCAGCAACGCGATCGAATAAAAGTATATACACTTGAACGAATAAAAACTAACTCGTCTTGCCAGCGCAAGTGACAACGAAAGAATGGGTGACTGAGCGTGTCTGGCCAAGTCCGTTCTTTAAATAGTCGATGATGACGTCATTCATAGAAGCGTTGCGCGCTAGGTACACCAATCCGTCGTACAGGGCTTGGGAAGCGCTATCTTCTGTGTGTTAATGCGCGATATTTTGACTAGGTTGTATATTATTTAATTTTTTAATGCTATGATATCAAAAATCTTTGGGTTTATCTATTGGAATCTATTCTTAGAAGTATTTCGGGGCGATTTGTGCAAAAAATTTGAAAATTTATCGGGAGATGGCTGAATTATATGCGTTTAAAATTGGACCACTTTTCGTTACATACCATTTTTGTAGAATTTGCAGAGTGCACCCCCATATCGAAAACAAAGACGTAGTCCTACGTCAAAATGTGCACACCTGTATCCGTCTTGGTTGCTACTCACCGAAGTGACATTTGGCGTGAACCCAATGGGTTTGTTTCCTACGATTCGATGCGTGCAGAGTGCGGGCCAAGGTGTGTAGCAGATGAGGTGCGCGTGAACCAACCAATATTGTTCCAAAATTAGTGCAGAGGTATGATGTACAAGATTTGTTTACGTATAGGTCATGATGATATCAAACTTAAAACTATTCGTAAAAAAATGGCATTAATAACCAGCAGATAGCCCCTCGGATTATCCATAAGAATTCGAAGCTTTCTATCTGTTCTTGAATTCCCGTTCATTTTCAAGTGGTTTTGTAAAAACCGCTTTAAAATTGTTAAAACTGATGAGTGAAAAGTATCACAGGGGTGCAATTCTTAAACAGTTAACTTAAGGTTTGAAACCCTTTTTCAGATGTTTTGAGGGCATTTTAATACTTTATAAATGAAGAAAGCATAGTTCTGAACATGTTTCTTACAAATTACAGATTGCATTTCGATAGCAGGTCTAGATTCATACGATAATTCAGTCGCTTACTGGTATTGTCTGCGAGTACTTGGAGACTCAACTAGGTATTTCTTTCAATCCAAACCTATAACAATAGAACTCTACATCTGTCGTTAAGTATGAACCGGAACTCCCAGAACGGTACTACCTCTTGACAAGATCCCCCCACCCGTCCAATCGGCTTCGACTAAACTAAAATCCATTTCCATTACGGAAAACCGGAAAGCCCCGAAGTCGGAGGATTTTCTTATTATTTGTTCCGAATCAATATTGGGATGATTGATTGAGAAATTGTAATTCGCAATCAAATTTGTACATGGCTGATTCTCCCTCACATACCTAGAGGACCTCCGGCGCTATCGCGCTCGTCTAGTGCTGGTTCGGTTGGTTGGATTGCTTCGAATTTGGGTGTCTTTTGTGTGTCGCAATCGCAGTCTCTGGGGGGAGACACAGTCACAGGCGGAGCGGGAGAAAACACATTTGCATAAGTACACACACGTATTCTTTCGCTGATACACATGTATTGACTAGTGCAGGAAAAATATCGAAAGAAAGAGCTTTTCCTTACATAGAAATACTCTGTTCGGTGTACAGCAAGGGTATATGGGACGAGGGTTCTACCCGAGCTGTGCACAAGAAAGTGTTTTCCATTTCCTTTGCCGGTGTTTCCTTTCACCCACTCAACGTTTTCGATCAACCCCACCATCCACTTCCGACGGATTCCCTCTCGAATCCTTTTGTTGAGCTCAATCCTTCCGTTCGCATAAGTTTCGTTTCTCGTACTCTGACAATGTGATATATTTTCGTCATTCCCAGGGTGTTTTATGGATGTTTTATGTTGCGCTGCGAAATGAAATATTACACTTTATTGCTGTACCACTCTGGAAGCGGAAAGCTTCTTTCTGATCTTGGAGTCGTACCACGCGTCATGTTCGTCTTGTTCGGGTTGGGTTTTTTTTCTAGAATATGCTACTCCCCGATCCCGCACTTCTTCCCCAGCAGCCAATATTGACAACAATAAAAGAGCGCTATATCGGCTGCTTCAGCAGTCTCGAGAAGCAAAAGTGGCTCCAAGATGTGTTTAAGCCCACACACACACCCCACTTCTCCCATCCAAAGCTTAACCCATCAAAAACGAAGAGTTTGAAGCTTTTATTTCCACCCATCAGTGCGGAACCAACCACACAAAGCAGCAGCAGTGGCCAACCAACACGGGGACGATCGACGCAGCAGAGGAAAGCAGATGGGGCTTCAGGTTTTATTTTATTTGCCATTTTTCCCGATCCTTTCCATCAGAAGCTGATGGTCTTATTTTATAGTTGAAACATGACTTGACGGAACACACGCTACTGCTGCCAATGCTGCCGGTTGTATAATAAAACTTATCTTTATTCGAAACAAGTTGTACTTGTGATGCGGTGCTGGCTGGCATTAGAAAGTAAATAGCATGCCGAAGAAAAGTACTGCGGGAGATGGGGGGAAATTTTCCACCCGTAAAAGACAGAATGGAAATAAATTCGATCCCAAATGGATTTTGTGATAATGCGATTTCAGCGAGCGAGCAAATTGATGCTTACAAAGTGACGGGTTGATCTAATCTAGAATGGCAATAACTTTTATCCCGCCTTGCTGTGGGGCATATCGCTAAGGCGTTTCCATGGAAATAACATAAAAAAATCTCATGAACACTTTTCATTGTTATAGGAAATTTTATATTTACGTATGCTACGGTTTTATTTTTATGGTTAAAACATATTTTAAGCAATACGGTTAGACTATACCAGAGAGCGATTTGGATGTGAGCCAAATTCACCAATCGGGCCACCCAAATTAGGTGAAATCGCAAGTTCGATGGAAGGTTCAGACATTAAAGTTTTTGGGCCGCTTATTTTAAGGGCGACTTAATTGACCGATTTTGACGAACTAAACATAAATGAAATTTTCGCAAGACACGACTGTTTGTGATTTATTACGCTCTTAAAAGTTACTGATTGGTTTGTATACTTTTAAGCAATTTTTAATAACAAGATTGTAACCCGTCAGAGTAACAATTTAGCACTGGGTGGAAATATACCCATTTGTACGTACTCTCTCCGTAGAGTGCATTGTTTATGTAACATAATGCTCACCGCTGTTCCTTATGATCGTTCACTTTTTCTCGTAAATTTTGTTTGTTTTAGCTTTTGTGGACGATTCTGTTGGTCTAGATAGGTGTAGAAAATTTTGTTTCATATTTATGTGTAAATAGCATAGGGCTTAGATAGGCCACCACTCTCCTACTGCTGAAATAAGCGTACTGTTGCGCATAGGTGATGACAGCTATGCGGCGGTACGGTTTTTTGGTGTTGATGATTGTTTTGGTCGTGAGGAAGTCGGCCATCGAGTTTTTTTCGGGACAGTTTCCCGCCACTGTAAAATCGATAAGTTCGCGTGTGCGACGGTAGATTCCCGTCGAAAGTGCAGGCGCGTGGTCCGGGTGCTAAAGAAAGTGTGATGTTGGATCGCCGTCGGGGGAAGCTAATTATCAAGGAGCTTTCGCTTCCTCGGTTAACCGTAAAGGATCCAGACGCACCATTCCGCCCTCGCTGGGAAGGATAAGCCAACAAGCCTTGCTCTCCTTCCCAGCTAGTAGCCAAGGAGGGCGAAGCAGGGTGGACAGCGGCTCCCTCTGCAAAGAACACTGTGGTGTCTTCCGGGATTCTCTGCGGGGAGCAAAGAATCCGGTGATTCGTTGATTCGTCACCATCGTCGCTAGGGAGGTTCCGACAAAGGAGCTAAGCTCACCTCCCTGGCTAATTGCTAAGCACCGCTGCCGGAGCAGTCAACGATATCAGCAGGAGAACTCGGCCGTTGGAGTCCCGGCCGGTCGGAAAAAAACTGTCGCCTTCCCGCCGTCGTCAGCAGCAGGCTGTAAGGAACTGTCCTCTGCTGGTCAGCAGAGGACAGTTTCGGGAGAATAAACAGAAAAGTTAGAATTTTATTTGTTTGTTTACCTTTTGTTTTGTTGTGAAACCAAAATCCGAAATTCTGTGGAAGCACCTAGGCCGCCCTGAAAAGAAGGGTCCGCCGGGCAAACAAGAACCCGGCTAACCCCTACTTACATTAACTTACAAGATGAAATAAAAAAGTATTCTGGACCTCTTTTTTGTTCGAAAAAAGTACCAAATTTACTTTACAAATTTAAGCCGGCGCTAATCTATTCCGACAATAAGTTAGTGTCGGTTTCTGATGAGGCGAAGCCGAAACGTAACAGAGTATGAAATAAGGATTTGTGCCCTCCTATACAAAGACTGGTTTTTACCAACAAATTTTCACCCTAGTGAGAATTTTTGGTTTTTACCAAATTTTCCTCCTTAGGGTGAAATATAGCATAGTACCAAATTTACTACTTTTAGTACTTAACAACATGGCGACGCACGGATTTCGACCATCGGATTGAAGACGTAAACAGCTTGCGTCGCTCCGACTCCGCGTAGATCAAGATAACTGTTTCAAGTTTTGTCGCATTATCAAAGGAAATTCAATGAAATATGGAGGTGTACAGGTTTTTGACGCTGACCAATTTTGATAGTAACACCCTTTAACCTTCCGGCAGTCGCGCTAGTGCATTGAGTACACGCTGCTCTGAAACTCTAGCGAAATCGTCTTAGAGCAGTTGCGGCTGCTCGGTCAGTGAGCCATTTGCGCGAATTCCGGAGGGTTAAACATATCGGAAAACTAGAAAGCGCACGGTTACTAAGAAGTGGAAGACCTAGACGTGACTTTTCTTATAGTTGTTCTTATGGTCAAGAGGGACAAGTCTCCCCTCAACGTGAGACATGCTAGCTGCCTCGAGCGATTCGTAATATCTCTGCATAAGCTCGACTCCTATCAGCAAAGACAAAAGATTAGTCTCCAAAATGTTGAGGCTGTTTCTAATGACGATACCACTTCTAGTTTTTCTATCTTTGTACTTACAGTAGCTGCTCTCACTCGAGTACTATGGCTTTCTCTCTCTCTCTCTCTGTCTGTCTGTCTGTCTGACTCTCAATCTCTCTTCATAACGTTTCCTTTTTGGTAATCTTTAATGGCAATTTTAATAAGGTTTCATTGGGTTATGTATTCATTAATGGCCGCGCTAATCAACCTGTAACTCCGCAACCGCAAGTCTGATCAGAATGAAATTAGATAATAATCAATGGAAGCATCGCGCCTTTTATTTGTGAAAACCAAAGAGATTTTAACTTAGGAGTGCAACAAATTCCCCCAGGCCATTAAGAACTGTCGTAAAGGTCGTTGTTGCGATTAAACATTGGTCAACCTAAACTTGGCACAATTGTTATTCATCCTGTATTTAAAAACCTGCACACGCCACATTTTAATCCATTATAAGGTAGCGTATGGAATTTCCGCAGAACTATCCGTCGTTTACCACGTATTTACTGCAAATAGAATTCTGACATCAAACTGCTTTATTATTGCACTAATTGGAACATTACACCTCGCATTTCTTTATGAAACAAGGCAACTACAATTTTTTGCCATTTTTTAATATTTTTGAACCGTATAGAGGACAAGTGACGGCTGAAAAATAAGAAATACATTGATTTGAATTTTATTGTTAGAATTAGTGCTAATAATGTCATTATGTGACATAACGGTGCCACAGGTGTAAAAGAACTGTTGTCTATCAGAAAATCCGAACAAATATGTGAAAAAAACTTCAAATTTATTATTTATTGGTTGTGTATACGACTGTCGGATATTTATGTATAAGGTTTTTTGGCACGCAGTCTTTAAAATACTGAAGTTTTGTTAGAAATATGTTATTTAATTTTCTTTTGTCTGCTCACAATGTTTTCTGTCTGTTTGTCTGTGATCCTTTTGTGAAAATATCTAAAGGTTGTATTTAGTTGTCTCTGTTGCACATCTGGTTACTGTAATTGATGTTATATGTAAATTATGCTTACTTTGTTAGAATTATGCTGTTATGTCGATCACAAACCTGAATTTTTGCATTAAAATTGTAAATTTAAATCTCATCCTAATAAAGCAACACTATCGGTTAGAACGCCACAATGACCTGTACGATTGGCATTGGGAATTGGGATTTGCGTGTTAGTGGATAGTTTGTGAGGATGTTCTTGTTTTATTTCTACTTTTGTGGGTATAGCTAAGCAGTCCTGCGTATGTTGGGTATAAAGCATCTTGATCAGTACGCTTGTTAATGGAATTGGGCGAATTAAAAATGTGGCTCATCTCTAAGATTGGTAGCGCAGACGATTTGAAAGTGTGGTCTTTTATCTTCGTCGTTGTAAGAGTGAAACGGATATCGTCTATGTAATGTGCTAACAGAGCAGTTTTTTTTTCCCAAGAGCGATTACTTGGGAGTCTGCGACCCGGGATAAACTGGTAAAAGATAAAATGTAAAAAATAAATCGTAAAATATAAAAACTTGCTTTATTCCAACTAGGGGGGGAATTGTACCTTTCTCATTTATCCAAACTATGATTTAATACCTGGTTACGTTCATTTTAGATTATGGAAGTGCCTAATACATTCTTATTACACTAGATAAGCGTATATAAAAGAAACGACTGTCACGAATCTGATAAGAAACATGTCGACTCTGACGCACTTGAAACAGAAAAAAATATAATATTTAATTAACCTGATCAGCGTGAATTCAACGTTGTCATATATTGAAATGCGGTGTGGTGGGGAAGGAAAGGGGTATAATGAGTGGGAGGTGGAAGATGCGTCAGGAACTACCTAGGAGTGTGAGTGGTGGTATTGAGAGGAAGGAGGGTGAGCAGTAAATGGGGAGGTCCAACACCAAACTGCATATTATACCTTCCATTTGAGATTGGGATAGTGAAAATTGGTTGTCATCAGCGAAGTGGCTTTAGTTCTGGAATATGTCCGAAACCCGAACCTTCCGGAATTATAGATAGTGAACAATGTATTCCAAGAATCTTTAAATTGCCATCAGTGATCTAGGCCTGTGAATCTAAGTAATTTGATGTTTATTTCAATAGATTTTTAACCTATCAGGTATTACGATTATACCGGTTTATATGAGAAATTCCTATGTGACCGCAACAACCAACCTGTAACTCCAGAACCAAAAGTCAGAACTGAATGAAATTCAATGGCAGTCACTGGGAGTATTACATCTTTCATTTAAAATCAACCTTGTAAAAATCGGTTAAGAGTTCGCTGAGGAATAGACGTGACATTAGCTCGGTAACTTGGCGAATTCCCCCGGGGCATCAAGATCCGTCATAGGTGGCCAATGTGGTCAAAGCTACTTTGATGGGTCATAAGTGATCTAGCCCCGCAAATACAAGTAATGTTGAACGTATTTGAATATGTATTACATCATTCGGACTGCAAAGGGTTACCAGGGAATTTACGGTATGACCGCACTATTCAACCCGTAACTCCGAAACCGGAAGTCTGATCAACTAAAAATTCAATAGCGTCTTTTGGGAGCGTTATACTGTTCATTTCAAACTAAGTTTGTGCAAATCGGTCCAACCATCTCTGAGAAAATTGAGTGACATTATTTAACACACACATACATACACACATACATACGCACACACAGACATTTTGCAATCTCGGCGAACTGATTCAAATTGTATATGACACTCGGCCCTACGGGGCTCAGTTGAAAAATCGATTTTTGGAGTGATTGCATAGCCTTTCTTTATATGGAGTGAAGGGAGGGGATTGCTTCTCTAATATTCCGGCCATCACATCATATGATTTAGTATTCTTAGTATGTATATTAGAGTGGGACACAGTTATAAGAAAAAATAAAATTTTGCTCCGAGCAACTTTTTGGGTACCATTTAGATCCTAGAACAACAGTGCAAATTCTTAACTCGATGGGTGAAACTATATTTTCGCGCACACTGTTTAAAGTTTACATGGGATTTTATATGGGGAATCTGACTTTCACAAAATAATTCCTCCAAAAGTCGCCCATTACCTCCTAAAAATAAAACGATATATTGTTTTCCTAGAAAATTCATCATTCCAAAGTCTCGAAGACCATGAAACGATTCGACGCTTGTGGGAAAAGATATTAAGCAAAAACCAATTGATGCTCAGACGATTGATGAAAATTTCAATTTTCATAGCATCACTGCTGCTGACGGTCGAATTATATACAACATTTTTTAATTCTCTCTTATTGCGTACAAAATACCTCATTTTATCCCTCAAAACTCTTGTGGTGGGACCAAACAGCTCAGGTTATTGATTTGGACCCAATAAGAGCAAGCAAAAATAAATTGCATCTAAATCGAGATGCACCAGCAGTGGTGCCAGAAAAAAAAAGATTATTTTGTGAATAGTCAGAGCATCAATCGGTTTCTACCTTATAACTTTTTTCCACAAGCATCAGATCGTTTCGTGGTCTTCGAGACTTTGTTTCTTTGTTAAATTTTCTATGAAAACGACATATCTGTTTATTTTTTGGAGGCAATGGACGACTCCTGGAGGAATTATTTTGTGAAAGTCAATTTCTCCATACGAAATCCCATGTAAACTTTAAACCATGAGCGCAAAAATATAGTTTCACCGATCGAGCTAAGAATTTGCACCGTTGTTCTAAAACCCGAAAGGTGTCCAAAATGTTGCTCGGAGCAGGAATCTAATTTTTGTCCCACCCTAATGGTTATATCTGAAACAAGGTGCTGAAAAGGGTACTAAAATCCAGTCAATCTTATTATTTATTGGATTGTCTGCTCTAAACAATATCTTAAAAGGGCCGTTCATAAATGATGTCGCGTATTGATGTTTGGAAAAAGCGTGACGAAATACATATTGCCGAGAAAAACTAAAAATCAATTGAGTCGTACTAGTAGAGGGGAGATAATAAAACCAACAACAATGTGAAAAAAACCTGTTTTAATCCACCTAGCGGTGCAATTGTGCCTTTCTCATTTCTCTAAACTATGGCACGGAGGCTTTTTATGTTCAACATAATTGTGGAAATGTCCATTACATTCTTAGTACACTTTGCACTTATACACAATGGCATGCCAGCCACGAACTTGAGTTGACGGTGAAACACTTGAAATAAAAAAATATAATACTCCATTAGCCTAATCAGCATTAGATCAATGTTATCTGCTTGCTAACTCATTTTGTCATGCGGGGGTGGGTATGTGAGGAGGGCGAAAGTCCCATGAACGAACGACTCCCGAGCTTAAATTGGTATGCTTTGTGATATAGTGGTGGTTTAAAGATGATGGGGTTGAAAGGGAGGGGTATGAGGGCTGGATGGGGTGGTGGTCTGAGGGGTGATTTAAGGAGATTTTTAAAGGAGGGAAGTCAACAGTAGAGGGGGGGGGTAACCCCTCTCCGTAAACAATCAACTACGCCCCTGTTAAAATCCAGAAACCTTATGAGAGTCGAAAAAAAATTTTGGCCGGGATTAGGTTGACGTTTTTCAGAGTGATTGCATAACCTTTCTATATGAGAAAGGCAAAAATGTGCCAAAATCCAAAAAAGTGAATCGTGGTCAATTTTTTTTTCGAGTTTGCATCAAATCTCGACGTTTCATGCACCTTGAACACATTTAACATCAAAAATAAAAATTCTATTTTTAATTTTTCCTATAGTTTATATGAGAAATTTCTGTGTGGCCGCACTCTGAAACCCGTAATTCCGGAACCAGTATTCCGATCGATCCAAAATTCAATAGCAGCCGATGGGAAGGTTGCACCTTTCATTTGAGACTAAGTTTGGGCAAATCGGTCCAGCCATCTCTGAGAAAAATGAGTGACATTATTTGACACATACGCACATACATACACACACACACATACACACACACATACACACACACATACACACACACATACACACACACATACACACACACATACACACACACATACATACATACACACACACATACAGACTTTTTCCGATCTCGACGAACTGAGTCGAATGGGATATGACACTCGGCCCTCCGGGCCGGGATTAGGTTGACGTTTTTCAGAGTGATTGCATAACCTTTCTATATGAGAAAGGCAAAAACAAACAAACTATATTCCATAACGAATATCACGTAACATCGATAATAGATTCTTGTTGGCTGAGCAGTCTTTCACTATTTTTGAACTTGGTTTTTATTGTTCCGACGTTTCGACACTGTATAGCGCCATCTTCAGGGGAAACTATGGGTAACAATGAAACCTGCATTAACTTAACTTCAAACGTCGAACACCCCTTTGTTTACTTACAATAATATAGTTCGTATACAATTTTTAAAATTGTTTAACACTAACTTGTCATAGGAATTTAGCGAGTAGTTTTTCATCCTAAAACAGTTATAGTAGATTTAAAATTTAATTTTTGTATATAAATCACCGCTTACAAAATAAATTATATCCCTTCTGAGATTCCTTTGGAAACAATATGGCGGATAAAATGGCTTTGGAAAGTTTTTTTTTGGTGCTATTTGTCTTTTTGTGTATTATGGTTTTTGTGTATTATTGTCCTGCTGCATAGGCTGTTTTGAGACCGTCGAGATCTACTCTCTTATTTACGGTATTGGACGTGTTGTACAACTATTTTTTCCATCGCCGCAAAACTAATGCCAGGACCAATAATAACGATTGATAGTTTGCTTCCACCAATGTCACTAACGCAGTAGTTTTTTTTCCTGGATGCGGTTATATGTATGTCGATTTAGGTTGGGGTTATTTGTTTTAAACAGATTGGAACGTTTATCTCAATGAGGTTTCAAAAAATCCATCGTCTCATCAGAAACCAACATTAACTTATTGTCGGAATAGATTAGCGCCGGCTTGATGCTAAATACCTAAAACGGAAACACCCTTTGTGTTTCAATGGAACGAATGGTCAAGCGTGATGATGTTTTGTCCAGCTAGATGAAACTCTAAGACAGTACAAGCTCCAAGGGGAGGGGGGGGGGGGGGGGGTTTCAGTCACAAATGTCTAGCATTTTACTCAAACTCATCCTACAATTTGACTGACATTATTTAAGCTGAAGTAAATACATGTACGGAATAACTTTAAAACTTCACTTTCATTCTGATAACTACCTTTGTAAAAATGAAGGTTTTATGTTACTCCTAAAGCCTTTCTTAAAACTTAGATGGCACTTGTAGTGTGCTATAAAACTAGAAATTTTGCTTGGATATAGCCGATTTACCTAGCAATCTAAAATGTCAAGTATTAATATAATGCCTTCGACTTGCAAACAGAATTAAAAACATCATATTGTAGAAATTCCTCGAGATTTTCAATGCTGGCCTCAAAAACTACAGCGATAACAAATTCTGATATGATCGCAAATTGTCAAGATGATAACATAGGGGAGCCAGGGGCTAGTTGGCGGTTAGGGTAAGTTGGCGGAATCCCCTTTTCTTCGTTTCTATTAGTCATAAAGCGCTGTATCTCGTTGTGAACCTCAAGTAATGTGAAACGCATCATCCAATGTGTTTTTGTTGCAAAACATTTTGTTTAGTAGAAGCTGTGGGCAATATTGTGTTTTGAGATAATATTTGTAATTTTTCATAATTTTAAACATTTTGTGTTAATTAAGGTGGTTTTCAATCTATTCCTCGAATGATTATATTTTTCGACAGTGCGTGAAAAGAGCTTTCAGTATCCGTATAGATATTACACCTATCTATACACAAAAGTAATTTTTTAAATCTTTTTCATAACATATGTTGCTGGGGTATGTTGGCGGTGACGCACACGGGACAAATTGGCGGTTAGGGCATTGTAAATTTTTTTTTTGAATTCTCAAAGGCCCCCCCTCTCATATTGTGACAAATGTCAAAGTAAGGTCAGATGTCAAATTTCACATCATTTGGACAATTTTAGACCCCCGCCCACTTCGCTTGAATTTTTTTGAAATTGGTGCTATGGGAAAATATGGAGGAAAAATACATTAAATGCTATAACTTTTGAAGTAGCAATCAGAAAATTATAATTTATACCTTTTTTGAAAGGAAATAATCTTAGTATTTGAATGGAGATATTTTTGTTTCTAGAAAAATACGCAAAAGTGGGGTACCGGGTCATTTTGGCCCCAAAATCCCATATTTTCAATGATTTTTCTGCTCCGCGATGCAAATCATACATATTTTGTAGTTTTTCTAATGTGAAAGAATCTCAAAAATCTATCGAAGCCTTTTTGACCTTTGTCCGAATACGAGAAGTTGGGGTTAAATGGCCTTTTGTCATTCACATTAAACTTCATATTTTTCTCGTGAATATATCTCTATTATTCTTCACTCAATTTTCATAAAATGTAACTTGTTGAACGTGTAAAATTCTGAGGAATAAAACGAAAATAAATCGTTAAAGATAAAATTCAGAAACATCAAACTTTTTGATATTTACACTACGAATCTCATTTTTTTTTTTTCATTATTTGTCCTAATACCTCAACTTCCCCTATTTTTCCAGGAATGAAACTTTTCTCATGTGATCCCTAAGCATGTTTTACACTTAAAGTAGTAAATTGAATAAGAATTTTGTTGTTAAATGGAGTTGATATGTGCGATTTTATGAGAAAAATGTGAAATTAACACTGTATGTCAGATAATTTGATGTTTCTGAATTTTACCGGTAACGAATCTATTTTTGTTACAATCCTAAGGATTTTCCACGTTCAACAAGGTATAGTTTATGAAAATTGAGTGAAGAATAATAGAGATATATTCACGAGAAAAATATGAAGTTTAATATGAATGACAAAAGGCCATTAAACCCCAACTTGTCGTATTCGGACAAAGGTCAAAAAGGCTCCGATAGATTTTTGAGATTTTTTCACATTATAAAAACTACAAAATAGGTATGATTTGCATCACGGAGCAGAAAAATCATTAAAAATAGGGGATTTTGGGGCCAAAATGACCCAGTACACCACTTTTGCGTATTTTTCTAGAAACAAAAATATCTCCATTCAAATACTAAGATTATTTCCTTTCAAAAGAGGCATAAATTATAATTTTCTGATTGCTACTTCAAAAGTTATAGCATTTAATGTATTTTTCCTCCATATTTTCCCATAGCACCAATTTCAAAAAATTTCAAGCGATGTGGGCGGGGTCTAAAATTGTCCAAATGATGTGAAATTTGGCATCTGAGCTTACTTTGACATTTGTCACAATACGAGAGAGGGGGCCTTCGAGAATTTAAAAAAAAAATTGCAGTGCCCTATTGGCGATATTATTAACAGTGCAAAAATAGTCATCAAATATTTTCATTTCTGGAATTCACTCCAAAGTAAGAGAAACTTTTTCTTATGTCTCCCGTCAATGCAGGGGACAATTATTTCGGACAATCGCATGAAAATTTGCTTTTGAATATGGAGTACGCGTCGAAGTCAAAATGACGGGGTATTGAGACTGAAATATAATAAAGAGTGTCGAATAATATACAGTTTTATTGAAAAGACAATCGCCACATTTCATAAGGACCACTGATGTAACCGGATTTCCATTTGATTGCTTATTTTCTGGTATTCCGCCAACTTACCCCGGGGCTGGGGTATGATGGCGGCTTTTCCGCGTCACATATTTTTGTCTCTAAAAAAGAAGATAACGTATCAATCATTTTCATAAAATTCAGAGATGTTGCCTACAGTCTGCCCTTTCATGTAACGTATTCTATTTTGCAAGATCCACCAAAATCAAAGCGGTAAAAAATGAAAACTGAAAACACCGCCAACTAGCCCCGGTCTCCCCTAATATCAAAATAATAACAATGATAACAAAACATGATATCAATATGAAATCATTATGTTATCCGCCTTTGCTCGGGTAGCAATACAGTTTATATGTCATATAACTTAGTTTGCCGTCACATACAATTTTCGTATAAGAGTCATCGTCAAGCACTAGTTTAGGTGAACTTTGCATAATGGAAAAGTTGGATTTTAATGTTTCGTGTTCCACTCGTCAGTAACAGACACTAACTTGCTGTTAGTTAGACGATGTATCAAAACTAACACCAAATTGGCGTTAGTTACATTGACTTTTCCAAGTTAGGTCTTTATGCGCTAATTGGGTAATCCATTTGTTCCTTTAGGAAAAAGACAGTTTTGCATAATCCTTTTACAAATATATTCGATTCCGATAGAAATTTTATATTTAGAGATTTTTGTGGATCATACTTTTTGCACGCTGTTTCGGTTTTTTGTTAACTGTTCAACAGATGCAGTTAACAAAAAAATGACAAAAATAATGCCCTCTAAAAAGAAACTGGGTAAAATTTGGTTAATTTTGTTCAAGTATGAAAAAGTTCCGCAAAGTTGAAAGTGTCACGATGATTATCGACTCACCCTTGAGACAATAGCTCCCTGTCGGTTCAAAAACACCTCATACTTCTATTTTTTTAAAAACAATGAAGAAACAACGAAAAGGGGAAGTTATCATCTGCTCAAGTGAGAATCTCGCAGAATCCCCGTTGAAATAAATCACCAAAATAAAGCAACAGTTGAAATTTCCCTGAAAATTAAATCATAAGTTCGCAATCACCTAAAACACCCCAACCGGAAGCCCTACTGAAGAACGTAAGTAAATGAATTGCATTGACCTAGGTCGTGCCCTTCATACCCGGCAGGAGCGAGGAAAGCAGACCAGCCCGGGTGGATCGTCACTTGTCTGGGTCTGTTTTTTTCCACTGCCGGCTACGCTACGCTCTCTGTTTTGCTGGTACAATTAACACATTTTCCACGTGCTTTTCCTTTTCCACCATTTATTCACTCATTCATTCATTCATTCCGGTAGTCGCCGCACCAACGCTAAGACTGTATTTTATAGCGATTTTTTTCTTAGTCTCAAATAATTATGCCTCCCTCTGGTATTCCTTTCCTAAGACTTGTGGGTTATTTACCGTGTGTTTGTGTTTGTAAGGGAAAAGTCTTACGGTTAAAGAAGTTGTATTGGTGTTAAGAAAATATAATTTTCCTTGGCGTGTCCCCAGGACAATTTGACTATGGGGGTAGAACAGAGGGAACGGAGATGACATGTCAGCATATACTTGAAGAAAGCTTTTCTGGTATATAGACAGACATGGAAATGTCCTTCGCCGCACACGAAGGGTGTATTTTACAAACCGGAGAGAGATCTCAACAAGGAGAGGAAAATTGACGGTGGCAGTCGCTGGTGACATGCGCAGTTAGAAGTGTACATAACTCTGGCAGAATACACGTGCGAGTTTAGGGAATAATAAATGCAGAGATATGAAACACCTTGGCTGACTGTTTAAACTTTCCAAACTTTTACAACTGCTGCTTTTAAATTTCACCTATTTGTAAAACATTTACAACAGACACGTCGATTAACGGAGTGAAGTTGCCAACGTCGAACTTGAAAATTTTCAATAATAGTTCAACAAATCGCTGATTGAAATTTTACACGCGATTTACACCGTCGGTGAAAATTTCTCACGATGAAAAAGTCAATGACCTAGATCTGTACTCATTCCGTCAGGACCAAAAGCAAACAGTCGCCAGCGAAGCCTTGAGGGCCGAAACGCCCTACATCATGAATGCGGTATTCAACTTCGCCAGCTTCGAAATTGATTGAATTATAGACGCGCCCGGCAAAATTTAAATCACAATTAACTCCCGCTGCTCCGGCAACTGTTGTTGATGCAACGTTCACCGACCGGACCCGCGCAGAAAATGCAAATCAATCACACCGGTGGAAACATTTCTTCCAGCATGCTAAAATAAAATGTTGCCTACCGTTTGGTTTCAAGCTCAAGATGCCGCACGAAAAGAAGGGTTCATCGCCAAAGGACATCCACCTCACCTGGTCTTTCGGTTGGAAGATTGATTTCCTACCGTTATGCAGTAGCGATAAGTGAAAACCGAGGGAAAAAACGATTAGGTCTTCGACAGCGGTAAAGGCGATTTTGTCAATTAATTTCCTTCGGTCGAACCCTCCAATCTACAATCCATATGCAAATAGGTTCGTTCAATCTCTGCGTGCATTAATCATATGCAGAAACCCATTCGAGCTTCGACCCGAGTGTGAGAAATTATAAATCACCTTCAAAGTCAATTTGATACTTTTTTTTTCGCTGACAGAGAGGAACCCCTTTTCCATCTGCCAGTTTCAAAGATTCGTCGTTCGTCGTGATCGGTAGGCGCAGGCAGGTAACCTTTCGAATTGAACAGGTATCGGCGAAGAGATTCGCAACGCGGCACATGTTGAGTGTGCGGAAAAAGGGGTCCCACAAAAAAAAGTTTCCCTTTCCGCACTGAGCCGGAGAGGCAAAACCGGAGCACGTTGAACCGAGCCCGAAATAATATGCAAATTAATTACATTGTTGCGAATGCTGGAAGCATAAAAATGTGCCATTCGCTACATACCCAGAAACTCAGCAGCCACGGTGTGCAGCAGCACCAGTTGTTACCTAAATTATTCAAATGTGATTCAGAATTCAAGAGGATGCGACGATCTCCCGTGTGCAGATGCTTGATTTATGTGTTAAATCAATTAGGATCTTTTTTTTTTTCGTTGGTTGGACTCCCAAACCAGGTTCGGTTCACTGAAACGTGCCGGTTTCGCAAAAGATCAGCTGCACTGCACGGTTGCTTGAATGTGTAATAAAACAAAAACTACACAGAATATGTCATGTTTCGCGCACTGCAAACGCATCGCAGTCGCATGTGTTATGCAAATTGCTCCCGGAGGCACAAACAGACATGTCATTGACTGAGCTTTGGTGGTGAACCCTTTCGCTGTTGCGTCATTGCTTCCTTTCCTTGCGCGTTGCAGGCCGTCGGGACAACAGCATCGAGAAAACGAAACGAAACATCTGACCGGGTTTTCTTTTCCGGTTCATTGACAGCGCAGGGACAGCTTGTCGCTGATTACCATCGGCATGAGGTTGGACAATGACCAAGTTATGTGAGCTGGAATATAATAAAAACGAGCTATACATTTTAGCCTAGCAGTGTTTCTGCGTCATTCTACATGTTAATTATCGTTGGAAATTCCGAAACTGGGAGATGAAATATTTTGAAGGCAACCATAATGGAATGACATATTTGAGAAATTGATTGCTATATTAATGTTCTCGAAAGCCGCCGAACAGAATGAAGTCGAATAGACCGTCTATGTTGGTCGGATAAAGTCAACAACACAGCTATATAATTTTTTTAGGACTCTGCATACTAGAATGGCTCTACATATGACATTTTTCAGCACAGCACTTTGGGGATGCACTTTGCAAATTCAACAAAACTGGTATGTAACGAATAGTGGTCAGGTTTTAAACGCTTACAATTCAGCTATCTCACGATAAATTTTCAAAATTTTTGCGCATATCACACAGAATTATTTCTAAGAACGTATTTTTGATATCATGTCATAACAAATTTTAATTATGTATAACATAGTCAAAATACCATGCATTTGCACACAAAAGGCTACGCTTCCCTAGTCTGGCACGACAGATTCATGCACCTAACGAGCCACGCTTCTATGAATGACGTCATCATCGACTATTTAAAAAATACACACTTAAAAATATTTTCATCTCACAAGAGGCACATAAAAGGAGCGTCACAATTCACTTGAATTTATTTACATTCAAGAACATGTAAAAATGCGTTTTGTTCACAATTATCCTTCTTCATTCAACCGAGTTCTAGGGGAACGGTGCCTAAGACAGACACCTCAAGGTTAAATAGACGAATTTCGCGCCAACTCGAACAAATGTTGGCAGCACCCTCTCAGATTTTAAAGAAACTTTCTGTACACGAAGACTTTGTCACAAAAAACCACTTCGCATATTTTGTTTTTTTCCAAAAATGATCTAGACTGTTTTTTGAAAAGGATCAAACTTTTTTACCATTTTTTTTCATATGGCTATAGTCTAAAAATGAGAAATCCTACAAAAAAAAATTCGTAGGAGTGATTTTCACAAAATAAAATTTTAAATTAAATTAAATTTTTGAATAAAAATATTGAAAAATCCTTCATCGACTCCTACACTGGAAAAAATCGATTTTAAAAATTTAAGATCGATTTATAAAAAACCATCTTTGATTTGGATGAAATTTTGTTCCAAGATAGGTAAATATGTTCCCTATCTACCGTCGAAAATTTATGTTGGGCACTTTAAAAAAAAACATGTTATTTGAAAAACATATTATTTTATTTTTTTTGTCCAAACTGAATTTTTTTTCAGTGCATTTTTGTCGAAAACTAATCCAACGAAAGCCATAACCATCTCAGAATCCAATTTCTCAATGGATAGTTGCCTGATACATGCAAAAAGTATCAGTAACGCATTTGGTATTGTTACGGAATCTATGTCTGCGTAGCGACTAGAATATTTGACGGGTATCATCTAGATAAGATTGAAGCAGTGATGATAGGGGGCTGTCAAAAAGTATGCGAGAGAAAAAGGCAATAATAAAAGTTAACCAGCTACGATAGCACGCGTTTTATCTCGTTCCGAAATTATCTACTCCTTAACCCAATTTCTGCTCGGGCAGGAATTTGGCGTTTTTCGTGGAACCGACGAATCGACTGTCGGGATAACAGTGTCTGTGCCAAAAACTGTAACAGTGGTGTCAGAAGTGGGGTTGTGAAACCCTTAAGTGCAGATTTTTGGTTAAGTCATCACCACCACGAGATTCACCTGAGCCTTCACTCCCGGGAAACCAGGAGCAGGAGAGCGTTCCGAGTCCAAGATTGCTAGCGGGTATTAGGGGCATGTTCGTTGAGTTTCGGAGAAAAGATAAAGATGACCGCCGGGGACTAATGGACAAATTCGATGTGCTTAACAGTACCATAACCTCGTCTGTTAGAGACATTCGAATGGAAGTGGCGGACCAACTACAAGAATATGGAGAGGAGTTAGGCCGGTTGAAAAACCAGGTGAATGCTCTGACAACAATGAGAGAATTTAGTGTAGCATTGAATGCATTACAGCTGACTGGAGCACCCATAACTCATAGTTCCCCACATGAGTCCGGTAAACGCTGCGACACCGTACCAGTAGCCGATCCGAACGTTTCTGGTGTTCAACAAGCCGACCGCTCGATGCTGTCCGAAGGAGACGACGGTCATGACGATGTGTCAATCATACATGGCCCGAATGAACATGTGCCAAGTATTGTATCATGTGCTTCTTACGTTAAGATCACTCCGGACATGTTCGATGGAAGCAAACAGTGGTCCGACTACATTCTTTCTTTCGAAATTGCTACTGATATAAATGGGTGGAGTGAAGAGCTACGTGCGAAGTATTTAGCCGCGATGCTGAGAGGCCCGGCATTAGAAGTGCTCCGCAATTTGAGTACCAGGAATCGTGCAAATTATGGTGCATTAAAAACTGCCCTTTATCAACGTTTCGGCGATGAACTACGGAGAGGATTGCGCCATGCGCAGCTCAGAACCAGACAACAACAGCGCAATGAGGATCTCGTTCACTTTTCCGCCGATGTAAAGAAACTGGTCTCGTCCGTATATTACAATTGTCCTAGCGATGTGCGAGATATCATCGCCCTAAATCATTTCATCGACGGCTTGCTCGATCCAGTCGTTCAGGATCGCGTTCGCCTGGCTGGGTTGCAAACACAAGATGCTGCGCTCCAGCTGGCACTGCAGATAGAGTATAGCCGCAACGCAACGAGATCGGCCCAGAAAATGATAAGAATGGTGACAACTGCTACAAGGGAAAGCGAGGGATCGGTCACATGTGAGACATCCGACGATGATGGGAACGCAAACTAACTTTTACCGTAAAAAGAAACGAAACTTTAGACGCAGTTCGGGAAACGATCGCACGCCAGCCTAAAGGAGCAAAGACTGGCAGATGAAAATGCTCCACCCAATGTTTATTATGTTCATACACTCACACGGCATCAGGGCAGTTATATCGCTAAAATAGACGTTAACGGTTCACCGTGTGAGGCGATCATCGATTGCGGTGCTGCGAAAACACTTATCAGTCATAAGTTTTTGAAAAACAGATCGACAATTCCAACAGAAGACTGCAAGAAAAAGTTCATTAGGACCTTTTCGGGACAATTCATTCCTGTTCTTTCAGAAGTGAAGATTAAGTTTAGATTTGGAAATCTTAATGTGTGCCATCCTACGTGGGTTGTGGATTTACCGGAGGATTGCATTATTGGAAGCGACTTCCTAGCTGCGAATGGGTGTGTCTTAGATTTCATACGAGGAGATTTGCATTTCTCAGATGCTTGCTCGATTCCTTTGTCGAAACATAGTCAGCACCAAAAGGGAGTTCCGGTATTTCTATCTACTGATGTCGAAATTCCTGCTTGTAGTGAGGTTTTAGCAACCGCGAAATGTTCAGCCAATGGAAGTGCGATTCTTTTGCTTGAAGGCAATCTGGATAGTGACGCTGTCGTCGTTGCAAGAACGGTATCTAACCTCAACCATAACCAAGTTCCTGTTAGGATGCTCAACACGCTCGTGTTGCTGAAAGCTGGTACAAACGTAGGAACATGCAAGGGGTTTCCAACAGCATTGATTACATGTCACTCACGAAAAAAATTACCTAGATTATTTCATGGTTTTAAAGATTGTTCTTTCGAAAGTCCGATTAATAATTGATTACACGATTACTGTAAAATTCCTCAATTACTCTAGATTACTTGGAATCAAAGTGAATTCCTGTTGGAATTACTTCAGATTATTCGATTATTTTAAGTGGAATCTGCTCATCACTATTTTAAGATAATCCATTTAACCATTCTAGTTCTGCTGGATCATTTTTACTTTAAAAGCCACAATGTATGTGAACTGACAAAAAATCAAAACGACAATTCGGATAAATAAGAAACTGTTGTTTGCTTGTTTATTTATCATTTCTTATTCACAATCTTCAACAACTAATAATTAAACGATTTTCTTGTGTTGATTGCAAGGGAATTTCAAATGACCTATGCTCACAAAGAGAAAAACACATCAGTCTTTTTTGATATCGGGGGGCTGCATCAGCATGCAGGCCCGTAGCGTGCGGTTGGCCCGCGTCAAGGGCGCTAACCTTAGAGGGGCACTGAAATCTTGATCTGTGTTATAAAATAAGTGAAGATAAATCATAAATTATTGCTAGAAATGAAAAGACCGAGGAATAATTTATGATTTATCTCCTTAATGCTGTAGAAAAGATCGTGAAGAAGGTAGATCTTTTATCATCGTGAAGATTTGACTCTGTCCCGTACCGTGAAAATTGAAGTCTCCTCAGTGCCGCTAGAAGTTACCCAAAATCATAACGTTCTCGGCAACTATCCTAGACCCAACCAATTCTGCACTAAAATGCAACTCTGATTGAAATGTTTGGGATTTTTGTTGTTCCTGATGTACAGAACAGCAGAAACAGTCACAGATGTCCCCACAAGGAGGTCGTTTTCTTGCATTTAATGCAAAACATGACGCGCGGTATGAACACGCAGACGAACCTTGTCGAAGAACATTTGCTTAGACAACACAATCGCAGACGTGATACGAGAGAGGGGTCCTTGAAAAAGTCAACCCTATTCACCCCATGCAAGATGAGATCGATTCAGTAACCCCACCGTCGATCTCAACTATATGAACAAACATGTGGACACGGTAGTCCTTCAGATAAAACTTGTCGTTTGTAATGTCAGTTGCTTGCTTTAGATAGGAGATCACTATTCTGAGTTTATGTGGTAAAACATTCTGTAGCGGCTGAATTTTTTTTCGAAAGCTTTAAAGTACTTATTTTTGATCCGAAAGAAGATCAGACATGGCACGACCTAGTTTAATACGTATGATTTTTTAAACGAGAATCGGACTCTCTTCGATGGTGAATCTTGTTCGAAATCCATTTATCCCACTGTCTTTTTCAGGAGAATTCATTTATACGCGGGCCTAGAACCCAGCGAAAAGTGAAAACTTGAAGAATAGGAACGGTGGGACAGAAATTACGAGAAATACTAGAAATTTAAAAACGAGTCAGGGGATAATAAAGCAAAAGTGTGATCGCCTATCGTTTCTCGATGTATGGCTGGATGATAATTCGTGTTAATTCCAATCTAATGATATGCACCGTACTCATCAATTGACTAACCAGTTCACAGCTCCTAAAAATTGTCTTCTCAGTATACTGGTCTTGATATACAGTCTCCTGAATAAATGCCCCGCCCGTTGCCATCAAACACCCACCGTCAACTGATTCCACACATGAACAGTTCAAGATTTGTGCGATAATTTACATAAAATGAACGATAGTCAAACACGAACGATTTGCGATCGAATCTTTTACATATCGAGTTTTTCGGCGTTGTTACAGGTTTCCAGCCATTGGAAATAAATGAAACGGTTGGTGAAGGAACAAATATTCAAATAAATTTTTCAGATTGTTGTATGATAGAGGCGGGTTGTATTCCTAAATCGCTTGCTCAGTTGACCGATCCGCATGTATAGTCTCCCGTAAAAAATCGTCCGTTGCCTTTAAACATCTAACGATAACTGATTTCACGAAGTCTCTTAAAAAAAACGCCTCGTCAATCGCATTCAAGCACTTGACTACGAATGATATTGCAAATAAAACCTGCAAAGTTCTCTTGGTGCTCTATATTGATGTCTACCCGGTTAGATTTCCACAACGTTGAACAATTTCCCACCAAGGACGCTAGTCTTGGGAGAGCACTGAAAATTTTATTTGCTTCATTGACTAAGTGTAGATAAGTCACTAAATAAGTCCGGATATGTGTGCATTTTCCAAGTGCACACTAAATTATTACTCGAAAGTCGAACTGAAAGGGGCGCAAAACTGAGACTCTGCCAAGGGCGCAAGATAACCACGCTACGGCTCTGTCAGCACCGATATTAAACAACTTGCTATTTCAGTTCGGTTCTAATCATCAAAGCGAATAGTCGTCTTGCGAGTTAGCTCCGCTTATCCCATACATTAGCACTACACAAGTGCAAAGTGTGTAGGTAAAATTCGGCCGGCGCCTCCCGGCGAAAAGAAAAAATCCGACTGCGCCTCCCGGCCAGTGGATTGACTCGCCGGCGTCCTTTTTTATAAACAATTTCTCGAACGCTAAACCAAGAAGATCGGTAGAGTGTGTTTTTTCCAGTGAAAACCCCGCATAACGGGCCGTCGACTCCCGGTGCGGGGCAGTTAAAAACTTTTAACGACGGAGCCACCTCCGGCTCCAGGTTCAGTGTAGCAAAGGATAGACTCAGTGCGGTGAAAATAATCAGCTCCCTCTCGGGGCAAGCGCACGTGTGCACAAACGCCGGCTTTGGTAGAAAGTGAAGCTAAGAAAACTCTTGCTCGTGTGCCGAGTAACCCGTGTCAGTAGTGTTCGACGATCGGTCCAATCCCACCGACGAGCCTTCGGCGGCTGCTGGTGCAGGGGGCCCGGCTACAAATTTTCAAACACAAGTAATAAACAAAACCTGCCGTTTCCTCTAGAGCTCGAAAGATTATAGTATGCACAGAATGTACGTTCGCCAAAAAAAATGCTACAATCCTGTTTCTGTACATTGTCATCAAGCAGGGTCATCTTTGACCAATTTTCATGCTTTTTGTGTAAAGTCGGTCCATGTGCCACTACAACGGTACGAAAACTATCCAAGCAACCAAAAGATCGGATAATACCTAAAAGTACTCCTTAATGTTCATATTAGGTTCTTAGTGATCATTCAAGCTTTTATTGGGAATTTAGAAACAGATTAAACTGCTATTAGAAATTGTACTGTTCGGAAAATTATTTAAAACGAAAAACTTAACCATCCCTTTCTTATATGAACTTTTGATTGATTCAATAAAGTTTGCTTGAATTGCTTAAGTAAAACAACCGCGCTATCCGAAATCACCCTGCGGAAACGTCCACGAAAACGATCACAAAAATGTAAAATGAAAAAAAAAATACTTTTTTTTGTTTTAATAAAAATAAATATTTATTTTTTGTTTGCCACCCCCTTCAGAAAAAAAAATTGTACTTGGACATAATTTTTAAAAAAGATTTGTAATGGCCTAATCGGGATGCGCATAAACCTTCTCGGAATAAAAAAAAAAACAATCTTTTTAAATCATTATTAGAAGTTCCACCCCAAATATAAAATGAAATCGATATACTGGGAATTTCTTCGATACGTTCTTATTACGTTAATATAGTGGATTTTGTACAGCGTCCATAAATACAGATTTTTGTTACGGATGTTTTGCCATGCGATACAGATTTACAGATTTTTAACTGAAAAATTCAGATTTCAATATGACAATCCTGACGCTACGCATTTCATTTCAAGCACACATTTTATGTACAATCTCGAAATCATTAATTCACATAAAACGCGTGCACAAAATCGGTTGCACAGTCGAGCTCCATGTGCAAACACGGTTAACATAGCGTCATGATACTAGTTGTCTCTTTCGCTCCACCCGTAATCACTAGCGTTGGCTCATTTTGCTTGGTGCGTATCTTCCATTCGTGTACGGATACGATGTACTGACACAGCTGTTTGATTCGAGCACTGTACAACTGTACTCCATTTGCTTGGGTTTAATGTTTGAGGCGAATATATATCCAAGTGTTGCGGTCACATGCGTGTATGATAGTAATCTGAGCTTTCGTTGCTCAAAGCGAAAACTTTTTTTTCTTTGTATTGTCTTCTCCATGACAGGTTAAGGAGACGAACACTTGCTTAGCAACAAATTCACGCGAATCGATGGAGAGCGCAACGAAGGTTTGCTATTTACGTTCCATCAATTTATTTATTCATTTTCATTCAACCTATCCGGCTTTGATTCTACATAGGTACTACAAAGCCTATTTATGAATGAGTCACTTATTTAAAAAAAACCGTTGCAAAAAAACGCATCTAAGTCCGTATATAAAATATTTTTAATTTTTGTATATGTTTTGCTTCGATATATGATTAATCTGGACTCACAACTGACATTCAGAAATCATTACTCTCATGTTACAGCACAGGCAAATAGAAATCTCGGTTTCATTATAAGAATCGCCAAAGAGTTCACTGATCCATATTGTTTGCGGGCACTCTATTTTTCACTTGTGCGATCTGTCTTGGAAGCTTCAGCACCCATTTGGTGTCCTTACATAAGCATTTGGATCAACCGAATAGAAGCAGTGCAGGCAAGATTCCTCCGTTTTGCTCTTAGAACTCTGCCGTGGCGAAACCCAACAGAGCAACCACCGTACATCGATCGCTGTCGTCTGGTCGATAAGGAAACCCTAGCCAAAAGGCGGAATACATTTAGAGTAGTATTTGTTGGGAAGATATTAACTGGCCAAATAGATGCTCCAGATATTCTCTCACAAATAAATGTCAATGTGCCCCCTAAAAGTCTCAGATCGCATAACTTTTTAAGACTCGAGTTTCAACGCACCGAGTACGGTCAAAACGAACCCATTAGGGCGATGTGTAATGTTTTTAATAGTGTTTATAACCATTTTGACTTTTCTGTATCTTGTGATGTTTTCAAAAATAGACTAAGAAGGTTGACTTAGATTTTAAGATTCATTTTTTTTGTAATATTTGTATTTTTTATTTTTGTAATGCTGTGTACTATGTGATTATATTTTATTGTAGTGTGAATCCATTGTAATCAGGTGTGAATATATGAAAAGATAATGGGTTTATACGCCCATTTGAGGATTGTTTCTGAAGTATATCCTGAAATAGGCTTTTCCCATTCAACTACATTTCATGTACACCAACATAGGTCAGATGAAAAATAAGAATAAATAAATAAATAAATAAATAAATAAATAAGACCACCGCATTCATTACATTTATATGTATACTAGACCGGCAACAATTTTGACTTTTTTCGGAACAGTGTTTACACTAATAATATAAATTCGTAAATATAATGAAATCGATCATACAATACACGAATTCATTCGTCGTTTTCTGCAACGAAGTATTTTCGTGCATTCTAAATAGTAGGTTTCGTTCATTTCATGAACAAGAATGGCCGCTTGGTGAACGAAATCTTTCGTAAATTTTACACGTTTAATGTATACTGCACGAATGTTTTCGTTGATAACGACATTATTTTTCGTGAACGAAACAAAATGTTTCGTGTATTTTAATAAATGTTTATGTATATGATGAACGATTTCGTTGATCGCACGATTTCGTTTCGTTCATCTTAGGAAAGTTTTCGTATTCATTAGCATATTATTTTTTCAATCGATATTTTAGGAACGATGTTTGACAACAACGATTTTTTCAACTAACTAAAATGATCGATCTGGCAAAATCGATTTTAATTAAACCTGCTCCCTTCTATTGAGGACTAAAAAGATTGTGGTGTGAAGTAATGGCCGCTTGATGAACGAAAGTTTTCGTAAATTTTACATATTTAGTGTACATTACATGAATGTTATTGTTGAAAACGGCATTATTTTTCGGGAATGAAACGAAATGTTTCGTTTATTTTAATAAACAGTTGTGTAAATTACAAACGATTTCGTTGGTCGCACGAATTCATTTTGCATATCCTAGAAAAGTTTTCGTATTATTAGCCTCTTATTGTTTTCAGTCAATCATTTGGGATCGATGTTTGACAACATCGATTTTTTTTATTTAAAAAAATCGATGTGGCCAAATCGATTTTACTGTGGTACGAAGAAATGGCCGCTGGATGCTGCTTGATGAACGAAAATTTTCGTGAATTTTACTTATTTAGGTAACATTGCACGAATGTAATCGTTGATAACGACATTATTTTTCGTGAACGAAACGAAATGTTTCGTGTATTTTAATAAACGTTTTTGTATATTGCAAACGATTTCGTTTGTCGCATTCAATGTTTTAGGATCAATGTTTGACAGCGCCGATTTTTTTTTAATTAAAAAGATCGATCTGGCAAATTCGATTCTATTTCAACCTAAGACAAGACGTGACAATCGGCTTCTTATTTTTCCTTCGGCATTCTTCTTTTCGCATATTTTCACCCTGCCGAAATCTTCCGAACAGTGTTCCTATTTTTATTAATGAAAATGGAGTCTTGTTAATTTTTTATGCCGGCAATATTTTGCATCTTGAATTCACTATATTGAACTAGGGCGTGTCATGGGTGTTTAGTAAGGTTTGATGAAGCCATTTTTTGAATATTTTTATATTATGTTGTGGCTTCTGTTTTATTTTTGTTAAAGTTAATCAACCACGTATACGGTAAATGCATGATAAATACTTGCTTCACTTCGCCGCACAATTTCAGTTCAATTTAGTAACATTGCGTACGGTGCAAAAAGTCAGAATCAACCAATCAGGAGCTGGAATATTCTGACGTAAAATTGGAACAAAAACGGCCCCCCATATTGTCACGTCTTGTCTTAGATTTCAACCTGCTCGTCATTATTGAGTATTAGAAAGATTGTGGTGTGAAGAAATGGACGCTTGATGAACAAAAGTTTTAGTAGCTTTTACTTATCTAGTGTACATGGCACGAATGTTATCGTTGATAACGACATTATTTTTCGTGAATGAAATGAAATCATTCGTTCATTTCAATAAATGTTTGTGTATATTACGAACGACTTCGTTAGTCACACGAATTCATTTCGTTCATCTTAGAAAAGTTTTCGTATTTATTGTCTTCTTATTTTTTCATTCGATCTTTTGGGATCGATGTTTGACAACACCGATTTTTTAGTTAAAAAAACAGATCTGGCAAAATCGATTTTATTGTGATATGAAGAAATGGTCGCTTGATGAACGAAAGTTTTCGTGAATTTTACTTATTTAGTGTACATTGCACGAATGTTGTCGTTGAAAACGACATTTATTTTCGTGAATGAAACGAAATGTTTTGTTTATTTTAATAAACGTCTATGTATATTACGAACAATCCCGTTGGTCGCACGAATTCATTTCGTTCATCTAAGACAAGTTTTCGTATTTAATAGCATATTCTTTTGACATTGCTCCGGCAGAGAAAAACTCAAAATTATTCATACAAAACCATCGAGAAGTTTGCGATGGATCGACTAAATCCGTATTGCTCCAGATTCTGGATCAACTAGAAGCGGAAGAGGTTTAGAAAATCTTCCTAAAACCGGCGGACACGGATACGACTACTAAATAGTCAGACCGAGACCGTCGTGATCATCAACAATTATATGACTTATAGCAACAATGACTCCATATTGAAGCTCTGTTGACGTTGACGGTTCGACGAATGGTGCTCGTAAATATTATAAAGATATTCGCAGCGAACAATTCGTTTGCCGACCGAAGCTGTTTCGTAATAACCCAACGAAAGTTGTTTCGTGGTTTTCACGAAAAACTCGCAATAAAAAATAAATGTGTTTCAATAGAACTACAAACGATTCATTATATGTACGAAAAATTCGTATATTTTATGAAAATTATCTGTGCGAAACTAATGCATAGCGATTTACGAATATATATTATCAGTGTAATCAAACGGTAGTTGGCTTTAGGGTTCGTCGCGGTGCGGATGTGGACGGTAAATGGATTGTCCGCACCGCAACCGCAAAAAAAATATAAAACCGCACTGCTTACCGCAACCGCACTTTATTTACCGCACCGCACCGCGCGGTAATGCGGTAAATGCGGTAAAATTTTTATATTTAAAAAAAGGTGTTGAACATTTTTTCAATTGCATAATAAAATGTTATTCTTATTCACACGAAATTTAACTTTAAGAGACTCCTCAGAATGTAATGTTTATGAAAAAATCAACTTTTGCATTTTCTATTAATAAAATTTCGTAAAGGCAAACATTATACATTCAAAAACGTTCTACTGCAGTAATAGGAAAAAATCTATTTTAGCAACTCTTCAGTTAATTGAAAAAATGGCATAAAAATGTAATAAGAAAAGAAGTTGCATATTTTTTTCTTTAAATTTTCATATTTTCATTGTTTTTGACATGTGAAAATGAAATGGATGTTTTCCGCATTTACGTAGTAAAAACCACCTTTCATTCTTAAAGGAATTTCACCAAAAAAAAATTAAGGTTCTATATAGTAGCGCATATATTCCAATACAGTGAAATAAAAACATATTATATTTCATCAATAAGAACGACGCCATATTTGACGAAAAAAAATTGCCCTATACATTACATCTAATCAGGGGTCCGGTATCAACCGGTACAGAATTATTGAACATTAGAAAAACTGCAAAAAATGTATGATTAAAAATAGGGGGTTTCATGGAAAAAATATCCCAAAAATCTGATTTCCGTATTTTTCAAGAAACAGATGTATTATCATTCAAATACTAAGATTGCTCCCTTTAAAAATGCATGAACTGAGCTAACTTTCACACTTGTCACAATATGACTTTGAGAATTACAAAAAAATGTAATACCATACACTATAAAAAACTAACTTCGAATAACTTTACTTCAAAAAAGCTAAAAAGTAGTCTTAACTGAAGAATATTAGGACTTGATTTGGTAGAAAAATGATCGTAAATTTGAATGGAAGTGCGCAAAAAAAGTTATGTAGCATACTTTTTGAGAAAGAGTCCAATAAAATTGACTGCAGAAAAATTCACATTGAATTTACACAGCAATCAAAGAAGATAGAAATACAATGTTGATGAATGAATGATAGAATAATAAGCTTCATTTGGACCCATCCTTATTTTGGACGCTTTTCATACATTTGTCTCCTTTACTGCTAATTACTCCAAATTCGTTTGGTTTGATGAAGATAAAATATTCTTTGGGTTGTGTTTAAGTCCCAGCATAATTAGTTTATCTCCAATTCCTTTAAATTAATCAAAATTCAAATTGAAAAATTGATCTCGAAAACGATTCATAATTCCACGATTTCCAACAGGAATCGGGAGGAGTGATGCACTTTTAAATTGGATTTAAGAGCACAAATTTATTGTTTTTAAATGATCTAATAATTTTGTCTCTATTTGGATTTTATGTGTTTGAAATTGTTAGTTTGTGAAGTTTTACTTAGAAGTATAAACTAACTAGTGTCCAAAATATGTCGTAAAAATAATAGCGTCAAATTATTTCGGACACAGCAAGATTTTCTTTCGTAATAGCAGTCTGTTTATCAATTTAGAATAACCAAAATGTGAGAAATAAAGTAGCGATAAGTCGAATATTTATTATACTTCGATTTCTTCTCCAATAATTAGCAAGTCAATGGAATTTATGCCAATTCAAAGTTTTTTTATGTTGCCTTATTGTAGGCTGAAAAGTAAAACTCGAACGTTCTGACAGGGGGTTTTTTCTAACAATGTTATTGCTAAGCATTTGCTAAGGAAATAAATCTAGTTTCGTCTTTCTCAAATTGTTAAAGTCCTAGTTTTAATCACCTTTTTAATGCAAACGTGAGACATTATCAATTTTTTTTTCCGGTGCGGGTGCGGTAAAACCGCGCGGTAAGAGCTCATTCCCGCACCGCATCTGCGGGAAAAAGTGTCTCACCGCACCACAGATTTTGCGGTGCGGGTGCGGTAAATACCGCGCGGTTGCGGTAATTACCGCAACCGCAACGAACCCAAGCTGGCTTCACAAACCATTTGTTAAATAAGAGCTTTTTCCGAAAACTGTAGTTCACTCAGAAGAGTTTTCAAGTTTGTATGTGAAAATATATGAAAAATAGGTAAAAGAAGCAATAAATTCAGTAAAAAAATACCAGTACCATCTTGTGCATCCCTTTATCTGCAGATATATAGCTTAAGGTGCAAGGATCAACGTTACCGAAGACTGCAAATTGATCCGATTTTGCAGTAAAAAGATATTCTCAGATAAAGTTATGTGTTGCCTCTCTTTCTCACACATGCTTAGAATAGGAAATTTCAAGAAACTAAAACAAATCCTATCATCAGACCAAATGCTCACATACCCCGATTTTCAACTCCCATTTATTCTCACGACAGACGCTACGCGATTGGTGCTGTCCACTCCCAAATCCAGGACAAATGCGAAAGACCGATTTCATTCGCCAGCAGGACACTCACCAAATGCAAAACGAACTATAGTACCATTGAAAAAGAAACATTAGCCATCATGTGGGGAATTAATAAATTCAAACCATATTTGCATGGGAACAATTTTACACTTTTTACCGACCACAAACCACTCCAATACATAACAAAATTGTAACAAGAATCAGAAACTCTTAAACTGGCATATGGAACTCGAAAATTATGACTACACCATAATATACAAAGAAGATAAAAGTAATGTGGTGGCAGATACGTTGAGTAGGAAAACCGATGAAAGCTGCGAAGTCAATATAAATAATACAGATTCTCCAATTTCAGGAAGAAATTCAGACTCACAGGAAAGCGAAACGCCAAATAGTGGAACCGAGCCACCAACCGAGCGAAATGAATCAGATTACGACGAGGCCCAATCAGAAGGACCCCGAAATGATGATTCCGACAATGAAACAATCCACTCAGCCGACACATCCCAGGATTATTACATTCACTGCACAGAGCATCCAATCAACTACTACAGGAACCAACTTATTTTCAGGAACATACGCAGTTATTTCAATGGAACTATCATATGCAGAGACACATTTGATAAGAACATTTTGACTGACATTTTTAAAAAAATATCATAGTAATAAACCGAAATCGATAATGGCTCCAGAGGAGATCATCCAAACTATTCATGAAATTTATAGGAAAAACATCAATGAAAACGGACACTTCGCACTGACGCATGTTCAGGTAGAAGACGTTACGACCGAATACCAGACTTCCCACGCACATCGACAAGTTTGTACCTGTGTGCAAAATTTCGTGCGCGCGTTCAACCTCAAACATGCTTCGTCTCGATGTGTAGGTTCGCCTCGAACATTGAACCCAAGCGAACGATGTACAAACGCTAGTTCAAACATCCGTGTACGTACACCCGGTGCGTACACGAAAACGATTTGCACATGGTAAAAAGAGTCAACGCTAGTGATTATGAGAGTGAGAAAGAGAAAACTGGTACCACGAACCTATGTGTACGCACACCGTGTACGTACATGGGGTTCGGTTGTGCAGGCAAACATGTGCACGTGTTCTGGTACGAAATAGTGTGTTCGAGTTCGTACAAGAAGTGTGGGTTTAATATGAGCGCAAACCGGAGCGAACATTGTGTACGATGTTCATTTGGGAAGTCTGCCGAATACATACAAGACGCCATTATAAACAAGGAACACGAACGCGCACATCGAGGGGTCAATGAAGTTGAAAACCAGATAAAAAGATGCTACTTCTTCCCTAAGATGGCATCTAAAATTGGAATTATAACAAAGACTTCTAAAGTGTGCAATATGCGCAAATATGAGAGAAAGCCTTTTTTCTCACCAAGATGATTCTCAAAGCATGCCCAAATGATACTCATGGTAACTGAAAATTTAATCGACGTCAAAGATATTTTACATCGTTCGGCATAACAAGACAAATTATAACAGATTACGAATTATGTTATGCCTCTTGTTCAGAATCCAATGGAGAAGTAGAAAAAACACATTCTACTATTATTGAGATCATTAACACAAATAAACATAAATTCCCAGATCTCAATACAACAGCATTGGTCTTACTAGCAATCTCTCTGTACAACACATCAGTACATTCAGGAACGAAATTTACGCCAAATGAAGTAATATTCAGTAATAACAACATTGTACAACCTATCTAAATTCAAGAAGGTTCAGAAAACTTGTTTAAAAAAGTTAAAGCTCATCTAGAAAAAGCCAAAGACATCCAAATTAACCATAACAGGCAAAGGGAAGACCCACCAATAATTTTAGATAACGAACAAGTATACTTAATCCCCAATATTAGGAAAAAGTTAGACCCTAGGGCAAAACCTACAATGGCACAAAATATTACAGATAAAACATTTAAGAATAACAAACATATTAAGAGGCACAAATGTAAAATTAAATGCCTGAAGAAACAGACATTACAATAAATCAATGATATCATATTTTTATTACAGGGACACTCAAACAGCATAAACTACAAGATTGTAGGGAGCTTAGAAAATTACACAATACCAAACTGCAACAATGTACTATACAATAATATTGCTATTCTTACTTCGGAGGACAAGCATTTGTACCAAGACCCAATTCTTTTATTACAATCTCAAAATTGTCATATTCAAACTGGTATTGTAAAAATCATTCACCCAATTAACTTAACAATCCTGGAAGAAAATGCAAAACTATTCACTGGTATTTCTAAAAGGATAGATCAATCATTTCCAATGTCAGACTTAATTATTAGAAAATCCAGATATCTTACAGATAATTTATATCAATTAAAAACCCGTGAAGAGCAATAGACACAAAAGATTAGATATTATCGAAACAGCCTGGAAATTGCTCGCAGGAAACCCAGACGCTGAAGATCTACGCCTCATCAATAGTACACTCCACAATCTAATTGACCAATCGAACGAACAAATCAAAGTCAACGAAGTCATCAATGAGAGGATAACAAAAATCAGCGATACCATCAACAAACTGGTCGGGCATCATAACTTAATCAACACCATTCTACTTAAAGAAATAGACGCTATCACTTTACTGCTATCCCTAGATGCAATAAATAGCATTCTCGAAAACATTTTGAGAGGCCAAGTGCTACTACCATACAGCAAGTTACTAACGATCCATCCATCGGCGATTTCCTTTTGGACAATAAAATTAGCTCGATTTTGGAGAAAAAAATACTCTAGACCCTATAAGTTGGTGATGCAAATCTGTGAAAACAACTTTTTTCAATCCGAAAATTTGGTGTATGAGTGGTAAAAATTGCAAAGAAAAAATAAGATGAATAAATGAACGTCCGTAATCTGTGGTCTCATTTTTCAGCTTATTCTCAGAATCCAGGGGTTATTTACTGTTAATCTGGTAATAATTTCTTTCTGAATTTCTGATTAGGCTCGATTTGCCTCTATATTTGCACCAATCTCGTTAGCAATATATCAAAAATACGAAGACTGACGTTTTATAATGGACGGTAGGAAGTATATTTTCATAACAGTTTTTATTACGAAATAAATGAAAATATATTCTAAAATAAGTGAAAGAACCATGTTTCTATTAATATAACATTTATTAAAAGCCCCAAACTCTGGGCCTTATGTAGGGGTAAACAAGCTTCTGTATAAACTCAGAAACTATGAAATGAGTTCTTACATATTTCGAAATGCAGATGAAAAATAATGTAAATTCTATATTGAAGATTAACAGCGTTATTATTGAGCCTCTAAACATCATTCTGAGTTATAGCGATAACTCGAGAAGCAGATTTGCCATGTTTTGAGCGTGCATATAATCAGCTTTGACAAAAGTTCAGATATTGCACATTTTTTTTCATGATTCAATTCGGAAGTATCTAATATTGTGTTGCATGCACTGCAGCTTTTCAATAAAACGGCTGACTCCACAACTGAGAAATTCGGTTTGGAGACGCGGGTGAACTTCATCATAACAGTTTTACGGCCAGAATATTAAGATCGGGCGTATGATCAAATTTCCATTACCCGTCATGGGTTAGAACATTTTAGACTTTTTTCCCGAGCTTGACTCGCCTCTGCCTTATGTATGCTATACAACTGATTCTCAAACCGCAGACAGAAAATAAGCAACCGCATCACGGAAAGAGGGTTAACAAACTTGGTGCTAGAATCCGCAAAAAAAACAAACTCAGTACGTTCATTACTTTCCACCCGTCCGTGCGTGTGCCTTTGTGCAACATATGAATCCTTGAAAGTTCAACCCTTTAACTATCTATTCACCATTCTTGCTGCCAGTCAACCTCTACGAGCGGTTAATGATGCGTTGAAGAAGAACCGTGAGAAAATATATCTAGTGGTTCTGGGCGACTACCGAGAATAAAATTTTACGATTTTATCTAGAAAAGCAATTTTTAAAATCGAATTTATTTTAAATATTAGGTCTTTCAAAATTGCTGAAAGAATTTGAATGATAAGGGTTGCAAGATTTTTACATAATCTTCTAAATTGTTATTTATTTTAGACAAAGGAGTTTTTCTGAAATTTCAATACACTCAAGTTTTTTTTACGCGGTTTTTTTTTGCGCGGTATTTTTTTACGCGGTTTTTTTTTACGCGGATTTTGAAATTTACGCGGTTTTCATTTACGCGGATTTTGAAATTTACGCGGTTTTCATTTACGCGGTTTTCATTTACGCGGCTCGTATCCCCCGCGTAAAAAAAACCTGAGTGTACTATCAGTGATATTTTTACATCATGAACTGATGAGGGCTTCAATTTAGATTATAAATCATTTCGGCTTATCTACGATCTTATTGTGGAATATAAACTCAGGATTCGACAGATTTCGGAAGGCAACAAAAATATGAAAGTTAATTAAAACTAGAAAGAAGACTTAGGATACTACACATCCCGTCCGGAAAATGAGCCAGAGTTCTCGCTGGCTCTAGAAAATATCCGGCCGCAGTTACACGACCGTTTCTAAACAGTTGTATACGGGATATAACTCGATGTTGAAAAAATGACCGCAGAGGTGGACCGGTCCCGTGTGTAGCAGATAATGGCGAGAATTCCAAAGAAAGTCTGCGAGTTCATCCGAACGCCGTCGGAGTAATTAGGCGTATATAATAAATTACACTTTTCGCCGAAGAAATTCCAAGGATCATCTGGTTTTATCTGTCCAGATTATGAATGTATCAGACTTTGCTCTAGTGTTCGTTTTAGCACGCATCCATTTTTTCAGACTTTCAAACGTAATGAAACAAATATAAATAAGAATTCAAACTGACAAATGGTTCACCAAATGAAGTATCTGCTAAAAGACAGTTAAATGCCCTGTGACATTTGTTCAGTGATGTTTTTCTGCGACCTGTAATATTTTTACGAATTTCATGGTTATATCATATACCCCATATAATCTGATTTACAAATGTTGTAGGAAATTCAACAAAACTTCTCTATTGTACGATGTTCATACTCAAAATCTAGTTATAAGCTCTCAATTGATTAATTAAATTAAAATTAAATTAAATTAATTGTATTCTGAACGGTATTTATCGGTATCTAAATAAACATCTTATGTGACACTTTAAAATTGACTAATAACGCAAAATATTTTTTTCTTCAAAGAAAAGAGTGAATTGTAAACACATAAAAATCATCCACACCAGGCAGTGCAAAAACCTACATACCCCTAAAGGTCAAAATACCTTCATTATTTGTATCAGTTGAATAAATCCTAACGCAGATAAAGCGTACGCAGTGTGAATGTGGCATTTATTTTACCACCCTAAAAATACTATCCATCTATTATGGCAGCAAAAGCTCGGTCCTTTTTCTATTTCGAGCAACAAGGACATTATAGAAGGATAGAAAAGGCCAACCGGTTCGGTTTGTGTCTAGCATAGCCGGCAGGCGTCAATAAAAGGATAATTGGCTTAGGCTGACATCTGTTGAATACTAGCGGAAAATCGCTGACTTGGCACATATTTGGATATTTATATACAAACTGATGAATTGAACTTGTGTAGGATTTCTGATCCAACTTGTAAGTTTAGTGTACAGAAGAAGGGAAATATTTCCGTGCGTTCACATATATTATTCCGACTGTTGTGCCCAAAAATTTCACACAAAAAATCCTTCCAGATACGCAAGGTATGTCATACTTGAAAAACTACAAGGGACAGCCCTACGGGGTTGCACGAACTGTAGACGGAAGACTACACTACGGGTATACCTCGATAGTACGTACACCTTCGCTTCGTTTAGTGTACGTACTATCGAAACGTACGTACTCTCGAATCACAAAAATAAATTTCAAAATATTACTTTCTATGTTTAATATTGAATGAAAACTTACAAAAATATAATTTATCACTAAATTAATCCCCATATTAGTGATAAACTGTTCAATCACTGTGTACTTGGTTTTAGAAGAACGGTTTGCTACATCCAGAATGATTGAAAATGGCACGTAAAAGCATTTCCGCGGACTTATTCAGTTCCTGACGATTTTTCTGAATTTCGCATAAAATATTCTGAATTTGTAATAAAAAACCGAAAGGAATAAAATGCCTCTGAATATTATAGGATATTCGAGAGTTATTGATAAATTCTTTGAATTTGGTAGCATTTCTGCGAGCGCGATGCCATTAACAATTCTTCTCCGAACAGGATTACATATTGTTTTTATATTCCTTTATTTTTTTGGTCGCAAAACGTATATTTAAATATATTTGCAAAGGCGAATAAATTTTAAATATATTTTATGACAACATTTGAGCTTAAAGATATATAAAGCACAGTTCCCTGTCATACCTTAATCCTTGAACCACGCCAATATGTTGAATACTTCCTTTAATTGTTCGCACAAGTTTCACAAAAGAAGTATAGAGGAAAAAAAGGTTCGTTTAGCTTCATTTGTCCAGATCTGTAAGTCATATGAGTCTCCATCAAATTCGCTAGGCGTACTTGATCAGAATCTCACCCATTCCATTCAAAACTTAGTATCTCCTAGAATGTAATTAATTCCGCACTCACATTTTATTTGCATAATATTTAAAAATCAATTATCAAAAATCGTGTTATCATTGCTCTAGATAATATACCTTAAAAGTTACTAAAATCATTTTGGGTCTTCAGAAAAATTTCTTCGAATTGTACCGGTTACTTCGAAGTTAGTAATACTCCTCTGATACTTGTGAGACATACCGTACATTTAGCATGCAAAAGTTTTTGGTCAAACTTTCCAAATCTTGTCAAGTTAAATGTGATTTTCAGAAATTTACTTGAGGTTCGTTGTAATTTTTTTGTTTGAAGTAATATTGTAAAATTTGAAGACACCCCTTGATGCTTGAAATTTTTTTTCAATAAATCTTTTAAATACTTAAAATTAGATTCTCTAATGTTTGACAAAAAAGAACTATGAATGATAGGAATATCGTACAAATTGTCTGTGGTTCTAAGGATTTCCTTGTAAGTTAGCAAGCTCCCAAAAATTTATAAGACTTTCAAGATACTTGTAGGACGTCCCTAAAGCTCGTAAGATTCTTTTCATACCAGGTAGAATTTCATGATGCATTTCTGGTTTACTTAAACTTTGGAATACTTTGCTGGAGTTTGCAGAACTACTCTGAGTAACACAGAACCCTTGACATAACCTTTCTAAAGTATGCAGAAGTAACATGGAACCCGTAAAATTTCTATGAAATGTGTCAATGTTTGTATGTATATGATTTATGGACTCCCAAACGGTTTAACCGATTGCCGTAAAAATTATACATAGTAGGCATTTGTTATGGAGCGTGTTTGTGTGCTATTGGTTGGGAATTATCTGCCCGCCAGATGGCGCTTCAGAACGAATTTTGTTTCCTCCTATTTCTTTGAAAGTCGCAGCAACGCGCGATGGGTATTAGCACTGATAACTGACATACAAGTAAAGTGTAAGAAAAATAACTGTCGTTTTCAAATGATAGCAGCAAGTAGATACTTGCCGCTGGTCGGCGCTACGTTCGGTTAGCAGACTTTCAGCAATCGCTATACGGACCTTGCGTGCAAGCATGGATACGATGGTTATTCACGTATGCGAAATTGTGTACAACGGTGATTTGTAACGTATTTCAATTCGACTGTTTACACAGGTTTTCCAAAAAAAAGTTCTAGCTTGTATGTGTTAGCTAGTAATAAATAAAATATATTTCTTTCATATAGTTTAAGTATATCCAATCAACATCGAATGTTACATATTGATCCAAACCTTCTTACTTATCAGCTAGTTTAACGATTTAACTTATTTGAGAAGATCTCGAGAAAGAAGACAGAAAACTGAGAATCACATTAAAGCTGAAAATCATATTGTAGACAATATAGTCATATTTCATGTAATAAAACAACCTTCCTAGTTTTATTTTGCCATTACTGTCGCTTTCCTACAGAACACATATAAATGCAGCGAATGAAGTGTTCTTAATCATATATCAAAGCAATAAGTATAAAAGAATCGAAAATAATTTTATCTATGGACTCAGATGCATTTTTCCGCAACGGATTTTTACGTTTCAGTGTATAAGAGAATCTTATAGTCATAAATTGGCTTTATAGTTTGTATTACCAGAATAAAAGTAGGATAGACTGAGCCGAAATGAATCACGTGGGATCAACGAATCCAATGAACGTAATTAATTAAACTTTGTTGCGCTTTCCATCGATTCGCGTAAATTTGTTAATATGGAAAGCCGTCTTTGCGCAAGAAAATTACAGATCACATTAAAATCTGTGTTTCAGTCAAAACAATCTTTTTACCATCTCCAAGTAGCACTTGCAACATGTTCAAGAAAATCAACAAAAGTTATTTGTTGCATTACAATGACAACAGAATTGCAAAAAACACGACTCTTGCATGTGTGAAACACAGCTGCTGCACGTTAGATCTTAGTTATTTATTTGTATTGCTAATGTTTTCTGAAACAATCTAATTTGACACATATTATGGGTATTTTTTGCAACGTCTTTGTGACTCTACTGCACAGCTAAAACAATGTTGTTGTAAGCATCATCGCGAAAACTAGATATGACATTATTATTCAACTTGTCACAAAACTTTATTTCGGATACACTTATAAAACTTTTACTCAATTTGAGTTTGTAACATAGTAGAAATAAAAACAACCGCCATATTCATTGATAGAATGAATTGTTTTTCGATAAAAGTTGCTGACGAACAGTTAATATGTTTAGATTTTATGATCAGAGCCCAAAATTTTCATCATTATTATGTTCAAATTTTTGATTACTCTAGAAAGAAGCAAATTTGAAGAAACTGCTTTGCGTACGATTAGGGTTCGTCGCGGTTGCGGTAATTACCGCAACAGCGCGGTATTTACCGCACCCGCACCGCAAAAACTGCGGTGCGGTGAGACATTTTTTCCCGCGGATACGGTGCGGGAAATAAGCTTTTACCGCGCGGTATTACCGCAACCGCGCTTCAAAAAATAATTGTCTGCAGTCTGCATTAAAAAGTGAATTAAAACTATGACTTTTACCATTTGTGAAGGACGCAACTAGATTTATTTTCTGAACGAATGCTTTTTTTTATTCATTTCGTTTATTTGATAGGCACAAATGCGTTAGCTTGGCGGTGCCAAATTCTTTTGTTTTTACATTTTGGATATTTTAAAACTAGGTGGTTACAATGTTGAAATATTTTTTTTATAAAAGAGAAAAAATTTACAGCTATCTTAAGACTAGAAATAAGATTCTATATACAAGAGAGGGGGCAAAAGATTTATTTTTATGAAAAATTTTAAAAACAGGAATTCAATATTAATAGATTTTTAGGAAATATTTACAGTTATCTTAAAACTAACAATATAGTTTGGTACACAAAAGGGGGAAAAATATTTATGAAAAATTTCACTAAAACTAGGGATACGATTCTAAGAACAAATGCTTAGCAATGTCATTATTAGGAAAATTCTTCTGTCAGAACGTTCGAGTTTTACTTATTACCCTACAATAGAGAAACATAATAAACATTTAATTGCTCTAATTTCCATAGACTTGACAATGATTTGAGAAGAAATTCGAATATAATTTGTATTCGACCTTTCGCAACTTGATTTTTTACATTTTGGTTATTCTAATATGACAAAATATACTATTACTAAGAAATAAAATCTATAAGCTGTGTCCAATATAATTTGGCACCATTATTTTTACGACATATTTTGAAAACTATTTATTTAACACTTCAAACTAAAAATTTACAAACGAGCCTTTTCAAATACATAAAACGCACAATCCAATCATTGAAAAACAATTGAATTGTGCTGTCATATCCAATTAAAAATGCATCATTTCTCTCGATTTCTCTTGGGATTCGTGGAATTATGAATCGTTTTCGATGACATTTTCTCAACTGTGAATTTTGATAAATTTGGAGAACTTAAAGATGAACTAATAATACTTAGATTAAATAAAAACTCACAGAATGTAATTATCATAATCAAACCAAACGAATTTGGAGGAATTTTTTTTTTTCGCGTGCGTCCATTGTTCGTCCAACTGGGAATGTTTTCTACCAAATTAATATTTTTCAGCTAGGAGTATTTTGTAACTTTTTTAAAGTAAAGCTTTCAAAGTTAGTGTAGGGCATTGCGATTTTTTTGTGTTTCTCAAAGCCTCCCCTCATATTGTGAAAAGTGTCAAGATTAGCCCAGATGCCAAATTTTGCATAGTTTGGACAGTTTTTACCTTAATTGAAAAATTATCTTGAAAACTTAGCGTAGGGGTTAGGTATTTTTTACATAGAATGTGTTTGCAAAGTTTGAATGAAATCGCTTAAGTAGTTTTTGAATGGCAGGAACCACCGCAAACCATGTTTTTCCAGAGACGTTCTACAAAAAGCTTCGTCACCGAGTCGTTTGTCGATTGCATGTATTACAGCATGTTATTGAAATGATATACTATAAATGTACAAAAGTTTTTATCAATTCGCTTCACGCAAAGTTTAAAAAAATAGCAAAAAAGTGTTTTTTTGCGCCAAAACACTTACCACCCCCCCCCCCCCCCAACCCTTAATAAAACTTTCAAAGTTGAATTTTTTCATAAAAGTTACATTCTGAGGAGTCCGTGAAGGTAATTTTGGTGTAAATAAAAATAACATTTTATTATATATGGTTATACAAAATAAATGAATAATTTTTAAAAATACATGATTTTTACCGCATTACCGCGCGGTGCGGTGCGGTAAATGCAATGCGGTTGCGGTAAGCGATGCGGTTTTATCATTTTTTTACGGTTGCGGTGCGGACTATCCATTTACCGCCCACATCCGCACCGCGACGAACCCTACGTACGATAAATAATTCACACAATAAGTATAAAATTTATTGAGTGTATATCAACAATGTTTTAAGGCCATTTAAAAATATCAAAGTATTTTCGCAAATTACTCGATTCATTTTTATTGGTTATACATTTTCACCCACATTAATAATATTGTCATATTCGAATGTGGACATAATATTTATGCTTTGTTTGTATAATAATTTCATGAAACATTTCATTTTATTTCGAGAAAGTTGTTTTCAAAACGATCGCTAGCATTACTGCAACAATCTCTGTTGTTAATATGATTCTTGGTACATCATTCGTAACAAATGAACATGTTGCATATAAGCTCCACTTCTTGCGCTTTTTTAATTGCATAACAGTTGAATAACGCTTGCTGCAACGAATATTTTCACAAATTAATGTTTGACATTGGTGTTGCAAAAACAGCTTATCAACATACCGTGTTGCTTGAGATATGATGCCTAAAACAGTAAAATATCTATGAAAATCTGGGCAAAATTTCTAAAAACTCTGTGAAAGATCGGAATATTTACAAAAAATATGTGAAATTTTCACAAAACTGCTAAAAATTTGTCATCTGTGAAAAAGAATCTGATATTGTAGGTACATAAAATGTGTGCTAGAAATAAGCGCAGAACAAGGAAAAGCATGGTGTTTGATGGTCGTTTGGTCGGACAAGCTCAGTCGTCTGTTGAACAGCGAATAAAGCACTGCGTTGCGTACCTCCAGCATTGCCAGTGTTCCAGATTTTTCATAACAAATATCCGGGCAATCCAGACATTTGCCATATTTTTTACTTTAGCCATATTTTCCCATCATATTTTGAATTTTAGGTTTTACTCCACGAATATTTCTGAAGGTCAATTCGACTCTGAGAATCTTTTATTCGTATTTTCAAACCTCGTCGATATGGCATCTGAATTGAAACTTTTAAGAAAATGTATATCCCGTACATGACTTTTGTATTAAATCTGGAGCGAATCAGTTTAGCAATGTAGCACAGAAATGGCTAACATCTTGTTAGTATAATCATCAAAGAGCAATTATTAAAATCTAAACAATCTTGAATGGCAGAAAAAAATTGAAGTCTAAGGTATGTTTCGTGTATAATGCTGTATAATTACAATGCTGCAAATATTTTGAATTGTAACATTATTTGAGGACACCCAATTTAATTTAGGGACCAGAAGATCTTTGGTAAATCGTTATTTTATTCAATTCAAAACAGTATCAAAATTTAGCTTATGAACATCCAGAAGTTGTCCAATTTATAATCTTCAAATAGAAACTTTTTTGTGCCAAAAAGATTTAGATTTATAGATTTTTTATATAGTAAAAGCTGTTATATTACAGAAAAATCGAACTTTGGCAACATATTTCTCGGTATAGTATTCCTGTGCGTCTTTAGTTATCATAATAGATTAGGTAGCTGTTCTATTAATTTTTCGAATAAAAACTTAGGCCATCATTTTAAAAATTTGTTTCAGTTTGTTTGATTCTGTGCACGCTGCTTTATGAGAACACGTCGAAGTCTAATTTCTCTTAGAAGAAGCATCGCTCAATCACGCCGCTTTTCTTTAAGAGATGTGGCATTCGTCCATGCTTTTGTCGCTGCTGTTGTCTTATTTCTTTTGGTGTTGTATTCGGATTTTCGTTGTTATGAGAGCGTGATTGTCTTGCTTGGTGTACGCTTTTCATTTGTGTAAATCAATCTTTCCAAAATGTTCTTCATCAAATTCCTTCATATCAGGAACATTGTATCAATATCATTTAAGAGTAAGACCGATACAGAAAGCTGGTTCTACGTAGCTAGGCACACTCCGCTGAAATGGACGGCGTGTATATGGACTACGGCAAAATGAATCGACCGCTTACATAATTTGACGCTCTATCCAAAGCAGCACGCTCCCATTTTCTGTTTTTGCACCTACAATCTCATTCCCGAAAGCAATCCTTGTTGAACATGGAGTTATTCGCGCATGGTTTATGGAGAGCGCGATGCTCTCGAAAAAAAATCGATGGCGCGCACTACAAAGAGGCTTCGTTAGTTTTTAGATTCGTATCAATTTACTGCTTGCGAAGCTCATGCAGATTTCTTTTACACCTTACATTCTCCCCACCTTGCACACCTGTTAACTGATGACCTGAAACTTCTAGCCTAGCCTAGACCTTCTTCTAGATTCCTTGATTAGAGCCACTATTCGCTAAAGTAACCTCTTTACTATGCGTGCTATGACGATATGCACTCGTTGAGTCGAAAAATGGCATATCTAGCCAAACATTTGAAAAGGGCCTACCTGCTAAAGGTTAACATTGAGAAAATTTAGTGCTAGTTAGGTCCTTTTAAATCAGTTAGGATGTTTTGTAACCAGTTGAGCCCTTTAATAATCAGTATAATAATTAAAACCACTAGGCCCTTTTATACTTTGTGATAAAACCGATGCTTGGTCATTAGACCGAAGGCCGTTTGGCCGAAGGTCGTTCCGCCGAAGGAAATAAGGCCGAATGGTCATTAGGCAGAATTGTCATTAGACCGAATGTCCGATGAGCCTATTGAACCAAATAGAATAGAACCTGAACATAAGTCTTAAAACAATGGTCAGTTTCAGTAGCGTATACGGCGTGCTGGTCTTTGATGAAAATCGTTGATTTTTTCGAAAATGCGTAAATTTAATGTAAGTTTGATAAAATAGTGAAAGTTCAGATACAAAATTCGTCACACAGATGTCTTTTACAATTTATTTTATAATATGTCAATGAAGTCAAAGAATGCAAATGCAAAGTTCACTTTTGAAGTGGAATAAATCTTCAAAAACTTTTCTAACGGTCAAGATCAGATAATTTCGAAACATCCTCGAAGAAGCTTTCCAACATAAAAATGCCCATCTTTTAAAGTAATAATATTGGCGAATAAATTTAGCAATTATTGAGAAGTTACACTTCGAAAATAGTAAGAGATTTGGTGTCTTCAGCAAAGTTATTTTAAACAAAGTCATTTTAAACAACTTTGTTGAAAATATGAAGGCTACATATATCGAGATGAAAAAACGATATTTAAGCAATTTTCTTAAAGAATCTTTATTGTAAGCTACAGAGACTACCTCGAATAGAATGTGAATTTCATTATTTATACACAGAAGAGAATTATCAATTGCAGTAGTATCAGAATAATTAGTTTCAAAGATTTTCTTTCACATATTGTCTATTATATTGCGATATCCTGAATACACAGAGTATTCATGTCTTCGACAAAATCAGTTAAGGAATGTCTTCAACAAAGTTTTTTTTCACTTTGCTTGTAGATACTGTAACCATAGGGTCTTTCGGCTCTTTTTTCATGTTAGAAAAATTTCTAACCTTATGTGTGCGGTTTAGAAATCAAATCTAGGTGAGCTGCATACAAGGCAATCAGCTTACCAACTACGGTTAGTTGCATTTTCGAAAACTTTGCTGGAGATATTAAATCTGGAACTCAATTTGTTTGAAGAATAACTATAATGTTATTTCTAGGAGGATTAACCGCTAAAGTTATTTCATTTGAAGAGGTGCTGGCTTATATTCTAATATTGTTCAAAGATTCTAAACATGCAAAGTGGCAGTTTCGAAATAATGTGTTCGTGACCGTTTTCGAGCATTAATTTTACTTTTCTTCACTAAGATTACACCATTCAATTCAGCACTGAAATATACACCATTAATAGCCACTAACTTGAAATATTTTCAAATGTTTTTAATTTTCAATCCTACTTAGAAGCTATTTATATAAGTGGTAATAGAACAAAATTCATATGCTCATAATAACCGATCCTGACCTGCTAGAGACAAACGAAGAACGTAATTGTTCATCATGTTCCTTCTACTTTTCAAAATATTATTATCGTTGTTAATAATATTGAGTTTTTGTCTCAACTCTACGCATTGTCAAAAAAAATTAATTTGCAGCAAATATTGAAGTGTATGCAAGTTTGTCGGTGTGCATGTATATGTTATTAGACAATCAACCTAACCAATCTCCGCTTCTCATTCGAAGCATTGGTCCTAATCCATATTTCGGAACATCTCTGCAAAAAAGAGCTCATGCTAATTTGACAACTATGGGACCTCAGCTAAGAAATCAGTTACAAGATCCAATTGCCGCAGTTTTACAAAAGTCCTCACGATGCCTAAAACAGCAAGTTCTCAATGAAGTGATAAGACAATATACGTCCAAAATTATTATTGTACAATATTTAGTTAAATCAATCAGCATCATCTAATTTCTTCAATCCACTTGATTTTGGTTTGGGGGGGCGGGAAGGTTAAACCCCAAACCTGTCCAACCCACTGGTTAATTTCAAATGAAGAGTGCATTTTTGCGATTTTCTTAATTTTAAGACGATATGTTCAGCATACTTTCGTCATCTTTTTCGCTGTATATTTAAATAAAGCAAATAGTTTTTTCACCATTAATATATGTTTATATTTAAGCGGTGAGCAAACCAAAAGAAATTAGTTTATTATTCTTAAAGATGACCTTATCCTGGATTCGGCGAAAAATCAAGCAATAAAATAGCGAATAAAAGATCAAAAGCAGAAGGTCGCATGCCCTTTCATTTTTCCACAAAAAAATTTCAAATATTGCTTGATTTTCCGCCGAATCTAGGAGATCCTCTGATGGATTTGTGTTGCTGGCGTAATGGAATAAATAAATAAAGATGTCGCCAAATGTGGTTACGCCACATTGCTTCGAGTCGTGTGCTGACCAATACTGCTACCGTTCCGTCGTACTTAAACTAATTTATAGCCCCTATGTTTGAGTAATCCAGGCAAACGGGTGGATCGCAGGTTTCCTTGCGAGGGGCCGCCGCTTCTGACGATGGGACCCTCAGAGGCTTTGCGCTACATCGGATCCTTGCTTTCGGTCATGCGGCAAGGCCGCATTACACTGACTTTGCCGCAAGAACAAAAGCAGTGTAAAAACTGATGGTGCAGTATGTGTACATATAGAAGGGTATATTCGGTTTTTCAGCCAATAAATAATATTGAACACTACTTTTTTATAGTATCAGGACGTTTCGACCGAAGAACAAAAACGTTTCCACTGAAGGAAACCAACGATCGAAATAGGGTAGGTTGGATAGAATTTTTACATTATTATAATTCGAAGGAACAACTCATGATAAAAATAAGGATATGAGCAAATAATTGAGAAGTATGCAAAGTGAACAATGGCCGAGAATCCCTGAAAACTCAATAGGATGCGCTACGACTTGTTTTTCCCCCTCACAGTTAAACATTCGGCTTATTGGCCTTCGGCCTGGGCTGACTTCTTGCCATTCGACATAAAGTGTATTCGACCTACTGTCCATTTGGCCTAATGCCCATTAGACCTAACGTCCATATAGCCCAGTGTCCATTCGACCGAATAATCTTCGGCCTAATGACCTGCGACCCAATGGCCGGACACCGATAAAACCGTTATCAAAATTCTTTATAATAAATTGTTTTGTTATGTACGTGTTCGAGTATATAGTTTTTAATAGAAAACATGAACAAAATGAATGATTTGTTCACATTTTGCATTTAGGCCCTTTTAAAATGTTTGGCTAGATATATAAGCTTCACACTAATCATGAGTGCGATAATTTCGCTTACCTCCTGCCACCGGCTTTTCAGCATCGTCATTGACGTATTTTGCTTTGTACCATTTTCCTATTGTTATTATTATTCCGTTTGTATGTTGGGTAAAATACCCATTCTCATCATACTAAGGAGGGTGCCTCACTAATTTATTAATTACTCGACCTACAATCAATGGAATGCATACAAATTGGCATGAACAGCTTTGCTTCGTTTTTAGGAACCAAAATAGCAACACATATACGCTGAAAATGGTGAAATTGTCGTGTTTGAACGCAACGAAAACTCTAATCGAGCGCCCCTATTTTTGCGCTACCACTTGACGCAATGCGTTGAACAAAGATGGCAGACGCTGCTCTAACCAGCGGGACAGCGTGGAGATATTGGTATGCATTATTCAAGTTATCTCTGCCGCTGTGTAGCAAACTATGAGGTTGGTTGAACACTAATGAATCATTTGGGAGCATTACGCTCACCGTTCGAGAGCTAAAAAAGCAGATGCATTTACGCTCCCGAAGATTCGTTTCGGGTGTATGTAGCTGCCTTGCAGTAATTTAATATGTGTCTGAATAACATGGGGAAATTGGTTCTCGAGATATGCTCACCGTAAACGATATCAAAACACAAATGTTAAGGAATAAAACTTTGAGGTTTTCAGAATTTTTAATAAAAAACAATAAATGTTTTTTTTCTAGCACCTAGAAATATGTACTATTTTGTACACCAAAATATGTTGATATAAAAAATGTATTAATAATTGTGAATGAATAGTGTAACAAGAAAGGTCACATCACACTATTAGGGGGATGTTATCTATTTAAATTCGAAAGTAAGATCTAGCAACCCAAAATTTATTAAGAAAATGTAGTTGTGTTTCGAAATTTGCTTTGAATTTGCGTCCGTTAGAATTGAGACCACTGTGCGAAGATTAAATTTGGGGTAATAAACATCAATACACATTTTGATTCAGCATATTACTACCTGAATAATGCAATAAAAATTGTTATTGAAACTATTATATCTAAAATTGAATGTGCTTTTCTAAACTAATATTTGTGTGGGGCAAAAAATAATGCATTTACCCTATACAGGTCCGTCACGATTTTAAACATAATTGGATCAATCTTGATCAATTGCTGAACAGAACGATATTTATGATTTCTTTTTAAATTTTTCACAGAACATTTCAAAAACTCCCATGGTAGTACGTGTATCATTTATTGAAACCTTAACCACACAAGACCTGAATATTAGCGTATAAAAATCCCCCGTGGAGGGAAGAAACCAGCACAGCTGTCACAGTTGGATTGGCCGTCCCGACTCCTCCGGAAGTAATCGTAGCATAGAATGGCCAATAATTGTCAGCCCACACTCTGATATAGCGTACAGTCATTTGGGCAGCCTGAAACGAGAAAAAGAGTAGTTATAACACATAAATTTTCTACTTTTATCAACAGACTTACCGTTGGTGTGAAAGAGAATGTCTGCGTTACGGGAACAATACTGAAGGCATTCCGATTAACCGTATTGGAGTAGCAGGTAGCATAAGTATTAAGGTAGGTTCCCCAAACAAACTCACTGGAGGGAAAGAGGTTACCCGTCATTTGAGCCTCGGACTTATACGGACAGAATTTTGGAACAGTTATAACGGCAAGGTATGCCAGTACTACGAAACGCATCTTGCTCCGGTGGAATTCGCTTACCGATAAAATACTCGCGGAGATGTGTGAGACCATATTTATAAGTTTGAAACCCTTTTAGGGCAGACGGGTTTTCGCGGATATTAATGTTTCATCCTTACTAAACGAAATTGAAAGAAATTAATTCGAAAAGAGAGTGTACGATAAGAGAAATTAAACAATCCAGCTACACATTAATTTGGCACCTCGAGAGAAAGTGCACCAAAACTTAGCAAGCGTACCACTTTTGATGAAGTTTCAAAAATGTATTCCAGCCAGGTAGAGACATAAGCGGCAGAGAAAGTGGTATCACTGATTGCCAGGGCCATCGAGAGGGGGGTGGGGGTTGGGCCCGGAGTTCTGCAGGGGGGCCCGAATTTTTTAACAGAAACTAATATTTTGACAAATACTTTTTCGACAAAAACTTTTTTCAGAATGTAATTTAAAATTCAATTGTGTATGAGGTAACTAAAGTAGCAAAAAATCTAAAATACTGCATATTTAATATATCAGTGATTTTCAACCGGGGGTGATGAATTCACCCCCAGGGGTAAATTAGACTAATGTAGGGGTGAATTATGCGGGACAAATTTTTACTTGTTATCCAAACATTCCCGTCAGATATTTGTTTTTATATTTATTACAGTGTGTCAAGAATTTAGATGCTTACTGAAAGTGGTTAGAAACAGGTCTCTGATTGTAAAATTATGGTTTTCATACAATTGAAAATCATTTTTTTTCCGACAGGGTAATGATGGTAAACAATTCTCCCAAAGGGGTACATCATGGTGATCAATATTCGAAAAAGGGTACGTGGAACTAAAAAGGTTGAAAACCACTGTAATATATGTTTATACCCAATCAGAAGATCAGAACCGGGCGAGCATACCCAAGTAACAATTGATGTTTTATAGCATGCTACACGTGCAATCTAAGTTTTTTCGGTGGCTATAAAACTGCCATAAAACCTCAATTGTTATTAGAGTAGTGTAGTTGGTACATCGCTACATGTACATGTACGTAGCTCACATCGATTCCGAAACCCGCACATAGGAATACAGATTTTTTTTATAGAAAATTTTCTAACCAGAATGATGAATCGAATGACTCTAAGGTCAAAATTTCTAAAAGCAAAAATATGATCCGACTTGTAAGGATTCAAAAAATTAAATGGTTTGATTAATTGAATTATTAGAATTAATTATCAGAAATAAAAAATGAATTATTTATTAGAAAGAAAAAAATTCTAAATTTATTATTAGAAAGAAAAAAAAATCTCAACATTCTGTTTAGGGTTGCCACACTGGCGTTTTGATGCAAATTCCGGGTCTTCGTTCAAGTAATTCGGATTTCGTCCGGAAGAATGCAGTGAATTATTTTGCAATTTTGCGTTGCCCTTTTCTTTACCAAGAATCGTCCAGCACAGTCATCATAAGCATCATCCTCGGGTTGCAGGCCCTAATCGATAAGGAGGGCCCAACTAAATCAACAAAACTGTTCACAAATTACAAAAAATGCACCTAAATGTGAACGTCACAGAAAAGTTGTGTGCTTTACCAAAACATTACACTCTAAGGTGAATGTGAAGAAAATATGATATTTTTCCTCCTAGTGCTACGAGCCACGTAAGAAATAAAGCAGAACATATTTATATGTTTTTAAGCTTTTATACAATAAAAGGCACTGGAAGCGCTGACACATTCCGTCTAATAATTATTTTAATTTGAAATTCTAATTGATTTCAGCGCGTATCCATGTGTCTCTTGAAATCTATGCCCTGGCCAGTATAATTCTCGTTGACAAAGTAGCACTAGAGGCGGTAACCCTATCTTTATTTGAGAGCTTAATTGATCAAATGGGTCATCAAAACTTTAAAAATTTAAATAAATATCCATGGTTTGTCGTTCATTGTTATAAAATCCATAAAAAATCATATTCAGAAAGGAGATGATGCCGAAACTTTTTTGTCAACTAATGGAACAACCATATTGGACAATGTATTTAACTCTAACTTATTTGCTAAATAATTAAAATTTGTGTCGATGTCCTTTTTTCATTTTGGGGCTTACATTTACTGTAGTTGTCATTAACTGTAATCGATTGCGCTTGAGCTTGAGCTTGTGTGACCACCCCTGGCTGCTACTACGTTATTGATCTGCACTAGCTGAAGTTGCACAGGGAATCAGTAAATAATTATGTCTGGGAGTAGCGAAACATCTTTCAATGTGCAATTCCTGGTAATCCTAAAGTGTTTATTGATAAATACCGACGCCGGCCAGGCCCGAACGTAGATCGCGGAAGGAAAGGGAAGGGATGTTAGTCCGATACTTGCTTTTGCTAGAGGCCGTATATACTACTGCGCACTCCACAAGTATCACGGGAGGAAGAATGTGTCAGTAAGTAAAGAAGTTGGATTCTACTTCTTCTTTACCGACGCCAGAGACTATCTGGACTAGATATCGATCCATCACCTCCTGGACCGGGGACCAACGGCTTTACTTCCCTTCCGAAGGAAGACGTGACCACAGATTTTTTCATCTCAGAAAAATCTCAACGACCTCGGCTGGAATTGAACCCAGGCCAACTGGAATGAGTGGTGGTCACGCTTACCACTCACACCGGCGCCGTCCTTAATTGTAATCGTTTGATGTACAAAAATATGTCTTATTCGAAAAAGACAAAAATATAAATATAACATTGCTAATATACATTTCTTTCTTATCTCGCTAATATTTTTCTATGGATTGAAGATCTATTGAAGACGAAAATCAAAATTATTTTTTCTGGAACCGGATTTGAGTTTTCGCTTTTCAGAATATTTGTTTCTCTATTGGTCTTTCATTAAAAACAATCATAACTTTGATACTCACAATGGTTTACCATTAATAGAAGCTTACTTTATGAACTTTGCGTTTAATACAACTGAATGATCTCGACAGTTATGATTTAATCCTTCACTAAAATCCTGAATTTCTTAACCCGAAAAAATCTTTTGTTTGAAGAAAATTCCACAACCTTTGATTTGAGTGCTTGGCCGAAACCGGTTAATCAGAGCTCCAAATTCATACGTAATCTCGAAAATAATTGAGAATTGAAAACTTTAAAACGCATCCATAAAAAACTTGCGAAGAATATGAACGTTCGATAGGTCAAAATTTATCGAAAAGCCATAATATTTCTCATGATGAAAAAACTTTGATACATTTGACCTTTCAATATATAACCTGGTTTAGACTCTTGGTAGCTGGAGAAACGTGAGATTTTGAACATCAATATCTTTCGCTTCCTGAACGTAACGATTTTTTTTATTATTGTATTTCTTACTAGTATTTATGTATTTTAAGGTGTGCTAACTCAACAACACATATATCGGGAAAATTCATGATTTTTATAGAATTATGAATGTATAGCATTGCGTAAAATCCAACCACACCCTTACTTGAAATTTGATCCATGTTTCGCTATTTTTTCGATTTTTTATGTTAACATGTTTTTTTATTTTGTTAAAATTTCATTGATCTATTTTTTTCAAGTTGTAGATTTTGTTTTATTTCTGAAATTTTAACATTCTGCTTTTTTGTCTATTTCCATTCTTACCATATTTTTATTTTATCTTTTACTTTAATTTATAGTCATTTCTCTGTTATTCCATTTTATTTGCAATTTCGCGAGGAAATTCTACATTCTTTATTTTATTTTTTACATTGTTTCATATTTGAATATCCTGTTATTTAATTCGTTTCGTATCTTATTCCATCCAACTTTTTTGTTCTTATCTTACACTTTTTCTATTTTCTTTCTTTTTTCATATTTTTTGCATTTCTAAAAATATTTTTTTTAAATTCATCCCAATTTGTCTTATTGTCCCATTATTTACCTATCTCGTATTTTGTTCCGTGTTTTCTAGTTTTTAGCTTTCCGTTTTGGTAGTTTTATTTTTTCCCATTGTTAATTTAATATATTTTTTTTTATTTTTTCACATTTTTCTTAAGCTTTCTTTTTGTTCGTTACTGTTATTTCTTTGTTGTTTCCATCTAATATACTTGAAAAGTACATTTTTCGTTTACCATTTTCCTATACGTTTACCTTGAATTTTTTATTATTTTTTTGTTTTTTCGATTTTCGTGGAAAATATTAGATTTATCTTTTTTACCATTATGCGCACTTTTTCGTCGTTTCACACTTTTTTTCTAATTTAATTTCTAATGTTTTTTTCAACTCTTTAAATATTTTAATCCATTTTTGCCTTTCTCATATAAAGAAAGGCTATGCAATCACTCCAACAATCGATTTTTCAACCGAGGCCCGGAGGGTCGAGAGCCATATCCCATTCGATTTAGTTCGTCGAGATCGATGTCTCTGTGTGTGTATGTATGTGTGTATGTATGTGTGTGTCAAATGAACTCACTCAATTTTCTCAGAGATGGCTGAACCGAATTCCACAAACTTAATTTCAAATGAACGGCATAAGGTGTTATTGAATTTTTAGGGTGTACTCTATTAGGCATAAGTACGTTAGGCATAATGGACGTTAGGCACAATGGACGATTGGCATAATGGTCGTTAGGCATAAATTACCATATTGAAGTATCACTCAACAGAATTTAACAGAAGCTGATCAAACTCTATCATAATTTTATTCTACTGTACATACTTGAAGAAATCTTTGCTCAAATTAACGAAGCAAACCGAATGCTTGGCATACGGATTTACAGCCTAAATTGCACCTAACTAAAATAGATTCATTCTGTTTGTTAAAATAAGCAGGTTTTATGCCTGTTGGCGACAGATTTTGAATGGGAGGCTTTTACTTGCTTCAAATAAATATATAAAACAAAATAATAAAATCAATCTCATTTGTGTTAAGGTATGATTAACGCATATTTACTTTGATTAGTTCTTACATACATGATTGGTGCAATTGTCCAAGAAGAAAATATATATCTTGAAGAATAGTTCATGAAAGAAAGAATGATGAATTTGTTGCTTCTATATTGATTATCTCCCATATTATTCAGTCTAATGACTATATATTCTTGAGGCCGTCAGAGATAAAACTACGGAAACTGTCAGATACGAGGCAGAGTTTTTCCGTGTACTGTGAAGAGATACCGAAACAATAAAGGTTTCGGTACAAACGTAACATCCTTATGCTAATGCTGATGCTGTCCATAACACTGCAAGTTTTCATAACATCATGGCTGTTCATTATTACTCTTTATTGTTCAATATTTGGATATAATAGTATTGATAATACATCCAACAAACTTGAAATGGGCTTGAATCAAAACTGTTCACTCAAATGTAGAAAGCATTCAGCTCATTCATGAAAAAATAAAAAAACAAATTCTACACTTGCAAGCAATAAATATCTCGCTTCGTGTTTTTCATTTTGCTGTCTCTCGAAGGTATGCAATTTTATACATCAAAGCTCCTAACCCACAAAATGAGCATAAGGTTGAAATCTCTACAATAAAGAAAACCTTGCGATTATTTTTATATTTATATTTTTTGTGAATTATGCCAACCGTCCATTATGCCTAACGTCCATTGTGCATTGGTTCCGGAGTTACGGGTGGAAGAGTCATTTCACACAGCAAGTTCCCATATAAACTGGTAACCCCATGATATCCGAATGATGTAATACATATTCAAATACGTTCAACATTACTTGAATTTGTGGGTCTAGATCACTAACTCGCCAAGTTCCCGTGTAAATGCCACACCCATTTTCAGCAAGCTCTTAACCGATTTTTACAAACTTGATTTCAAATGAAAGATATAATATGTACTCCCATTGACTGTTATTGAATTTCATCCAGTTCTGACTTTTGGTTCCGGAGTTACAGGTTGGTTATTGCGGTCACTTAGGAATTTCCCATATAAACCGGTACAATTGTGATACCCCATAGGTTTAAAATCTATCGAAATGAACATTAAATTACTTCGATTCTCAGGCCTAGATCACTGTTGTTACGGCATTTAATTAGTAAGGGACTGGAAGGTGAAGTATATTTTTAATATTAAGAGCGATAGTACTCCAGGGAGAGCAAGGAGTTGAAAGGAGAAAGTGGAAAGGGTCATATGAGCAAGCTTAGAGTTTACCGGCGACTTAACCCTTTGTCTGCTACCGTAGGAGTCAGGATCTTTTGGCATTAGAAATGCGAATCACCTGAGTCTACGGCATATCCGGAAAAGCGTAAAGTAACTTGTTACTTCATGCTGTCGGAACCGACTTCTAATTAAATGCCGTAACAACAGTTGACAAATTGACTCAATAGGTCGTTAACAAAAAAAAATGGTTAACTTAAAAAATGGTAAAAACTATATCACTGATGGCGAATTAAAGGTTATTGGAATATATTGTCCACTATCGATAATTCCGGAAGTGCCGGGTTCCGGGCATATTCCAGATCTAAAGACACTTCGGTGATGACTGAACCAATTTTCACTAACCTAGTCCCAAATGGATGGAATAATATAAAGTTCGGTGTTGAACCCTCCAACTATCTCTCCATATCCTACCTCTTATCCCCCACCTCCTCTCTCACTCCCACCATCCCTTTATCCACCCCGTATACTAAAATAAGCTAGAGGATTCCTGACGCATCCTCCCCCTCCCACCAATTACAATTAATTCCCTTCTCCGCTATGAAGTTAACATGAAGACAACATTGAACTCCCCAAGTAACCAATAAGCATTATAACGTAGCTTAATATCAGCATTAGATCCACATATAATGCTGTCTTAGTGCTATTACTGTGCAGAAATTGACAGCTCGTTTCTGCAGTACTAATGCTATTATATGGCACCAGCGCACAAATGTCAAATTTGAAAGCCTTATATTGGCACTACTAATGCTACTAAAAAGCTTCAGTTGGCTGTCATTGTCCGCCATGGTTTTAAAACCATTTCTCATGTTTCCTTTCTGTACGATGAGCAAAAAGGAAAAAAATAAAATAAAATGTTCTGTTTAAAACCGTAATTGATTCTCTTCTAATGCATTGTAATGAATATCCTTAATGGGTTTTCATTCTTACATGATATTACCTTTAGTAAGTCTCGAACTGAGGTACCTTACCTCGTCCTTCACGGTAAGTGCGCTGCGTTTGCTGCATGGACTATATCGCATATGTTCGATTGAAATGAAATATGCCGAATATAATCTTCAAGAAGAGTTGCATAACGAATAAACCCACCGCATTACCATAGCATTATATCGGCTTTCTATTTGCTCTATAATGGCTTTAAATGCACATATAAAGCATACATGCTTTAAATATCCTTGAAGCATGTACGCGTTATATCAGCTTTATATACGCATATAGAGCAAACGATAATGCTATATGTCGGCTGTGCAGTCATGCATTATTGATGCTAATATTGAGCTTTATTGCATTGTTAATGCTGTAATGGAGTTTCAATGCAACATTAGTGCAAATGCATAGCCAATATAGTGCAATGGCTTAATGCTTATGGTTACTTGGGTCACGCTGATTAAGTTATATAAATATTATATTTCATATATTAAGAAAAATGTAATAAACAATTCCACAATGTTATATTGAACGTAAGCAAGCATCAAATCACTGTTTGGACAAATGATAAAGGCACAATTTTTGCCTTCTGATAATGAGGGATAACGACCCTCATTATCAGAAGGCAAAAATTAAGCCCGCACGATATTAAGCCTGTTCTAATGACTCTGCCACTTCTAGTTTTCCGATCTGTTTACTTCACATCCTTGCTCTCACTTGAGTAGTATGGCTCTAAGTTTCATAACTTTCCCTACCCAGTAATCTCTAGCTAATTGAATGTCGTTAAAACGTAAAAAAGAAAATGTGACTAACATAGTCGAAATAAAAAAGGAAAAAAAAGATAAAGGCACAATTGCACCACTAGGTGGATTAAAACAGGTTTTTTTATTTTCTTCTTGATATTTTCTCCACTTTATATGTTTCTTTAGAGTACTATTTTAGTTTTTCTAGCATTTCTTGTTTTCCATTTTGTACGTTATATTATTTTTTGTCTTTTTATCATTTCAAATATTCAAAATTTTCTGGCCCCTCCATTTATTTAATTTCTCTATGGTTATTTTAATTTTGTCTTTACGCATTCTTAACTTTCCATTCACTTTGTCTATTGCTTTAAATATTTCTTGTTTTTTATTTTAAATATATTTTTAAATTTTCGATTTATCGAGATTTACAGTTTAATGCATTTTATTTATTAATATTTACTGTATCGATTTTGTTGGCTATTTTCGGCAAATTTGAGACTAAGAGAAACGAAAGCAATGAAATTGAAAGACGGATAGGTATTCTAGAGCGAATCAGTTATAAACTTAGAACGGAAAACTAGAACTAGGCAGGCTCATATGGGCATGATCGAAAGGAAATGTGAAGAATTTTTTGCCTTCTGCATAGTAGGAGTTGGGCGTTCCACCCAATTTATTAATATTTGTATTCTTTTTAGTAGCTCTTTTTTATTTTCATTGATTCTCAAAATTTTCCAACTTTTGCCGACTTTTTATTATTTTAATCATTTGTTCATCAATGTTGGAAATTTTAATTCTTTGCAATTTGTTTTTCTAGTTTTCTGTTTTTTATCATTTTTCTGTTTTGGTTTTTCTCGATTGTACATTTTATGACAATTGACTTCAATTTGTTCATTTGGTGGGGCCCGTACATTTGACCCCCCGGACCCGAATTTTCTCTCTACGGCCCTGATGATTGTGGAAATGTATACTAATCTACAACAACTGTTAAATACTAGTATTGCAGGAGTTCTAGTGAATATGTGTCAATCTCTGTATTTCTTTGCGTGACATCGATAGCATACCAAAGCCTTGCCAAACACAAACGAACATACAAAGAATTAAAGATGAAAATGCAGATAATAGGGTTACTGTGCCCTAATTCATCTCAGAATCTCTATTCATCCTATCCATTTGAAGACACGAGTTAGAGTAGTGTCTGCTATCTCTATTCATCGTATTAGCTCAAATGACAGGATGAATAAGGGCGCGTTGTACTTGACTTTTCCTATCGTTCAAATGCGAGTATTATAATTTTTCAGGCAAGATTAATTTTTTTTATTCAATTCGTTTATTTGATAAGGCACGTTGCGTTAGCTTAAAGGTGCCAATTTTGTTTTGTTTTACATTTTAAATTGCTTAAAACTAGAAGATTGCATATTGATTTTTTTAAATGAAATTAATGCGATTTTATAGCCATTTTATATATCTAAACAAGGAGATGAATAAGGGCTCGTCTACCCTATAGGATTCGTGTTCGTCATTTTCAGAAACACAATTTGGAATCATTACTACAACTCTGTCGATGGTTTCAATGTAATAATCTTGCCAAATTTTTGTGAAAGTATAAAAAGCAACGCACAGCGAAAGTCCTCCTACCAGTGTTGAAAAGAAAGTAAATCTCTCCGGAACATGGTCTCGCGCGACACCCGTTTCGGTCTAGTCGCAGTCCTGTTGGTGATCTTGAGTCAACCGCGTGTTTTTATCCGGGCACAGGGCAACACCTATGTCAACGAGTACACCTGTGGAACGATTGCTTCTACCAGCACCATCTGCTTTGCCGATTCCGTTAATGTTCTAAGTCTGATTCGGATTGCGTCGAGAGTACTTTCATTTACACCTGCCGTGAGTTTTTGGGAAAAAAAAATTAAAAAAAAATATTTACATCATTAAACTAATAAATACTCATTCAACCAGACTGCCATCTCGTTCATCAGATGCTGGAACAATCTGCCACTGCACCCGTTTTCGGCCAGCATCACTTCCGGTGGGGTCGGAGCAACAACCACCACAACCATTGCACTGGGTTCGTACTTTAGCAAGCTGGTAGCGCAGTGTCAGGCGTTTTGTGGATAATGCAAAATTTCAGGTCAAATTTTTTCATAATAAATAATTTAGTAAATTTTCTTGAGATATTTAATTCTAACGAAAATCGCTTTACTTCCGAAATGTTTAAAGTACACAAAAATGTACAAGCTACTACCGTTTACAATATTTTTTATAGAATTAAAACAGAAGTTTTGCTCTCAAATTTTCGTAAACTACTAAAACATTTAGAAATAAACAAACTGAATTTTATGTATGTTCAGATTAAAACCCAAAGTGATGGAAAATATATATTTCCCCACAACCTTTCCGGGTCCCCGGCTACAAAGATGTACCAACCAGATCTTTCTGAGATTACGCTAGCAAGGATGCGGCTACCGATCGCAGCAATAATCCATCTGCTCCGGTCTACGTGAGTCGTCTCATCAACCAAATGGTGCATAAATTACAGCTACCTGTGGTGCGGTTTCGCACCGTAACTACGCTCAATCCGAGATTGTAATGATTTATTCTTCCGCTTTTACTTTCACATCCAGCAGCCAGCCATCCAGCCACAAAGTAGCAGATGCTCGATGTTCGATGGAAAGTAAAAGTCCGTTTCCTGACAAAGTCATCAGAAGGCTCGCCTTTTCTTTCGGGAACAGTCACCAGTGAATTATTTAAATAATATGTACGTAGAAAAGTTGAGGCGGTGGCCTTTCCCCTTAGCGACGACGGATGAGGTATTCGGGCTCAAGATCCCAAAGGGACATAAGGAGGGATTCTCGGCCAGGCGGGGACCTGAATGAACATATTCAATTGATTGCTGACACAATGGAATTATAATTGAAGGTGCGTGATTTGCGTTCCTGAGAAGGCTGACTGTGACTTGGTACACTTTCAAAATATGACTCCGGGGGTCAACAACCTACGACGTACTTTGCCAGAGGGTTATTTTCGAACTCGTTCTTTGCCAACAAACGTGTAACGGTTTTTGAGCCCGACAACAACAAAAAAAACTAACTCCGTTACCAAACTTGAAAACTCACTGCAGCATGTCCTCTCGCACAAACAGGACTTGTTTTTTTTCTTCTTTCGGTTCCGATATCAATTACCATCCCAAACAGAGAGCAGACAAAAAAAATGCACGACATCTGCATATTTGATATCCGAACTGTTTGTGCTCAGAAATCAAGCGACTGGATCATGATGTATAATTTATTTATGGATTAAAACCATGTCTAAGCAGAGCAACTACTCGGAACAATGGAAAGGGTCGGAATGGGCGATCAGCGCGGGAGCGAAAAAAAGTTAATGTAAAAAGTTTTTTTCTTCAGTTTTTTTTTTCGCGGACCAAATAGAACTAGTTTTTTGTCGACTATGACAACAAATTTTAGACTGCACCCTTTTTGGATGATATCTTCGATAGGAATTTGTTTAACATTAGATTTTTTCTGTTATAACCTGAAGCGAATTGTATGCTGCAACTGTCTAGTGACAGCAGATGGAAAAAGGGAACCTTCCTAGTCACGTGCTTCTGTCGAGCTATTGCTATATGGATCCATTGCCAGTCAATTAAATAGGTGAATTACTAAGTTACATAGTCAAGCCAAGGCACCAAATAGCTACAAGGTAAAAAATTCAAGGAGTAAAAAAATTGAAGGGTTGTGTACAAGCTGCAAAGTAGTTGACATTAAAAAGCAGTTTTTTTTTTCACTAACTTGCAATATAATTTACTAATGAATGTTTATCAATTTATTTTTTCAAGACTGGAGAGTATATAGTAGTTGGTATAGTATATGGTTTAATTTTTGACTATTAGCTCCACCAGGTTCTACTGATTCCTTTTACGGCCCTTAGTAATTGTGCAAATTTTGGTACCGATCGATTGTGTCTACAGACCCTCTAAAAATTATATGGAAATTAGTATGGAAAATCGGTTAACATTGAAAATAAATTCTTAAAACATCACCTCATCAATCAATAAATGAGAACACTTCACTATTTCTAAAGGTATTCTTCTACTAAATACGTTCGTGGAACATTGTAAGTTTGTGAAAATTCGCTGAGAAAAGTTCTTAACTAAAGAAGCAGCATAACTTCAAAGCAAGTGGATTTTTTTATTGATCATAGCAGCCCTGCTTGAATAGCAACATCCCCCATATGCGAGCGGTGGATGGCAAGTCGTTTACACTTTTATAACGATGGAGCTATTCAAACAGGGTTGCTATGATCAATAAAAAATCCACTTGTTTTTAAGTCAGTAGAAGAATACCTTTAGAAATAGTGAAGTGTTCTCATTTATTGATTGATGAGGTGATGTTTTAAGAATTTATTTTCAATGTTAACCGATTTTTCATACAAACTTCAATATAAACTTTGAAATTTTGAGGAGTTCGTAGACACAACCCATTGATATCAAAATTTGCACAATTTCTAAGGGTCATAAAAGGAATCAGTAGAGTCTGGTGGAACTAATAGTCAAAAATTGAACAAGTCTAGTATATAGTCTTGATTGATTGCTCTAGCGAATTACTGCATTTTTAATGTCAGCACAATCATCAGACTCAGCGCACTCCTGATTTGAGTCTTAGTCCTACCACACGGAAAAAATTGATCCCATAATCGTAAATAAAGTGCCATGAAATCTACATCAATCACTTTTTTATTTTACAGGACAATAAACAATAATCCTTAGTTTCTTAAAACTTGTCAATTTGCAATTGCTTCAAAACTACATTTATAATCCAAGGAGCACTAACTAACTAAAACTAAGATAATAGATTAAAATGAATTGAGTTTGTTTTAAAACTAGTGCTACAAACAAATTTAAATTAACTTGTGTTTTTTAACCGTTATGTGTCCGACGCGGTACCCGGGTACCTTTTTAGGTTTCAATTAATGAAATTCTCATGTTTCATCAATAGCTGGAAATTGAAACTTTGTGACATCTTAGAACTTCACTAAGTCAAGCTTTTTGTTAATAATATTGTTGATATAGTAAGGGGGAGTTAGGAGGGGCTCCTGATTTTTTTATTACGTAAAATGCCGACGCACAGTGGGGCAGAATGCTAAGACTTTCGACGCTCAAAACCTCTAGTGCCCTGGGTATGTATCTTGGACGATTAGTATCGTGGATAAAAATAATCATTATTTTGACAACTTTGGTTTTGATCTAGATAAGTAGAAGTTGATCTAGATCAGTTCTATCTTTTGACACAGGCATCCTTTCAAAAACTTTTCTTCGGTAAAGTTGTTTGATTGGATATGCTAAATACAGGGTGCTTGGTTCATGAGTAAGAATCTCTCGAGGGGTGATTTACTGTCATAATTGGAGGAAAAAATCGTTTTGCACATACCATCAAATCCCAAGCGTTACAGAGTTATTGAACTTGTTGTGTAAAAAACTTGTTTATCTTAAAACACCTCTAACTCAAAAAGTATACCTCGTATTCTAAATCTTTTAGTGCCATTGGAAAGGTGAGAAAATTTTCTATTGAATAATGTCCTCATACCTTTCAGATAATTAGTTTTAATTACCTTTTAGTTGTAAAGTAGTTAGTTAGTTAGTTAGTGTTTTTGATGAGGTTTTTGTTATTTTCTCAAAATAATGAATTATGATTATAGCAATATCTATTATCCAAAAGTTGGGTTTGAGGACGATTCATAATTTGTTCTTCAACATAATATTCCTATCTCTTCTCGTTTCCTTGTAATTTGACTTCTAAACTTTTCCTGTAATTGACTTGCAAGTTCTTAAAAGATCCTAATCTAAAAAATATGCTTTATATCGCTATTATCAGGGCTTCATTGGAAAGCTGAGAAAATTTTCTTTCGAAGTATGTACAGATATCTTTTAGTTAAGTGTACTACATGACTTTTCATTAGTAAAATAACTCAAAATTTGCACTTTTGGTGATATTTGTAATTATTCTAATTATTAATCAACTAAATTTATCGTCACTATTGTTCGTTTGGTGCTCGTTAATGTTCTCCACAACTTGTTATTTGACACTTTAGCCCTATCGCTTTTCATTTCGCTGCAATTGAATAGTTAACACAGGATGGTCTCATCACAAATGCAGTGGGTTCGAAATCGTTGTTTTTGCATATGAAACGAGAAGATAAAAATGATTTTGCTTCGAAACTAAAAGAGATAATTGAATGGAGTCAAAGAAAGAATTATAGCTATTAACTTGCTGAGATGCATTAATTTCATGATAATAATGTTGAAGTTTATTATTTACTATTTCAAGAAAATAACGAAAATGCTAATAATAACACTAACTTTAAACTAATTAACTTATAAAAGAATACTAAATTCACTTAACTGAAAGGTATTAATACATTTTTCTCTGCAAAATATTCCTGGCTTTCGAATAAAAATAAGAAAAGGTACAATAAGTGCCATACTTTTTCAATAAGATCCAGTATTAGTGAATATGAGATAAAAATATCCAAGTTCAATAACCCAAACACATGAAAACAAGACAAGATAAGTGTATCATGTCAAAGAAAAAAATATAGAACTCTTCAAGACTAACAATTTGAATTATTAAAATTGTGATCTTAATTATTAGGATTTTCGCAAAATGAACGAAAAATCGATCAAAATTGTTACAGATTAAATAAATTACTGTGAAAAGATTACTTAACCTCATTAGCTGAAACATTTGAGGACATTTTTCAGTGGAAAATTTTCTCACCTATCCAATGGATCTAAAAGATTTGAAATACAAAGTATATTTTTTGAGTTGGAGCTATTTTAAGACAACTAAGTTTTTAACACAAAAAGTTCAATAATTTAGTAACGGTTGAGATTTCATGGTATGTGTAGAACGATTTTTTTCTCCAAATATGACAGTCAATCAGTCCTCGAGAGGTTCTTAACCATGAACCAAACACCCTGTATATGAATTACAGACACTTATACTCTATAACCTATGTAGATGGCGCTACATGACATTTAAAAAAAATATTCGAAAAAATTAATTTTTGCATTTTTTTATGAAAAAACCTCTGTAAAATTTTGGTTATTACTGAATCTTTGAAAACGTACAATAATAAAAAAGTTGCAATGAGTGATAAATGTTATCATGACATTTAAAGAGTGGTTTCGTCATAAATATTGAAAAAATATGATCCATCAATATTTCAATAATCGAGGAAGCGGAAGATAGCGGCAGCTTAAATTGTGTTTGTGACTAGTAGAGACCTTTAAATTTATAACCACAAAGAGAAAAAAGTAGGGCAATGTGGGCCTTTTTGTATATAGACATTGGAAATAATGAAAAAATACATAATTCGCATGAAATAGTTCCTAATTTACTTGTGTAGTTTTGAGTAATCTTAAAAATATGTAAATTTTTCTTGTTTTTGAATTCAAATGCAATATTTCGGATTTAGAAAAAAAAAATAAATGTATTCATAAAGTTATTTTGTTCCAATACCTGATGTATCTCGTGCTTTCTGCAGTTTGTCAAAATGTAGTTCAGACATAAACCAGTGCTTATTCTTCGCAAAAAATATTTTGTATGAACGATTTAAGTTAATCCACTTCCGCTACCGTTTTCTTTTAGGATCACCTTTAAGGTTGAGTTTTTTCTCAATCTGACCTTTCACCCCAAGATTCCATGATATGTTCGTTAAGGATTTCAAAAAATGGCTTTAATGTTTGTGAGGAACATTTCGTACATTTGACAAACCTGTTTAGAATATATGAACATGTTCTTAATATTGCTATTTATCTTATAGTTAATTTAACATAACATTAAACTAGCTCTTGACGTCTACAAAGATTAGGGTTTGAACTAGTCACACATAAAATTTCAGCAGCCGCTGCACATTGAGTAATGATTGCGGAATTCGGAAACTGGATATTTATCGTAGAAATACATCAATTTCACCTAACCTAAATGTCTGTAGATAAAAAGCCCCACCTTGCCCCACTTTTTTCTCTTCGTCATTATAAAGTTAAAAGTCTCTACTAAATTTCAGCTGCCGCCATCTGCCGCTTCGTGAGTTATTGAAATTTTAGTGGGTCATATTTTTCAATATTTGGGAACACCCTTTAAATGTCATGATAACATTTATCACTCTTTGCAACTTCTTTAAAGATTGTATGTTTTCGAAGATTTTGTAATAACCAATATTTTCCAGAGATTTTTTTATAAAAAAATGCAAAAATTAATTATAGAGTATAAGTATCTTTGATATATATGTTTAGCATATCAAAACAAACAATTTTACCGAACAAAACTTTTTGATAGGACGTCTGTGTCAAAAGATATAATTGATCTAGATCAGTTTCTACTTCTCTAGATCAAAACCAGTTGTCAATATAAAGCTTATTTTCATGCACGATACTTTGCTGAACACACCAACCGGCCAAGATACATACACAGGGCGCTAGTGGTTTTGAGCGTCGAAAGTAGCATTCTGCCCCACTGTGCGACGTGGATACCCGGGTACCCACAAAATTGAAATGTTATAACTAAGGTAATATCCAACCGATTTTTATACTTTTGGATGTTTTGGATTCAGGAACTCATCCACTTTTAGAGTTGGTAAAAATGAATCAGGTTACTTCATTCGGTTTCCGGGAATCCGGATTTCCGGAAGTAGGTTCCAGTGGTGGGATACTATTTGTGAATTGCAATGGAATACTAGCAATATGGGTATCAAAATTCTTAGAATTGCATCAGTAGGCTGTATCTCGTGGTTTTGGAACCACTTGGTGATTTGATCCCGGAACGGACATTCCGGAGTAGGTTCCCGTGGGGCCGTGTGTAACCATTCCACTCCAATTCCATTTTTCAAATTGCCATAGGGTCCCGTAACAATAAATAACGGACTTCCGAGACAATTTGAAGAGTTTTGATACTCATATTGCTGGGACATTATTAAAATTTGCAAAGCATACCCTTGTACTGGAACATTACTCCGGAAAATCTGGATTACTAAGAAACAGATCCATTCATCAATTATACAGAATCAAAAAGTGGACGAGTTACTGAATCCAAAACATCTAAAAGTGTCCTAATCGGTTGAAGGCAGCCATAGTTATGAGCATTTCAATTTGTGGGTACCCTGGTACCCTCGTTGCCCTGTTAAAGGTGTTTTTTTTTGTTGGACACATAACAGTTAAAAACTTTATGTTTGCTCAAAACAATTTTTCTTGGAATTAAAAACTGATAATATATGCAACATTTTACAACTTAATCGGTATGAATATCGCGTGAAGAAACCGATTAAAACCGTATTTGCAAAATTGTTTCAAAAGTAGTTGAAATAGTTAACATTTGTTAAACATTTTTTCGGCATTTTCTAGACTAAACTTTTATTTAACCACCAGTCCAGTTTCGTGCAATTCCAAATTAAGCTTTGGATGTAAAAAAATATTTCATTACAAATGTGAGTAAATTTTCAAATAACAAAAAATATTATAACCATTTCGAATAACGACAAAATATTTTACGAAATGTTTACTGGTACCCAAACAATAAAATTAAAACATGTTTTGCAAAATTCACTACTTTGTACACTACACTTCAGAAATATTTAGTCCTAATACAAATACCAGTGATCATTATAATCATTGGCGAAACCATATGTCGGAAATCCAAGCTCGTAAACTTTCCTCAATAAGCCATCGATAGCATAAAAATGGTTACAGTACAGCGCACCACCACACAGTTTCCTTAGCTCTACTTGTTTTGTGTCTGACTCAGTTTTGCATGTGGCCTAGCAGTGCATGATTGTGTATCAGTACTCGTTACCCGCGAACTAAACATTTTTGTGAAATAACGGTTAAATTAAGATGATAGTATGTTGAGAAGAATTGTAGTACATCATATAAGTAATGCTTTGGTTGAAAAATTTTAGTTCCACTTATAACCGCATAGAGGGCGCCAACACTAACACTAAGAAGAGAGATAGTATACCAAAATATTCAGAAAAATTGCTGCATATTACCTGCTCTACAACTTTGTGGAAGACATCTTATTTCTGAGGAATTCCACGAAGATCCGCCCGAAAATCTTTAAAATCGTGACCGACCATCTTAGATTCCAATGAAACTTTACACGTTTCACCGTCATGCAAGACTAAATATTTCCCGCAGGTACTAAGATTATTTTGACTTAAGAGCAACTTTTCAAAAGGGCGTAAACGTTTCTACGTGCATGAATTTCAATTTTTTTTTGTTCGATTACTGTATTTTATACAGCAAAACTATCTGAGAACGAGTTACAGGGAATGAATACTTCTGTCTGAAAAAAATGTTGTGTAATTTTTCAAAAAAAAAAACAAAAATTGATGATAAAAATTTAAATTGCGAAAAAACCCATTTTTTTTAATTTTTTATATTTTTTTACTAAAAATCTAAAGAGAAAAAAACATTTTGAATGTGATTGCATGATGGAGAAAAAATCGGTAAAAAAGTTTTCCTAACAATAACTTCGTACATATTTTTAAATTTCATACTAATAGACATACAAAATTGTAATACTATTACAGAATATAATTCTAAGCACCATTTAAAATCAAAATGCATTTAACAAAAATCTTCCAAAATGCGATAGTTTTCGAGATATTTGAAATTTTGCTACTTCAAAAACAATTAATTCGTGTAATTATGCTCTTTTTAAAAGTTATTCGCGTTACCCCATCAAAAAATGTCAAAAATTTAATGTTTATCGTTTTAAAGATGTGAAAGCAACCTTTTTAGTGTATTTGGATCATGGAGAAGCTTTCAATAAAAATGTTTTCCAAACAACTTTTGACATTTTTTTATAATTCTTGCTATTTGCAGTCAAAAATACAATTTTCTTTTTGAATATGATTCTAAACGCCATTTTAATTCGAAATGCTCTTAACAAAATTTTTCTAAAATGTAGTAGTTCTCGATATATTTTAACTTTTGTTTTAACAACACAATTATTTTGTTTTATTACGACCTTTTCATAAGTTAGTCGCGTTTCTCCATCAACAATAATAGGTTTTTCAAAAGGTCCGTAAACTTTACTGCAACTTTCTCTTTGACATCAAGGCGATATTGTGAAACATTTTAACCCTTTCATGCCCAACTTTTTTCTAGTGCATGTAGGGTTTCAAAACTATTTTTCCTTGAAAACGGTTGGGTCAAGAAACACGAAAAGCCTATCTTCATAAAGATAGGTGCTTCCATGGCAGTGCTAGAAGCTGGTCAATTTTTACCTTCTAATGCTCAATGCAGTTCTACTAGCATAATTACAATAGTCCAATTACGTAGAAAACGTAGCCAACGACAGTCTAAATTGATAAGTTTTATCAGTTTTTAATAATATTGCAACATAACGAAGATATATAAAAAAATCATTTTCCGTCGTGAACGTAAACTATCCCTGGCAGCACTGCTCCATCGGAATCCAATCAGACTAATTGCAATAACTTCAGTTCTAGAGCTTATCCTTGTAACTGTTAATACTCAAATTAAAGGCAATAATCACATGAATGAGCCTTACTTGTTTTTGTGAGCAAATCTCGCCTCAATCAAAAGTTATAGCTGTTTAAAAACGTTGTTGTCCACAAACAACATGAGCATGAACGGGTTAAAGTTACATGAAAACAATCAACATATGATTCAGCTATATAGTTTAATCAACAGACCCTATGGTTGAAATATATTTTGGTTGCTTTCATGTAACTTTCAAATGGTTTACAATATCGCCTTAATGTCAAAGAGAAAGTTGCGGTAAAGTTTACGGGCCTTTTGAAAAACCTATTATTGTTGATGGAGAAACGCGACTAACTTATGAAAAGGTCGTAATAAAACAAAATAATTGTGTTGTTAAAACAAAAGTTAAAATATCTCGAGAACTACTACATTTTAGAATTTTTTTGTTAAGAGCATTTCGATTTAAAATGGCGTTTAGAATCATATTCAAAAAGAAAATTGTATTTTTGACTGCAAATAGCAAGAATTATAAAAAAATGTCAAAAGTTGTTTGGAAAACATTTTTATTGAAAGCTTCTCCATGATCCAAATACACTAAAAAGGTTGCTTTCACATCTTTAAAACGATAAACATTAAATTTTTGACATTTTTTGATGGGGTAACGCGAATAACTTTTAAAAAGAGCATAATTACACGAATTAATTGTTTTTGAAGTAGCAAAATTTCAAATATTTCGAAAACTATCGCATTTTGGAAGATTTTTGTTAAATGCATTTTGATTTTAAATGGTGCTTATAATTATATCCTGTAATAAAATTACAATTTTGTATGTCAATTAGTATGAAATTTAAAAACATGTACGAAATTATTGTTAGGAAAACTTTTTTACCGATTTTTTCTCCATCATGCAATCACATTGTTTCCTTTCTCTTTAGGTTTTTGGTAACAAAATATTAAAAATTTAAGAAAATGGGTTTTTTCTCAATTTAAATGTTTATCATAAATTTTAGTTTTTTTGAAAAATGACATATTTTTTTCAGTGTATATTTTTTTCGGACAGAAGTATTCATTCCCTGTAACTTTTTCTCAGATAGTTTTGCTGTATAAAATACAGTAATCGAACAAAAAAAATTTGAAATTCATACACGTAGAAACGTTTACGCCCTTTTGAAAAATTACTCTTGTATCAAAATATTCCAATTGCCAGAGAATATCATGGAGATTCCCAACTTTTTTCTAGTGCATGTAGGGTTTCAAAACTATTTTTCCTTGAAAACGGTTGGGTCAAGAAACACGAAAAGCCTATCTTCATAAAGATAGGTGCTTCCATGGCAGTGCTAGAAGCTGGTCAATTTTTACCTTCTAATGCTCAATGCAGTTCTACTAGCATAATTACAATAGTCCAATTACGTAGAAAACGTAGCCAACGACAGTCTAAATTGATAAGTTTTATCAGTTTTTAATAATATTGCAACATAACGAAGATATATAAAAAAATCATTTTCCGTCGTGAACGTAAACTATCCCTGGCAGCACTGCTCCATCGGAATCCAATCAGACTAATTGCAATAACTTCAGTTCTAGAGCTTATCCTTGTAACTGTTAATACTCAAATTAAAGGCAATAATCACATGAATGAGCCTTACTTGTTTTTGTGAGCAAATCTCGCCTCAATCAAAAGTTATAGCTGTTTAAAAACGTTGTTGTCCACAAACAACATGAGCATGAACGGGTTAAAGTTACATGAAAACAATCAACATATGATTCAGCTATATAGTTTAATCAACAGACCCTATGGTTGAAATATATTTTGGTTGCTTTCATGTAACTTTCAAATGGTTTACAATATCGCCTTAATGTCAAAGAGAAAGTTGCGGTAAAGTTTACGGGCCTTTTGAAAAACCTATTATTGTTGATGGAGAAACGCGACTAACTTATGAAAAGGTCGTAATAAAACAAAATAATTGTGTTGTTAAAACAAAAGTTAAAATATCTCGAGAACTACTACATTTTAGAATTTTTTTGTTAAGAGCATTTCGATTTAAAATGGCGTTTAGAATCATATTCAAAAAGAAAATTGTATTTTTGACTGCAAATAGTAAGAATTATATAAAATGTCAAACATTGTTGTTAGGAAAACTTTTTTATTGAAAGCTTCTCCATGATCCAAATACACTAAAAAGGTTGCTTTTACGTCTTTAAAACGATAAACATTAAATTTTTGACATTTTTTGATGGGGTAACGCGAATAACTTTTAAAAAGAGCATAATTACACGAATTAATTGTTTTTGAAGTAGCAAAATTTCAAATATTTCGAAAACTATCGCATTTTGGAAGATTTTTGTTAAATGCATTTTGATTTTAAATGGTGCTTATAATTATATCCTGTAATAAAATTACAATTTTGTATGTCAATTAGTATGAAATTTAAAAACATGTACGAAATTATTGTTAGGAAAACTTTTTTACCGATTTTTTCTCCATCATGCAATCACATTGTTTCCTTTCTCTTTAGGTTTTTGGTAACAAAATATTAAAAATTTAAGAAAATGGGTTTTTTCTCAATTTAAATGTTTATCATAAATTTTAGTTTTTTTGAAAAATGACATATTTTTTTCAGTGTATATTTTTTTCGGACAGAAGTATTCATTCCCTGTAACTTTTTCTCAGATAGTTTTGCTGTATAAAATACAGTAATCGAACAAAAAAAATTTGAAATTCATACACGTAGAAACGTTTACGCCCTTTTGAAAAATTACTCTTGTATCAAAATATTCCAATTGCCAGAGAATATCATGGAGATTCATACAGCGAACACACCTGCAAAGTTTCGTTCGAATCGACGATGGTCATATTTTGCGGTCGGCCGGTTTCTAATGGAATCCCTCTTCTATCTCTTTGCGTTGAAAAGTTAGTGTTGCGCCCTCTATGCGGTAACATATGGTATTATAATGCTCAAACCAAAACATGACCCGTATTATTTGCAATAATTTTTCTGTACATGCTATTGCACTAAATCTAACCATTATTTCACAAAAAATTTAGTTCGTGGAAATCGAGCACTGATACACAACCATGCACTGCTAGGCCCCATGCAAAACTGACTCAGGCATCACTTCGCTAAAATTTTAGTAACTTCTTTTAACAAAACCGGATTGACTAGAAGTTTTCGACAAAGTTGCAAACAATGAAATTGTCTTTCTTATTTTCACTTACAGTGATAATACGATAAATGCAGCGCCACCAAGCGGCGAAAATGCAAGAAGAACAGTGGGTTTTCTCCATGTAAATTATTGAAAAGTCACATACAAACTTCAGGCACGTTAGTCCATTAGTTAGACTTGTCCGATTTGCTTCAAAATGAGAACAAGTACTCCTTGTGGGACTATGAATCGACTATTCAGGGGTTCCGTATTGGTATTGGTTAAACCTTTTGTGGTTTTTGGCTATTTTCCAATTTTTTCGATTTTGTTTGCAATATTTACTTATTTTCTATTGCTATTATCAGCGGCAGCACGCCGCCCGCGGACATCCTCTTCACAGAAAAAAATATTTTGTACTTTAAAGTTTATTTTCATGCACATATTTGGAGCATCAAGTTCCACCAAAAATCCACACGACTTGTTGTGCTTTCTCCAACGAATTTTATTATAATTCTACACGTGGATTGAAAATTACAGTTTCTTCAAACGGAAAACCAATGCACTTCAATGTATTTTTTACACGCTTATTGCTGTAAAATGAATGACATGTAATATTACACGAATGAAAGTGCAAAATTGTATGATTTTTGATGCTCCAATTGAGTGCATTGATTTTAACGTAATTTTCAATTAAAGTTTTGATCCAATCTTTGTATGTTTACATTCATTTTGATTTACATGTCGATTAAATTTCATTATTTTTTTGCATGTTGCCGAATATTGACATCAATGTAACCAAAAACAACCTTGGAACAACAATTCTTTCTATAAATTTTTCACCTTCTATTGTAAATGATCTTGCAGCATGCCGCCCAAGTAGCAATTGCAACTTGTTGAAAGTTTTAAATGTTGCACAACTGCTACACAATATTTTTTATTATTGGATATATTTGAAAATAATTTCCACGGGTTTTTAAACTGATTGTGCTACTATGTAGGGGAGAGAGGGTAACAATGAAACACATTTTTTCTACAATTTAATTTTGATGATAATACATGTTATTTGTGTAATCAAAAGTGATACATAGTGCCACTATGTTGTTAACTAATACATATATTTGTTCCAGCTGGTAAAATTCACGGGAAATAACATTTTTTGGATAATAAACAGTTCGTGGTAAAATGTATCAGTGTGCCCCATGGGTAGGAACTATGAAACACGATGTCGTCTATAGTGAAATATTCTACTTATAAATTTTATTCTTTTGTTTTGACGAAGAATGATCCTAACGCTTTGAATTAAAGTTATATTGAGGCGAAAATCGTTTGTTTACGAAAGAATCCACTATATCATCGCGTAACATCGAACCACCATATATGCATATTAGCTGCAATCCTGAAATAAGAGACAATTTCTACAAAATTTGCCAAATTTACTAATTTTGCACTATATGAGTAGTATTTACTGTGGAAAATCGGAACCCATTGACATTTTGAGACAGACCACAAAAACAAACAAAAATCACTGTTCCCCATACGCCATCGTTTCACAGTTACCCAATGGGTCTATTCATGAAAATTGTGAAATCACACAGAACCATGAGTAGTTACCAAAAAACTTTGTTCGCGGCAAATGTTGAGCATAAAATTTGCTATAAATAGCAATAGACTAAACATTTATTCAATGAATGGTAATTCATAAAGATGGAATAATGTTTATCATTGCAAATTTACTCTGGCTATCACAAAACAAACAAATATCCATTAAAAGAGATAGAGTTATCAGATCTCTTCCAAAATATAGCAACACGTGTAAAGAATTAGAAATTGTGAAATATGAGGGAATTAGACGATTCCGATCATGCATTGTGATTTTATTGCGAATGTTTCATAGTTCCTGCTGATCCACTGTTACCCTCTCTCCCCTAACTATAGAGCTGGCCAATAGTGTTAAGTATGCAAACATCAATAAAGTTGTGAAACTAATCAGAAACTTTGCTAACTTGCACAAACAGTCTAACAAGTTGCAAATGCCTCTTTGTTTGTCGTTCCACCCTAAAACAGAACTGTCCAACTACCGAGTGCTCGACAAATGGGGCAGCTATTGTTTTCATCATTTTGCTGCAATTAGGAACATGTTGCACAACATACAAACAAAGTGCGCTTTTTCCATAACATAGTTGTTACCAAGAGAGTTACAAATACTATACAGTTACAAAGCGTGCTACTTGGGCGGGCTAGTGCTACTGACATTGAAAATCCATCCTGGATGGGGCTCGACCATACGACGAATACCATGAATGAGACCTCTATGCTATCATATGTAGCAGTATTAGGTATCCCGAAAAGATTCGGCCTAAGAATCCTATGAGAAATATGTTTACACACGGAAAAAAATTATTCATATCTGTGATGCTTTTTTATACTTTCACTGGAGTTACTATTAGTATGTTTGCAATCTTGGGTTTTCTTTCTTTGTTTGCTATTCGTGCTGTTTCTGCTGTTATTTACAATTGTTATTATTTTTTATAGTTTTGTTATTTTTTATTATTTTTGCAAGGTCTATTACATTTTAATAATTTAATATAATTTTTTCTGCGTGTGTTTTAGTTATTTTCTTTGTATTTGATATTAAAGATCAGCTTTAGCTGCCATTTGGTATTTCAACTTTTTCGAATATATTTAATATTTTGTATTTTGACCTATTGTTGATAAAATTGATATTAGTTTTATATTGGATATTTTTGATATTCATGTAACCTTAGCTATCTTTGTTATGTTAGCTGATGTCATTTTTTTTCCATTTTATAAATTATATTATTCTGCTTTTTATAATATTGCCATTTTTATATTCATACCTTTTTTAAAATTTCTCCCGTTTTACATTTTTGTTCATTTTTAAAATTTCTACTATTTTGGTTATTTTTTTCATTTTATCATTTTTTATCAATAACTCAAATTTGAAAACAAGTTGGTTTTCTATTTTGATTATTGTAACAATTTTGACTATTTTGCTTATTTCCATTATTTTGCTACATTTATTTGTTGAAGTTTTTACAACTTTTGCATATTTGCCATTTTTAATTCTTTTCGATAGCTCTTTTCACTTCTCCGAGTCAGCTTATCTTATTCTAAAACATACATTAAAGCTTACCCTAGCTTGATTGATCCTGCTGCTGTTAGGAAATGAGATCAATCTTCCCCCTTCAAATTGCAATTCTACACTCCAGAACGTCACTTGAAAAGACATTTTTATCTCACAATGCAACAAAGGAGTGAACAGCAAAATGGCATGGATCTATATCAATTGCCAATAGTCGATAATCGATTAGTAAATTATTCGAATAAAAGGCAACCAACAGCAACAATTTCGGGCGATTGGCAAAGAGGGAAAGTCCCTTCGTTATTTTTATTTGCTTTCCCCGACACCGGCAAGCCGTTTGACAATTGGCACACTTTGGCAATCCTCCGCGTTGTAGTTCTATTTCCGATTATGCGTTTTGTAACATCAGCTCAGGCGACCGAAATTTGGAAGGGGAAAAATCGATATTACGATGTGATCGCACCGGTGGTGGTGGTGACAGGACAGAAGACAAAATCAAACTTCCGAAACGAAAAACCATCCTCACTGCCCACCCACCATGATTAGTGAATGCTTCGTCCCGTTATTTGACTTTCGCTTGGTTCGGTCCCACTTCCATTTCTCGCAGGACTCGCGCGCACTGATGCCAAATTGACTTGATAAAAATTTAAATCAGATATTATTTATTAGATTGGATTGGCGTCCCCCTCCCACTTTTCTGTGTCATTCGGGAGGTCGTTCCCATTTTCTACTGGTTGTCAGCGTTCGGCGAGGAGTTGTGCTGCGAAGGAAAATCTCCTACGTGGCAGCCATTTCGCCGCTTTCCCTGGTCGGATTTTCACATTCTTCGGGGGAAAGTGACGAAGGCGGTGATGGTGGGTGCCGCGCATCAATGGTGGCCGGTTTTGCATAAACCGGATAACGGCGGATGGTGTACATATTAGAATTTGATGGAAATTCTGGTTTTGGTTGGGGTGCAAACAAGATGGAACTTTTCAGTTCTTTTTGTTCGAAAAGCTGGAACATCTTTAGTTGAGTTACTCGATCTTTACATAAAATTTAGCTTTACTAAATCAGCTTTACCAATTTTATAAATAATAAGTCGTTAGAAACTCAAAATGCGAGTCAACATTTCACTACAGTTCATCAACCCATTGAACCTGACTCACGCACCTTCCCCGGCAGGTATAACAAAGGATCAAGTACCGTTCATTACAACTCTCTCCGCGCGCTCAAGTGCATCGAGTGCGCAATTCATTATAGAATGCAGAAAAATTAACACATCAAAAAAGCTGAATACCGAAAAGCTTTTGTGTGCCATCAAACAGTGCAAATTACAACCCGGCACGTACCTTTCTTGGCAAATATTGCGAACAACAAAGACCAAAAGAATAGATGATGTGGCAGAAAAAAAGAGTGAAGGGCTCAACCGCAACAAAAAAAAACTCTATTTTTTGTTAGGAATCACACCATTCTCATTCAAATTTCGATCAACTTCCGCAACGGGATTTGCATTTTAAGGAAGTTGCTTTTTGAAGATTATCGCGACGAAGAGGAGAAAGAAATTCCCAGCTCATTGTCAGCCTTGTTCGATGCTACTACGTGAGAAAGTAATTTCCTTCACCCTTCTTCACTTTTAACAACCGTAAACGACGAACCCATCCGAAGAATAGGCCGAACGTTGCGTTTGAACAACTTCCGCATGTCACGTGTGAAAGCGAAGGAAGCGTCACATCATCGTGAGAAAGTGTACAACGGGATTGATTTGGACTCCCCATTCTGGCAGGATCGTCTCGAGCTTGAATGACTGTTTTGTTCTATCGCGGCCTACCTGAGCTCGGGAAGCGGCGGCTGGCTCAATCCAGTCTAAAAGGGCAAAAAAGGGGTGAGATCAGTTTGTCTGCATACAATCAGCCTTTTTTGAATATGTTCATCTACAGACTACAGAGACTGCTATGATGATGAGACAATAGATTACTGCGTGAAACGGGCTTGTTTGTAATCTCTATGCTAATCAGCAGTGCCGTGGTATCGGTTACAAATTTGTCATCTCATTTAGAGGCAATTAGGATCGGATTCGGTTCTCACGATTTGTATGCGATTAGTTTTCTGTGTGCAGAAGAGGTCTTCTAGAAATTAAGGAATGAAAAAAGGGTTTAAATGTTGAATAAGATTTCAATATAGAATACTTTCACTACAGAAGCCAGAAATTTGTTTTGTGGGGGGGGGGGGGGGGGGTTCGAACGAATCCTACACAATGAGCTGAAAACTCGCAACTTCAAAGATGTAGCATTGTAGGAACTTTGCTTGGCAGGACAGAGTGTGTGGAAAAGCGGGCATCGCGCGGTTACATTCTACTAGAGCGACGGCACAACAAACAAGTTGGGAATCAGCTTTGTAGTGCTGGGAAAGATGTATCAACACCTAATCAAGTACCAGACGATCAGAGAAAGGAGGTGTGTGGATCAAAGGCCTTTTCTACAACTACAGCATCGTTAACGTGCACTGCCCTCACGAAGCGTAACCCGAGAACGAGAAATACCTTTTACGCGCATTTGGAGCCCGCGGCAGAAAGTGAAGCTCGTCATCAGCGACATGAACCTCGCCCCTGAGATCACCTGATAAACAAATTTATAACCAAATCGACCACGTTCTAATGAACGGAAAATTTTTCTCCAATATCACAAATGTGCGCACCTTCCACAGTGCGAATATAGATTCGAAATCGCCTACAGAAAGATAGGCGATGGAGCATCTGTATAGAGTTATGAAAATTCTACGAGTAGGAAAATCGCTCAAGCAAAGGGTATGTGCCACAGGCTGGCATATGAAGAGATACTAATGGAGACCTTCTCACGACCGAGTGTGAACTGATCGATAAGTGTATTATGACGAACATCGAAATAGCAGTAGACGACGAGAGTATCGCAAAAATCAGTCTGGGGACATGCGCAGCCGACAACAGATTCGCAGCGCAAGATCTACCGAAGATTCATGAGGTGATCGGCGGGTTGAGAACTGATAAAACCGCTGGCAATGATCAACTGCGTGACACAATGGCAGTACCTGTACCTGAGTCAGTGAAAAATGGACCGATGCATATTGAGCATGAATTAAATTATCTCAAAGTCGAAGTCGCTGGAATTTTGAATACACTGTCAACGGTTGTTCCGTACATCGAACGATTAAACCAGCATCCACATCATTCGACGCCATTATCCACACCGAAACTGTTGGACGGGACCAAATTGAATACGGATTCAAATAGCATTGAACACACAGTCTGGGAAAATGATAATGCATTCGCACTTTTTCTTACGAACATTGACGGACGCGTTACGGAGAGTGAAATATCTCTTCTTGTCACTCGCTCATTAGGCCTTGATTCACCGGACGAAGTTAAAACAAAGAAATTAGTACCGAAATGGAAAGATTGCAGCAAGTTAAATTACGCTTCGTTTAAAGTGACAATAAATGAAAAATGGAAACAAATCGCTTTACAAACAACGTCTTGGCCATGGGTGGGAGTGAAATACCGCGAATTTATCGACCAGCACAATGAAACATGGAGACCAGGAACCTAGGACCTCTGAAGCTATGCTACCTTAATCTTCGCAGTGAATATTATTCCTCAAAGAATTTGATGAAAATGTTGAATTATCTATATGCTTTTATTTTTTTTGTTTATATGTACGCTTGTCTGTGCTGTGATTATTATTATTTAATTATGCGCCTTATATTGATGTAATTGTTACTATCTGATGTCGATAAATACTGTTTGTTTGTATCCTAATTTTAAGCAATTTTCAATCAGACCATAAGAGGCCCGTTGAATTAAATTATTAAATAAATAAATAAATAAATAAATAAATAAGTAGATAAATAAATAAATGTGAGCTGCTAAAAGACGGAAGAGAGGCGTTGTGTAGAGTGCTCTACTAGGTGGATTTAAAGATCTGGGAGAAACAGATCTTACTGGAAGATTGGATGGAGGAAGTAGTATGTCCCATCTTTAAAAAGGGTGTTAAGCGGGATTGCTGCAAATAGTTATCGAGCAATCATATTGCTGAATCACAGTTAGCAAGCGAGATCGTTGAGAAAACTAGCATATAACGCCCAAATACGGATTTCCGGACCAGCGAAAATAGATCGAGTGATATGTGATGAGTATTAGAAATACTTTTGAGTCCTTTTGAAACTCGGAAAGGGCTACGGTAAGGTGTGATAATAAGAGCTAAGATTGACGCCGTTTTCCGGAAGTCTGCTCAGCTTTTTAGCTTCGCCGGTAACGTCAATATTGTGGCACACAATGTTGACACGATGGTGGGAACGTACATCCGACTGACGGTTGAAGCGATGCCGATGATATCGAGTTGGTTGATACCCACACAATTAGGGCGGATTGTTGGCGAGTTACAGCGGGTAGCCTAGAACAATGTTTCAGTAGCCTACCACTCATCGGCATGTTTTAACCCGCCTAGTCGCCATTTCGTTTACTGGGTGAGCTCGTGTATTTGGGCTCACTAATGACCGCCAATAATGACACCAACAGAGAAATTTAGAAAAGTATTCTAGCAGGTGAACGTTGTTACACCCAAAACTCGGCCGTAATACATTTACGGTAATAAGAAAAAATTGCTCTAATAGCAAGACGTTTCATGCTAAAACGGTCCCAACAAAAAATCCCCAAAACGGCAATACCAACACATTCAAATCTTCTCTGCGTCGCACTCATGTTTCATCAATTTTTATTCAATAAATATTAACGCGTCGGATTGTCTGGAAGTGTGTAGCACTTCGCTTGCAAGATGGAGAGAAAGGTGGGAACATTTGACACTTTTGAGTGTATTAGCATTATACTTGCAAAATTAAGCATGGCGGCCGGGGCCCTTGAAGTAAACATCAACATCCGAACGAGCATCCTGATTCTTTGGCGCACGATGAAAAGTGAGAAAATGCCGAGCTTTACTTCGGATCTATCGATTAGTACACTTATGGACACTTTTTACCTCGAAAAAACCGATTAAATTAACTATGACCGAACCGAAACAAAACTTATGGCAACAGAAGGGCCCGCTACGTCAACTTTTTGTGCTTTTCTTCTTCATATCCTCTTGTTTTTTCGGCTTCATCAATGAAAAATGACAACCCCACTCACACACAGAAAAAAATGTGCACACCTGTATCCGTCTTGCTTCGCTTTTCATTGTATTGCGCTTCAAGCGAAGTAAACACAATGGGGATAAAGAGTAGATACAGAACACTAGATTAGGATTGTCGCTGGCATCAGTGGTACGAACATCATTGTTTTGATTCCGGGATATACCTGTCAAATGGGTCAAATAAAAAAAAGAAAAAAAATAATCCTCTATCGTCGTTTCATAGCGACTAATCATTTTCGTTTTTTTTAGCCAGCAAAACAATGGCCATTCTTGGCTAATGTGTTTTCACTAATTAGAATACACAAATTGTCTAAACTTCTACTGAATTTTGATAAATTTTCATTTCCTTGTGCGGTATATACAAACTCTTTCATTTCATAACATTAACAGTCGAAAATTTACACCGAGAAAATTCGTTATATTGAATATATTGATTTCACATATATTTTTTTTTAATTTGTAGTAGCAGATAAAAATTACCTGTCAGGCATAGATATCATGTGAAAATTAGTGAAATTATAGTAGTATGCCACATAGAAATTTGTTACATAGCAGATATCACATCATTTTTCTGTTAGCCTCTCGTTTATTCTGTTGCAAATTTTATGCATTGGACGTTTTCGGTCTTGAATGCATAAAAATCACAGCAGAAAAAACGAGACTGAAATGAAAAATAGGCAAACTCAATTTGAAGTTCAACTAAACGGTTTGTGGTTAAAAGCAGGCCATATTTTTCTACGTGTACCAAAAGCGCGGACCAAAGACTTTTACTAGAGAGACTTTCGATACTTTGACAGATATATACCGGAAGCAAAACAAACATGTTCCGAGGCGAAAACAATGGGAACACCAGCGACAATCCTAATCTAGTGTTCTGTATCTACTGGATAAAGACGAGGTTCGATTTTTCTACACGACACATTCCGTATTGGCAGCCCTAAGTTTGCGCCACTAAAACAACAAAAATGATCCAAGATCGGCTCACAATCGGCTAGCTTCAAAACAGTCAGAAAAAAACGACTCAGAATAGTGGTGGGGTACCTCGGCCGGTGAATTGAAATTTCTTTTCTATCACGGACGTTAACAGGAAGGTAGCGACTGCACAAAACATGAATAGTCCTTCCCGTCATGTACGGAAAGCAAGACCTATGGTTTGGATCCACGTATCCGAACCGAGGGTCCAGATCCAGACACTTGTCTGGATCTTAGCACCAAGTCTGGGCCTGGTTCAGGACCGGACTTGGAAAGGGGATGGACTAGATCCGGGTACTGGTCCAGATCCGGATCTGGGTACTGGTCAGAATCCGGTTACTGGCCCAGATCCGGGAACTGGTCCGGACTTGGAAACTGGTCCGGATCGGGAACTGTACCGCATCTGGCAACTAGGCCGGATCCGGAAACTGCCTAAATTTTTTTTTTCGCTATTCAACCTACCCAGTAAAAATCCGTAATTCCGGCTGGTTTCTGCCAATATTGGGCCAGATTCCAGCCTGAATTTGGTTGGATATCCGCCAGGATTCCGGTTGGTTTTACTCTGTACTAATACTATCATAGAAATCGACCTAATTATCCTACATGCGAACAGAACCGAGGTTGACACATACTGAAAAAGCGTTTTTTGTGTGATGCACATACATGAACAGCAACCGAAATTCGTCATTCCACCGTTTACTACCTTTGCGGGAATATGAGTTTAATACCTCAATGCTCAATTGGGTGGTCTGTTACCGAAAAGACAATAGAATCTTACCCAAAAGTAATAGAAACATACCCGTCGGATTTTGGGTGTACTTTGGGCTTCGAAAAACCCTTCGATCGACGAAGGTACGACACCGAATGAAGTTAATCTTCTACAAATCGCTCAAGAAACCTGGATCATGCTGGCGGAAGATCAACGCGTTCTTAGTGATTTTGAATGCAACGTGTTGAGAACGATTAGTTTCTAGAGCCATTTTACCGAGTTGTTCACCATTCTGAAAACATGCAGCCACCCAAATTTCGCAGAGCGAACCATGGGTGGTTCTCCAAGCTACTGTTGCAATTCGTTGTTCATACGCCGTCTCCGCATTCCGTCTTTCATATGCATCCCATCGTAGTACTTCCAAAATTATTATTTAAATATTAAAAATTAAATATTTTTTTATTTTAAATTGGTCACCACTACGCCACTGTTTCACTAGCCTCTCGGTCGGCTTAGTCCTTCGTAGTCAATTGAGGCTTGTGCGCGACAAAATCTGGACATCTGAAAACACAGATATCTCTTGAAATATTCAACCAAAAAAAATGAAATGTTTTACGTAGGTATTGAAGAATCTCTGTTCAATCTAAAAATACAATATTCCACATATTACTGGTTTGCCTCTAGACTGCATAAAATGACTTTTTCGCACTTCCTGACATTTTTAAAAGCATTTTTTAGATATTAACAAATTAAGTATTTAGACAGAACAGATAATTAATTACTTAATTACACAGCTTCTACAACCTACCTTTTTAACAAAGTTAGGGACCATTCATAAATTATGTCACGCTTTTATGAAAGAGGTGGAGCAAGCTAGAACGTGACGTAACATGTTTTACTGAAGAAAAAAAAATCAAAGAATTTGTTTACGTAATACGGGAGGGAGATACAGAAATTTTGTTACATGGGGAAGAGGGATCAATTTTGGGCAATTTTTGCGTTACGTAATTTATGAATGATCCCTTATGGACAAATCTATAATCGTACAAATCCGCTCACGAACTACAATTTACTATTTCCAAATACGAGTTAAAATATTGGAAATGAAAATTTTATTCTGTGCAAAAGTCACCTATTTGTATTTGTCGGACATTTAAAGCAAAAAATAAAATTGTTTGGAAATGTGTGACCGAAAAGGTCACTCAATAAAGTAGAAACACTGGATAATTTTATTCGACGCCGTAAAGAAAAGAGAAACGAAATCGAAAAGGAAATAACAGAAGAGAATGGAAACACTAGAAAGTGCATTGTATATCAACTAATTATTTTGCAAACATTGGGATTTTTACAAGCATTTCAGAACTTTCTGAAACAATGGTCATATAATTCGTCTAATTTGTTTTATTCATTAATTTCATTTAAATCATTTTTGTGGTAAATTTCATATAACTTTTTCCAGTTTCATGGACTTTATTCATTTTGTTTATTTTATTGATTTTTGATGTTTAAATGTATGACCTTTTCATTTTAATCAAATATTTCATTCAGTTATTCACCTTATTAATTTTGATAATTTAAATCATTTTATTCCTATTCCATATTTTAGTCGTGTATTCTTTGAATTCATTCGGATCAGTTTATCCATTTCATGCCTTTTATTGAAATCATTCATTAAACTTATTTTATTCATTGTTTTAATTTTACGCGTTGCATTTGTTTTTTCTAGTTCTTACATTTTGTTCAGTTTCTTCATTTTATTAATCTGATTATTTTTTTAGTCATTCATTTTATTCGTTTCTTCCAAATTATAAATTTGTCGCAATTTAATTTATTCTATTGTTTTACAACTTTTTAAGATTGTTGAATTTTTCATTTTAATAATTAAATTCATTTTGTTCTATTTATTCTTTTCTCCTGTCTATTCATTATTCAATCCATTAACAAAAGCACTGTTTTTGAGCGACTTAGTAGAATGTTATATTAAACAATTTTACCGTTGTCTTCCGTTTTAATTCCACTATGAGCGTCACTATGATGCTCATAGTGGAATTAAAACGGAAGACAACGGTAAAAGTGTTTAACATTATTCAATACTATTCATCGCATTTATTTTATTCATTTATTTTTTTATTGATTTTAACAATTTGATTTATTTTATTTGGATTATTAATTTAATTTATTTAATTTCATTTATTTTATATATTTTATTTATTTTGTTTATTTTATTCATTTTATTTATTTTATTTACTTTATTTATTTTATTTATTGTAGGGGAACCCAGGGCATGTAGGACCGCGAGGGTAATTCAGACCCCCTCAATTTCTCAGAAAATCGTACGACTTTCTGACTGTCTTCCATATTCGTGGAACCGCTATTCGAAAACATTAATTTTGACATCTGAATCGGATTTTTTAGTTTTTTTAGAGAGAAGATGAAACGTGTTTCATTTTTTTGCCATGCTAAAAAAAATTCATTATTATGCTAAAACCGTGATTAAAGTAACAAATAAAAGTGGAAAAAATATCAGGTAAGTGTTTTGGAAAGCTTCAGGCTCCCGTTTTATAGAATGATTTTGGATTGGGTAAAAACACAGAAATTTTCAAGATGCTCACCATTTTTTAGCGAAATGAGTGTACGGGGCTATTTAGACTCCCTATCCATCAACCACTGTTCAGAGGCTTGCGTCTGTGAACACGATTGCACAAACCACAGCAAAAAAACATGATGCATCAATCGACAGCTGTGACTAACCAGATCTAATTTTTAATTTTTTTGCTTCTTAATTAGTTTCTCCAATAAAGATTTCATAGATAAACATAATTCAAATGAAAAAAAATTAAAAGATGGCCTTCTGAACCACCCCGTAGAGAGGATATTTTATTTATTTTATGTTTTTTTTTATATTTATTATATTCATTTTTTTTTTATTTGTGTTTTATTTTACATATATTGTTCCTTTTCTGTACTTTATTTATTTTATTCATTTTCTTTATTATATATATATTTTGTTTATTTTATTTATTTCATAGAAAAATTCTAAACCTTTACCCGGGGTTGGGAATAGAACCAAGCTGAGCTGCGTTCCAGGCAATCGATTTGCCAACTATGATATGCCCACCCCTATTAATTTTATTCATTTTATTCATTTTATTCATTTTTTCCATTTTATTCATTTTATTCATTTTTTCATTATATTCATTTTTTAAATTTTATTCATTTTATTCATATTTTCATTATATTCATTTTTTTAATTTTATTGATTTTATTCATTTTGTTCATTTTATTTGTTTTGTTCATTTTATTCATTTTATTCGTTTTATTCATTTTATTCATTTCATTTAGTAATTCTCTTCAATTTGTTAATTGAACTCAACTTAATTTCTTCTATTCATTTTAAAACTTTTTTAATACAGTGACAACCCGTTTTTATTGGCCCCTTGGTAAAACTTTGGTGACCAAACGGTGACATTGACAAAATCGGTATATATTTCTTTTCAATAAACCGAAATTTTTATAATATCATTCTTTATTCCCCAGATATAACCTCAAAGCTTTTCTGATTATTTAGAATGAATTTCCTTTAAGGCGGTCTTACAGCACAATTTTTATTTTTTCATCTTCAAGATAAAAAAATATGCTCAAGAAAGGATTTAATCAAATTTGACTTTGTTCGTCTGCTAGAGCACATCAAACGGATATTTTCATATAAGGCTGACAAAACCGGAGGTAGACACAGTCGACGGTGGACAAAATCGGAAGCTGAGAAAATTCGGTCTTCACTGTATTGTCTACTTTTACATTCAGTGAGCTGAACTAATTCGTTTTTCTTAAATTTTAAAAATTTGAATCATGAAATAAGTAGAAACTTATAATTTTTTTGTATTACGATTAAGACCCGATTTTATCAGCACCAGAGCATAAAAAAATTGACATCGCTGCATGAACTTGAAAGAAAACGAAATTCAATTCATGCCCGCTGCGATGAATGAAATTTTTGGTTCGTTTCCATCGTCATTCGTTCTCCCGACGCAGCGCTTTCAGGTACGAACATGTTCGGTTTCAGAAGCAAAGTGAATATTCAGCACCCGATAATATCAGTCCCTAATTTCATCTACCTCCGATTTTATCAGCTTCATACGAACATTGATAGTTGGTACTTTGATCGGCTCTAGCTGATGAACCAAGTTGAATTCGAGTAATCCTTTCTTGAGACTATTTTTCTTGTCTTAGCGATCCGAAATACGCAATTTTTTTTTAATTTTGCGCTGTCAGACCCCCTTAAAGGAAATTTATGCTAAATAGTCAGGAAAGGTTATGAGGCTATATCTAGGGACTAAAGAATATTTTAAGAGCGTCGCACAGTGGGACCAATCCAAAAAAGGTGGGACAAAACCTATTTGAGGCCTTAGATGTCATTTTAGAGCCAGCATTTCTTCGTATGATATGTTCACAATATTATTCTGCAACTTTTTAAATAGAATATTTTGTTGTTGGACTAAAGTAGAGCACCCGAGCAAAAAAAATTTTTCAAAAAATTGTTTTAGAGGGTCGATGTCTTCGACAAAGTTGTAGAATATTATGTTTTGAATAATTTCTTCTAAGATACCGCAGACATCAGACCTCAAATTTGAGGCAAAATTGTTGTTTTTTGTAAATATGATAAAAAATCAGATTTTCGATATTTCCAAGCTAAAAACCTTAATTGATTAATTTAGTATGTTCTACAAACTTGTAGGTAACGCTAAAATACAACACATTTTTCATCAAAGATTTATGTTTTTAGGTGCAGTTTTGTGCAGCCAAACTTTGGCTATTCCGATACTCTATTATCGGTAGAATAAAACTAATACTACATAGAAACAGGATATAGTTGGACGCATTGTTTGGGTGACCATTCATGTACGACGGTTTATAACATAAAATGTGTCTATATTATTTTTAATTTATATACATTATTAGCTATTAACAAAATCTTACATTTTGTACGCACTTACAAGCATATAGCACATATTTAGTTGATCAATTACGGTTACAATATGAAAAAGTGAAAAAAATAATATAAATTTTGAATTTAAGCTGCCAAAGAACAACGATTTCGGCTCAAAAAATAAATAAATGGTATTTTCAACAGAATTGTTCCAAATACAATATTTGACAACTTTGCTGAAGACCTCAACCATTTAAGCAAAATTTGATTTTTTTAGTTCGGGATTTCTACTTTAGTTTAACCAATATGATTATTTCTACAAATTCATAAAAGTAGAATAATATCTATTTGAGGCCTTAGATATGACAGAACCTAAGTGTGTGGAAAAATATTCACAATATAATTGAATCATTTCTATTTTTTTTAAATGGTTGAGGACTTCAGCAAAGTTGTATAATATTCAATTTCGAACATGTTTGTTAAAAATACCTTGTACATACTGTAGATTTATTTTTTAATCCGAAATCGTTGTTCTTTGGCAGTTTAAATTCAAAATTTATATTATTTTTTTCACTTTTCCATATTGTAACCTTAATTGATCAACTCAATATGTTCTACATGCTTGTAAGTGCGTGCAAAATATAAGATTTTGTTAATAGCTAATAATGTATATAAATTAAAAATAATATAAGCACATTTTATGTTATAAACCGTCGTACATGAATGGTCACCCAAACAATGCGTCCAACTATACCCTGTTTCTTTGTAGTATTAATTTTATTCTACAAATAATAGAGTATCGGAATAGCCAAAGTTTGGCTGCACAAAAGTGCACCTAAAAACAGAGATATTTGATGAAGATAGAGTTTGTAGAACACATTAAATTAATCAATTAAGGTTTTTAGCTTGAAAATATCGAAAATCTGATTTTTTATCATATTTACAAAAAACAACAATTTTGCCTCAAATTTGAGGTCTGATGTCTGTAGTATTTTAGAAGAAGTTATTCAAAACATAATATTCTACAACTTTGTCGAAGACATCGACCCTCTGAAACAATTTTTTGAAAAAATTTTTTTGCTCGGGTACTCTACTTTAGTCCAACAACAAAATATTCTATTTAAAAAGTTGCAGAATAATATTGTGAACATATTATACGAAGAAATGCTGATTCTAAAATGACATCTAAGGCCTCAAATAGGTTTTGTCTCACCTTTTTTAGATTGGTCCCACTGTGCGTCGGTTTCTTAAAAAGAAAGAAAAATATATGTGCCGATTTTGTCAATGTCCCTGTTTTATCAGCCTAAAATTCACCAAGGGGCTAATGAAAATGGGTCCTCACTGTATTCAATTTATTCGAGTTCTGATTCGTGCGGAACTGTATTCATATCACCTATAGTTTGGTGCCAACTTCGCATGAGTTCTGAAAACAACTGAATGATCCAACAGTGATATGTATAACAAATGTGTCATCTCACTGCTAAGTGGATTAAGTAAGTTTTTTTATTACAACCTTGTAGAGCAGTTTGTTTGGAGTGACTTTGCTGAAGATACTATTTGCCTATTAATTTATATATATATTCATATATTGGGTGGGCGTAGCGCAGTTGGTAAATCGATTGCCATGTACGCAGCGCACCTGCGTTCGAGTCCCGTCCCCGCACATAGGGTTAGAAATTTTTCACAAGTGATTTTTCTAACCCCAAGAGGCGAATGATCTTATGGTTAAAACCTCTATAATCGAAATAAAAAACCTGTTTTAATCCACCTAGCGGTGCAATTGTGCCTTTCTCATTTCTCTAAACTATGGCACGGAGGCTTTTTATGTTCAACATAATTGTGGAAATGTCCATTACATTCTTAGTACACTTTGCATTTATACACAATGGCATGCCAGCCACGAACTTGATGAGCTACGTGTCGACGGTGAAACACTTGAAACAAAAAAATATCATACTCCATTAGCCAAATCAGCATTATATCAATGTTATCTGCTTGCTAACTCATTTTGTCATGCGGGGGTGGGTGTGTAAGGAGGGCGAAAGTCCCATGAACGAACGACTCCCCAGCTTAAATTGGTATGCTTTGTGATATAGTGGTGGTTTAAAGATGATGGGGTTGAAAGGGAGGGGTATGAGGGCTGGATGGGGTGGTGGTCTGAGGGGTGATTTAAGGAGATTTTTAAAGGAGGGGAGTGAACAGTAGACGGGGGGTGTAACCCCTATCCGTAAACCATCAACTACGCTTCTGTTAAAATCCAGAAACCTTATGCGAGTCGAAAAAAAAATTTGGCCGGGATTAGGTTGACGTTTTTCAGAGTGATTGCATAACCTTTCTATATGAGAAAGGCAAAAATGTGCCAAAATCCAAAAAAGTGAATCGTCATCAAATTTTTTTTCGAGTTTGCATCAAATCTCGACGTTTCATGCACCTTGAACACATTTAGCATCAAAAATAAAAATTCTATTTTTAATTTTTCCTATAGTTTATATGAGAAATTTCTGTGTGGCCGCACTCTGAAACCCCTAATTCCGGAACCAGAATTCCGATCGATCCAAAATTCAATAGCAGCTGATAGAAAGGTTGCACCTTTCATTTGAGACTAAGTTTGGGCAAATCGATCCAGCCATCTCTGAGAAAAATGAGTGACATTATTTGACACATACGCACATACATACACACACACATACACATACATACATACACACATTTATTTATTTCCTTATCTTCGGTATACACCGTACAGACGCATTTTAAAACTATATATTTCTTATTAATATCTTATATCTATGCTTGGAAATGTTAAAATCATACACTGAAGAAGCTTCGTTAAATCTGCGGCAACATCTTTCCAGTGGATTATTTTGTCCATATGAAGTACGGTGTCTAGGGATCCACAACAGAGTGGGGTTACGGAGAACACGAGGAGGCGCATACAAATTAACGCCCGAGAGAAGATCGGGACTGTCGATATTACCTGACAGCAAGTCGAAAACAAAAACTCTTTGCAGGAAGATACGGCGAGTCGCCAGAGTCTGCAGACCGAGTAGCATACATCTATCGGCATAAGGAGGCAACACAACTGGATCATTCCATGGAAGTTTCCTGAGGGCGAATCGCACAAAACATCTTTGTATACGCTCTAGTCGGTCAATTTGAACGGCATGGTATGGTGCCCACACTTGCACAGCATACTCCAGAACACTTCTGATCAGGGCACAGTAGAGTGCTTTTAGTGCGTAGAAATCATCGAAGTCCGCCGTGTTCCGCTTTAAGAAGCCCAGCATTCCGAAAGCCTTAGCAGTTGTCGCGGTGATATGGTCGGAAAAGCTCAACTTCCTATCGAAGAGCACTCCCAAGTCACGGATCGAGTCGACGCTTTCAATTGTTCTACCTTTTAGGCTGTATTCATAACGTCCTGGAGTAAGCAAGCGTCCGAAACTGATTACTTTGCATTTATTAACGTTGACTTCCATTCCGTTAAGCGTGCACCATTCTTGAATAGTACAGATATCTTCTTGAAGCACTACGGCGTCAAGTGCAGAAGCGATAGTTCGGAAGATTTTGAGATCGTCCGCGTACAGCAATTTCCCAGACTTGATCCGACTACAAATATCGTTAATAAACAGAATAAAAATAAGCGGGCCCAGATAACTGCCTTGCGGGACACCCGTGGGTGTTCTGAATGTGCCTGAACGCGTGTTTTTTATACTCACGAATGCCGAGCGATCGGAAAGATACGACTGCAACCAGTTAGTCAGCCAGGTGGGAAATCCCAAACGCTTTAATTTCAAGATTGCGATGTTGTGCGGTACTTTGTCAAAAGCTTTTGAGAAATCGACGTAAATTGCGTCCACCTGATGACGCTTCTCGACGGCGGGAAACAACTTAGAAGTGTAGGCTATCAGGTTAGAAGTTGTTGATCGTTTTGTGACAAACCCGTGTTGATACTCCGAGATAATGTGGGATGCAGCTGCATACGTGACGTTGTAGACCAGCTTTTCGAGAACTTTGGAGAGACAGTTTAATAATGAGATACCTCTGTAATTTTCGACGTTGTGAATATTTCCAGCCTTGTGAATGGGAACGATAGCAGCTTCTTTCCAGGCGATAGGAAAAATGCCTTCAGCGAGAGAGCGATTGAAAATGATACACACCGGAAGAGACAGCACATGGGCGCAGCTTTTTATAAATTGGGGCGAGAGATGATCGGGGCCAGGCCCTTTCGACGAATCAACAGCAGTCAGAGCCTTCAAGACGTCAGCTCGGCTTACAGTGGGACGGGGGAGATTTATGTTGTACGATGATAATGTTTCCAAATACTCTTCCGAAGGGACGGTATAGTCGCTTCTAAACACTCCGCGAAAGAAATCAGCAAACAAATTTACGGTATCAGCTGGAGATTGCGCGCTTGCGTTTCCAAGGAAAACGTCAGTGGGAGTACTACCAGATCGTTTTCTGCTGCTAACGAATTTCCAAAATGTTGCGGGGTTATCGCGAAGGCTATTTTGCACATGATTCAAATACTCACGAAAAGCGGAATTCCGGGCCGTTTCGTATTGCAGCTCTATCCGTCGAAGAGTAACTTTGTTTTCTTCTGACTTATGGCGGAAATACCGCTTACGTTGTTTTCGCAGTGCATTACGCAAACGGCGAATCTCAGCGTTCCACCATGGAAATTTGAAATCCACCCTCCTGTTGACTCGTTTCAGTGGAACCTTTAGGCGGAGTATGTCATATACTTTGCCATAAAATAGCGCGACTGCTTCGTCAAGCTCATTACAACACATTAAATCGGTCCAGTCGACAGTGGCAATCAGTGCGGAGATTTCGTCAAAGTTGCAACGGTTAAAGTCAAAATCAAGCTCGTCAATCGAATGAAATGAATCATCTCCAGTGTTGGTACGTACATCTAGCCGCAGGACAAACGGTTTGTGGTGAGGATCGACTTTGAGAATAGCAGTCGGAGGTTCAAGCAGCTCTACGATATCCGTGTTGTTTACGAATGCAAGATCGAGGATCCTCCCGTTCACATTCGTCAATGAGCAGATCTGGTACAGACCGCCTGCAACCATAGACTCCGTTACAGCTATTTCTTGTTCCGAAGAGGCATTAATAGGTAGGTAACATTTTAGATCATTATCGAGCGACCACTGAAGGCGTGGAAGATTGTAGTCTCCAAAGACGAGAACAGTGTCGGTGCTGCCAGCATTGTCTAGAATTGTTTGAACGGCATTAGCGTGCGCGTGATGCAAATCCGGATCACTATTTGGCCTGAGATAAACACAGCTAATATATACAGATTGATTCGGGAGGGCGATACGCACGGCTATTTGCTCCAAGCGTTCATTTCCAGATAAGCTTAGCTGCGAGCCTACGAGGTTGTTCTTTACCGCTATTAGGACGCCACCGCCTCGACGCAGATGACTGGTTGTTGAGTTGCGGTCGCAGCGATATATTACGTAGTTTGACGAGAGCTCAGCGTTTAATATGTCTTCGCGCAGTCAGGTTTCCGTAAGGACAATGACGTCGTAGTCACTAGAAGAAAGCGCTAAATGGAATTCTTGTGTTTTCGTTCTCATTCCTCGCACGTTCTGGTAGTAAACGGAAATAAACTGCTCGGAATGTGCGGTAACTTCGGGAAAAGGCGATACAGGATGTGAAACAGGCGATGTAACTAGTTGGGAGGAGGGCGAAGAGCAGTGGAAGTAGTCATTGTTGCTGAGTCGGGCGCATTCGGTTTCCAAAAAACCTTTCTGGAATCCGACTTCTCTTCAAACTCACGATAAGCAATGCCAACTGGCCATGTAGATGCCGTCATAGCCTTTTCTTTGAGATCCGTGGGCATGCCAACTTTGTAGGAGACAAAATTCAGCGTTCTAGGATCTCTGCCACGAGGGACCAACTTGACGACAGTGATGTTCGAATTTCCGAGTTTTTCCGCAGCTAGCTTGGTGACGCTTTCATCAGGGACATCGGGCGAAATTCCTGACAGGTACAACCAAAACTTTTTATCTTCACGATTCACAGCGATAGATGGTGTCAATGAGTTGGCGGCATCAGTACCACGTAGCAGCTTAGAAGGATTGGAGCCTGTATCATCGTTGTCTCTCTTTCTTTTAGCAGAATTAAAGGAAAATTGTCGCGGTCCAGGAATCGGCGTTTTTGGTACAGCGTCTATCAACGTTTTGAAGTTGGTCCGAATTTCTACCTTTAATTCCTCCAGTATGTCGTTGCGAATGGAATTTTTAAGCTCCTCGATCACCATTTGGTTTGCGGACTCAACGGACACTAATGCGTTACGAAAACGTGCCTTGTCCATGATATTTTTGCAGGTGTTACACATCCAAAATAAGTTAGACTTGTTAATAACAGCGGCAAATAATTCGTCGTTTAGTCCGCAGCATTTTGCGCAAAATGACGAAGAGCAAAAACCGCCACATTTTACAGCATTACGACCATCGGCAAATTTATCAGTACAACTCTCACAAAATCCAGGCATTTTACGATATGCGGTAGTGTAAGGGTTACTAGTTGAAATGCTCAGTAACAGATGGCGCCACTTACACTCTACAAGATGATGACAGGTATGTTTTTGGGTACGAAATTCACTTAGGTACAAGATCGAAGGAGCGCAAGAAAGTACTAACCAAAACAACTACGAAATTACTTCTCACCTTTCTCGTTCTGGCACCTGGAGTTCAGGAAGGCGGAGGACAACTGATGGATGTATATGTTCTTTCGGTTGGCAGAAATAAAACACAGCAGCGGCGATGATGTTTACCTCTGCTGGATGATGAACTAGCAAATTGATGGGCGGTATTTGGTCGTGTGTCATGTAGACAATTTGTTCAGATGGTGACACTTTTGTAAACTGCGAGTGGAAGTGATGGCGGTGGAGTGGCGAGATGGCGGAGTGGCGAGGTGACGGAGTGGCGAGGTGGCGGTGTAGCGGTGGTATGGCGGTTGTGGCAAATCAGCAAACTGCCTCAGCTTGCCCAGAACACCCTGATTTTGCGGTCCCACCCTGCGTGTGAGCAAAACACCGTCATTCGGCAAGTGAACACGGAGGCTGGATATCAAGTTTGAACGGTTTTGCAGGATATCGAGGCAACAAACCACAATGATATAAACAAAAATTGAGGAGCGCGGAAAACAAACCAAACTTTCACAAACAGTGTTGGCAGAAACATACACACATACACACACATACAGACTTTTTCCGATCTCGACGAACTGAGTCGAATGGGATATGACACTCGGCCCTCCGGGCCGGGATTAGGTTGACGTTTTTCAGAGTGATTGCATAACCTTTCTATATGAGAAAGGCAAAAAAATATTGGTAGGGGTACCATAAAGTCAGTGTTTGACGTTTTCTCCATGCAGTTCATTTTTATCACTTAGATTAATTCTAGAAAATTTCAGATCCCAAATTTACTACAATATGAGGTTGTAGAAGAAAAAATAATGTTTACTATTGTGTTAAGCTAGGGATTTCCAAAAATGGGAGTACCATCTTAAACCGAAAACTAATTTAGAAACATAATCTTCAGAGTGCTAAAAGTTGTTTGTACGATAAATATCCTAACCGGAAAATATAAGCAGAAAATATAAATTTTTGCCATTTTATCATTAAAATTCCAACCTGATCCACCAGCAAAAGTCATTTGAATATCTTGATACTTTCACAGTTACATTGAATTATAAAGTTTTATTTTGATAAAATATATCAAAAAAAGTTATACTTGTTGTTCATTGCATAGAGCTTTGTTTTTTGTGCTAATTTAGTTTGTAATAATCTGCACAATGGTCAAAAAGTACCAAGAAGGGCAACCTTTAAACTATATTTGAGTTCTTATGAAAAAAATAATCCATAACTATTTTGCATAACAACACGAATTTCACATCTGTATATCGATATGCATCACAAACATTCATACTGGAGGTCAAACTTCCTCAATGATAGATCCTTAATACACCCAAAAAATAATCATTTTCAACAAAAAAAAATCAACTAGGTATATTACCATCGTTGATAATTTATTAACGTTATTTAGTGAAAAATCATGAAATCACTCAAATAAAGTCTAAATAAAAAGAGTTGGATAATTTTCATTTTAATTTGGTTGCGATATCGAACCTAAGAACTTCTTACTGAGCAATGCCTTATTTTCGTTATATTTTGTTTTTAATAGATCAAATAGTATTTATAGACCGCTACCTGTTGACCACTCGAAGACGGCGCTTATACCGACCGGTTTGCTCTACTATTTCGAAATTGTATTTTTTTGAACATTTCCTTCGCGGTAATCACGATACCTCAGGAACTAATTAACCGAAGATTGAAGAATTTTCACCAGCCGTTCCTTATTTTATCAGCTACTTTGGGTACAACAATAAAATATTGAACATGAAAAATAGGTTGGGTTATAATAGGTCGGTTACATACGCCTCGATTGATTAGCGACATAAGCAAAAAAGAGCAAAACTTTATTGAAATAACGATGAAGGGTTTGTTTCTGATATTTTCATGAAAAATATCTTATTTCTTTTGTTTGACATTTGAAAGGCCCCATAAAATGAATAAAATTTATTACCACGAATATGATTAATAATCCGAAAAATCGAATAAAATGAATCAAACCATCTTCGTTTACCAAAAATTTATTTTGTGTTTAAGAAAATCTACACACTTACTATTCTTGCAAGTTTTCTTTTATCAACATTTTATTTAAAATAATTTTATGAAAATTATTGGAAATAGGATGTCGCCCTGAGAACTTTTTCAGAAATCAAAAAAATTATTTTGAAGTTAGATGTTAGAAAAATGCACGAAAAGTCGTGGTCTGATGTCAAAGCAAAACTACAAAAAAAATTTGATAGCTTGGTAGTAATAAAAAAGTCTTGAAAAACAAAAAAATTCCTGAGGACAATTCTTGAACAAACACCTTTCTTGGGACTTTGAACAAGTTTTTGACCATCGAAGTTCTCAAACGATGCGAACTGCGGAACAGCACAAAACCAAAAATTACCAGGGATTTTGGATTTATACTAAAGCGTTGTGAAGAAACATGTTTATACAAACTTTGGTTGTAAACTGTAAAGCCACGTTCCAATAAAAATAATTTCGCCACGAGTTTTAGGAACACCAAACTCTGGATAGTTTGGTATATTCTGTTAGCATAAAAAAAATTAGTTTTGGGTGGGCCTTGACCCTTCAGGCCCTGTTGCTGGCTTCGTACTTATTCTAACTAAATCGACAAAACGAAAAAAGGCTACAGCTATATGTGGACGATACAGAATAGGAGTCATCATTATGCTTTGCCAAAACACATGTTAAATTATTAACCTGAAAGAAAAGTTGTTTGCTTTTAAAGTATGGTTTTTAAGTGTTTCGGAGTAGTATCGAGACATCACTCGGTATAAGCCAGTTTAATAGCATTCATACAAGACGTGTGTGACTTTTTGGATTTTAGTGTCTAACTGTCTAGTGTTTCGACTTATCTACCTAGCATTAAGTTGGTGTTAGTTACTGATGAGGAGTATCCGAAACACCAAAAAACCATACTTTATGTTAGGTCTTATGTTCTCATGCACAAAAAAATTTGGCCTTGTCCAAAATTTTCCCATTTAGGAATTTCGCATTGTTTTTTTTTTTCTCTTTTCTCCTTTCATGGTATGTATTGTTTGATTTTTTCCAATGCAGTGTTCGATCCAGGTTCAAGCTTCTGCTTCAAGAAGATTTGGAGGATAAGTTGCTTCAGCGAGCTTGCCGATTGATCGATTTAGGCGTTATGTAATATTTGCTTTCTTGAATTGAAAGATTTTTGTTTTGATTTGTCATCAATCCATTATAGTTGGATGTACTTGGACGAGGTTTTTTAGTGGATCGGCCTTCTGCCAACCATGTTCCTAGAGGTTAATTTTTCTATTTGAAGTTTTTTTACCCTTTCCTGTATACCAAACACACATGTACAAATAAAACATATGGGGTGTACTCCAAAACTACCATATTATTAAACTACGCTAAAATGATTGGGTTTTAAAGGTTTTGATTATTCTCTGAATAAGAAAACGATCAGAACTGGAGGTAATTAATAATTTGCTCGCTCAATACATTTTGCTTGGTGTAGAAAAACCTTAGTAAAAACTATTTGTTCTCCACTATGGAGAAAATTATTTTAAACCACATTCATTTACGCGTTAGGAGCACAAAACCTATAACCAAATAACTTATGGAATTTCGATTTCGTCTCCTCAGAATCTAACGCTAATTTAGTGACAGGGCCAAGCAATAGCGCTGGCTCCAAAAACGAAAACACAATTCGTGTTTCAGAACAATCCCTAAGTTCTGCGTGATGTCCCGATTGAACAGATGAGAATTAATAAAACCGAAACTTGGTTTGACTTAGTAAGTCAATGCAATGTGCACAATGCTCACTAAGTTAGTGTCCGATTCTGATGAGACGTAGTCGAAAGGTAAATTCCATAACTAAATTAATTTTAAATCAACAAGTTGAAAAAATCACTATTTAAAAAAATGCACAGAACGTCGAAAGAAATGACAAAACTCTTTGAGATTTTTCATAAGTATAAAGTAAATACATACATTTTTAGAATGTTTTTCCTATTCCTCTATCAACAAAGAATAAATCCCCGTAAGACACTGTCTGCTCCGCAAACGCCCCAGTAGCAAGCTACCTTGAAATTAATGAAGTGTCAAGCCCATCGGCGAAAAAAAACTGTTTAAGCATCTTTTAAATAATCCCTCAGAACAAACAATTATCTCAAGGTTTCCTTATTTGACGCTGCCGACATTTCGCGTATAGCATCGTTTTTTCCACCCATCATTCATAAAACCGTTGATGGGTACTGACGATAATGATGATGCATTCGCTTGACGCCCTCCAATGGTCCTGGTCCTGGTCTGGTTTGGACGTGAAAAATCCTAGCACTCAACAGCGTACATATGTCCGGTACGGTGCGGTGCGGTGGGGTGAGCTTCGTAGGAAAAAGGGGGAAGAAAAATGTCGCCTAATTTAATTTTTCTTTTCGGCAGTGCGGCGCATGTAAATCTTCTTCAATTTGCTGCGGCCAAGTCGGAGGACCGGCGGCGGTGAGATGAATGATGCATTTAGGTAAATGAGCGAGGATTCAATTTTTTATGTCGGTGGAACAGGAAAGAAATGTTTTCTGTGCTGTTTTTTGTGTACTTATGGGGGTTCTGTCTGTTACTGACAGGATAATTATTTTGCCCTTATACTTTCTGCGCCAACAACAGTAATCTCGCAAAAAAATGAATTTGTTTTTTATATCCGTTTCGGATCTAGCTCCAACTAAATGAAAGAATGCAAATTCCTTAATCGAAGTTTTTCCCCCGAAACATCCTTGCCGCACTAATCCAGCTTTAATTGTTCACGTGCTCCGGCAATTAATCATTAATGAGAAACGTGCTGATCTCGGAAGGCAAGCCTGCTATTCCAGTAAAGTAGTTACGTTTGCCACAGCCCCAAAATGCGTGCGTTGAAATCTGATAGCATCTACAGAAACAAGGACGACGCCCGAAAAACAAGTTTCGGCAACAGCTGAGGCAGCAGCAACAAACAAAACCAGAAACCAACGTTAACGTAAACATAAATTATGATTTTAATATCCATCAGACACGATCAAATATTTCGCTTCTGGGTCGTGACTGAGCCACCTTCCGCTAGCCAGCAAACCCAGGATACACGGAACAGAGGGAACGACCATTATTATCTACGATGAGAGCTGTTTGTGGCGGAAGGCTGTTTTGGGAAATAAGGAGGACATTTTTTTTCTCTCGCAGCAATCCAAATCGTGCGTTTCATTATCCTATCGGAAAACTGGGGAAGTGAAATATAAACGCTAAGCGAGGGCGATGGTCGCCAAAAAAATGTCGATTTATCTAATTTGAACGAAAATTTATTATTTTCGTCCCCGTGTTGCTCGTGCCATGGTCACGTGTAGGGGGAAATGGAACGCGAAGGCCTGGCCAATCTTTGAATTAAATCGAACAAAAACAGTATTCGGATAGCGCTGAAATTCTTTCTCTGCATTTCCAAACATTTGGTATCAATTTATGAGACATGCAAGGTAGAAATGAACGATAGTTTATGTTTCGGCTCACAGAAAATCTAAAAAACCTTATAGTATAACAAATAGATATTTAGAAAGTTAAATACAAATTTGATTCAGTTCTTGTCACCACGGGTTATGTCGGCTTTTAGCCGATTATATCAGGAATATAACGGGATTACGATTGTAGAGGTTTTAACCTTAAGGTCATTCGCCTCTTCGGGTTAGAAAAATCTCTTATGAAAAATGTCTAACCCTATGTGCGGGGCCAGGACTCGAACCCAGGTACGCTGCGTAAAAGGCAATCGATTTACTAACTACGCTCACCCCTCTGGTTATTACGGATGTTTCTTTTTATTCAGTTCGTTTATTTGATAGACACAAATGCGTTAGCTTGGCGGTGCCAAATTCTTTTGTTTTGTTACATTTTAAATACTTAAAACTAGGAGGTTACAATGCTCATATATTTTTATACTGAGAGGAAGAATTCTACAGCTATCTTAAGACTAGAAATACATTTCTATATACAAAAGTGGCGGCAATAGATTTTTTTTATGAAAAATTTTAAACAACCCAAGTAACAATTGAAGTTTTATAGCACGCTACAAATGCAATCTAAGTTTTATGAGAGACTATAAAACTACCATAAAATCTCAATTGTTACTAGGGAAAGAATCCAGTTTGATATTCAAAAGGGGAGGAATAGTTTTTTTACGAAACATTTTAGAGCTATCTTAAAACTAAATGTACACTTTGGTATATTATTACGGATGATAGTGGTAATATGTCCGATTTTAGCAGACAAATGACTAATTAGACTGGAAAGGTAGCGGAATTATTACGGGTTATAATAAGAATACAGTTAAATTATAGAAAATTTTCACAGGGTATGACTAATTACAATTACACTACTCGTGGGATTTGATGCAAGTCGTGTCCCTCATATTTAGCCAGTCGAAAAGTGTTTGAATACAAAGTATGTGTGATTTCTTCTTTTTTTAATTTTTCGAAACTCTTAACATATTTATTAATTACATTATTCTTTTTATTTTGATTATAGAGGTTTTAACCTTAGGGTCATTCGCCTAGTTTCGGGCTAGAGAAATATTTTTTGGAAAAATCTCTGATCCTATGTGCGGGGTTGGGAATCGAACCCAGGTGAGCTGCGTACAAGTCAATCGATTTACCAAATACGCTATGCCCATCTCCCACTTCCTATTAAACTAATATCGTTGATGCATAAAACGAAATCAGTGGTTTTAGTACAGTTGAGGAACACTATAAGTAATTTTAGGAAGGTTGAGCATGCAAATCTTACTTTAACGAAGCTGGAAAAATTTAATAAAAATATGGGTGGGTAATGTCTGGCACATGACATACGATTGAAAACAGCGATCCGTCATAATGCAGAATAAGCTAACAAAAATAATACGCTCAACAAAATATGGGTGACAAAAATTTACATTACTTTCTTACCGCATTGTCTGACCGCATATCAACATGCCTCTCATTCGACTAGCGAACTATGAAAAAGCACAAATACATACGGGCCTTATACAACTTCCCAATATTTGATTAACGCCAAAAGCTACCAAACAAAATTTAAAAAATTGTAAAGCAAAAAAGAAGTGGTATCAAACTCATGAAATGGGTAGAATAATTAATACAAATTAAATTAATAAAATAAATAAATCAAATTAGTTCAGCTCAAATGAAAATTAGACAATATTAATAAAAGTTATAAAATTAAAAGAATAAATTGAATTGTTTCAAACAAACAAGTTTAATGAAAAGAATAATAACAACTGAACAGAATTAATAAAATTAATAAAATGAATAAAATATATAAACTAAAATTAATAAAACAAATAAAATATTAAAATTAAAAATATAAAAAAATAAAATGGATAAAATAAATGAAATGAATAAATCAAAAAAACGAACACGAACATTGCATGAACTATGGACGTAGGTCTACACTACTTAACGTAAAATATTTATTTTCTTAGTACATTTAGAGTAATATTAATTCAAATTCATTTCTAATGTATAGTCTAAGCACAACCAATCAACATCGAATGTTATATATTGAACCAAACCTTCTTGATTATCAGCTCAATTCATCGAATCGAATCGAATCCGATTAAACTTATTTGAGATCTTATGAAAGAAGACAGAAAACCGTGACCGAACTAATATTTGGAACTGTTTCAAATCTTTATAGTAGTACATCAACTTTGAAAAATTGTAAAAACTTTTCGATTGTGTGCGGTAAGAAACCCGGACCGGTGAATAAAAATCAAATTTAAGACGATATAATCACATTTCATGTACAGATCAAGCTTTCTAGTTATATTTTGCCATGACTGTAACTTTCATAAAGTACGCATTCAAATGTAGCGAATGCAGTTGTCATAGTTATATATCGAAGCTATAAATATACAAGAATCGCAAACAATTTTATAAGTGGACTTAGATGCGTTTTGAGTGGCAGTGTATTCATTCATAAATAAGCCTTGTAGTATGTGCCTATTAGCAGAATCAAAGTAGGATAGCTTGAACGGAAATGAATCACGTGAAATAAATGAATTGATCGAACATAAATAATAAAATTTCGTTGTGCTTTCAATCGATTCGCGTAAATTTGTTGCTAAGAAAGTTTTTGTCTTTGCGCAACGCAAGCACAGATTGCTATCATGCAGGTTAAACATGCAATTGCTAACAAATTAAATATACCTACTGTCACATTCGCCTCAATCATTGAACCCAAGCGAACGGTGTTCAATAATTGTACAATCGAATTAAACAGCTGTGTGTACTCACATACATGTCCGTACACGAATGGAATGGAAGATACGCATATAGCAAAATGAGTCAACGCCAGTGTTGCCAATGTTCCAGATTTATCTGGACTCTTCCAGATTTTTCCCAACTGAACAGACATTCGTTCAAGCCAGACATTTTGCAAGATTTTTGAAAATTTTTCCAAATATTTTGAATTCTACGTTACACCCCAGCGAGGTTACCATTATGCTAAATTTATCTGGAACTTTTTACATTTTAACGACATTCAATTAGCTAGAGATTACTGGGTAGGGAAAGTTATGAAAATTAGAGCCATAGTACTCATGTGAGAGCAAGGATGTGAAGTAAACAGATCGGAAAACTAGAAGTGGCAGGGTCATTAGAACAAGCTTAATAACGCACGGGCTTAATATTTGTCTTCTGTTAATGAGGGTCGAGCTTAGGCAGTATCCAGGGTGGCCAGATAGAATTCCTTAATATCGGTAGGGTCACTAAAAGTTTAGCGGTAGTTATCGGTAGGCCAGGTTGTTGTCCCAAAAACGTAGTTTTGACAAAGAATTGTAAAATACTCAAAAAACAGGTCTCAGACCAAATCCAACCCAAAAATGAATGTTGAGTAGGATGTATCCAAAATCAATAAAAATCGGTAGTTTTCGGTAGGGATAACAAAATATCGGTAGTTTTCCCTTGGTCGTCTGGGAATCGGTAGGGAAGACCAAAATCGGTAGGACTACCGATAAATCGGTAGGTCTGGCCACCCTGAGTATAACTACGAATCACCCGAGTTCACTAACATGTGTCCTGGTATCGATAGACGTGTCCATCTTTACCGTGACAACCGACAAAAATTAAGCCACGCAAGATCACCACAGAAAACCTGTCGACGATTAGCATCAGTCTTAATGATGATTGCTACTGTTCATCTCTGTTTGCCTTTCGAATGCCGGGATAGATTTTTATTAGACTATTGTCACTGTGCTTACAGTCGTAGCGGGTTTGCTACATTGTGTAAGGCAATAGCTGTGTCTACAGTGGCTACCCACCGCTGCCGATGGATTCCCATCAGTTCCTTTTTCTTTTTTCCTTTTTTATTTCGACTATGTTAGTAACATTTTCTTTTTACATTTTAACGACATTCAATTAGCTAGAGATTACTGGGTAGGGAAAGTTATGAAAATTAGAGCCATAGACCTCAAGTGAGAGCAAGGATGTGAAGTATCGGATCGGAAAACTAGAATTTAAAAAAAAAAACTTTATCTGGAACAATAAAGTTTTTTAAGCTCCCAGCAAAAGGTTTAATCTTTTATTCTATCAGATTTTTAAATTATAGAAGTTGTTACACACAAATTTTGGAAATCTGGGTCATATTCGGTTAATACATGTTCTATGAAGACCTGATTTCGATGACTTTGAGGTCACTGTCAAGTGACAGATTTTGCTAGACATTAAATGAACTGCCTAATGATGACGGGTAGAGCGAAAGAGACAACCAGTACCACGACGCTACGCTAAGCGTGGCTGCACATACAGCTCGACTGAAACGAGCACAATAGATAAGGTGTTTGAACGGATAAGCTCATTCGCTGATCTCAGTGATCTGCTCCGCCTGCCGTTCAGCAGGCAACTGAGATTGTCCGACCAAATCCGTTCTCTGAATAGTCGATGATGCCGACATTCATAGAAGCATTGCATGCTGGGTACATAGATCTGTCATGCCAGACTTGGGAAGCGTTACCTTCTGTATGCAAGTGCGTGATTTTTTGACTATTTTATACAATATTTGGAATTTTAATGCCATGATATCAAAAATCTTCGGGTTTATCTATTGGAATCTGTTCTTAGAAGTATTTCGGGGCGATAGGCGCAAAAAAAATGAATATCTATCGTGATGTGGCTGCATTATACGCGTTTAAAACCTGACCACTGAATTTGAAATGTTCACCCCCATATCGAAAACAAAGACGTAGTCCAACGTCAATAAAAATTGAAGATGTTTTCAAGTCATCCATACTAAATCATCCTCGCATATATGAGAAACAGATTTCCATTCCATTAATCAGGCATTTTACAGTCAGGAATGTGTAGTGCCTATAAATGTTAAAAGCTGAAAATTCAGGGTTACGAAACGAAACGTGTTTGGATTTTGAATAGGTCGGACTCGATTCTCCGGGGATTCGATTATCTTGGGAAAATTATTCGATTATCCGGGTGTTTCGAAAAAAAACAAATTGCAATTGCTAATTCGATTATTGTAGTCAATAGAACTTTTTTCGGGAAATGGGGGGTCTAGGGTAAAGCTCCTCTCAAATTTTGGCCTACCATTTTTAATTTTTAATTTTATATTTGGGTTATTTCGCGCAACGTGACTAACAAAAACAAAACTTGCGCGTTTGTTTTGAAGAAATTGTTCATATAGAGCCAATATATAATAACATAAATTATTGTGTCGTTTGAAGTACCCTTCGGTCCATGCGAACATTTTTAATTTTAACAATTTTTTTAAAACAATTGTTTTTCTTCGGATTATATGTCTGGTACTGTTTGCACTAAAATCAATCAGCGAGATGATTTTTGAAGGATTTGTTCAAGGAATCTAGCAAAAATATTAGCTTTTAACGGCTGTGTTGCCAAATTTGCAACTTATCAGATTTAAATCAAAAGTGTAATTTTCTAAACCAAAACTTATTAGAGATTCAGAAAGTAGACAAAATTTTATGAAAGATTCAATCAAAATTAACTAAATTTACTGGAAGAGGATTGTTTTATGAGCGATAATGTAATGTGACGTTACAACGCGTAACAAATTAGAATTTTCCACGTATTTCAATAAAAGTGAAATCATCAAATTCTCAGTGTTCTGTTTGGAGACTTTCCAGGATTCTGATCGAAGTTTTCTTAGCATTAAAAAAGAAATCTTTTTCAGAACTTCGATTGAATCCTTATCCGTATATCTGCGGTACTCTCTGAATTTTGATGCAGGATTTCTTAGAGGTCTGGTGGGATCCTTCTCAAGATAGAAGTCTGCGAAGATACAGAAGGTGTCGTTGGAGTACCATATTTAGATTGGATTACGCTGTTTCTAAATCGTAATCGCAAAAAGATAAAAATCCTTAAATATAGTCGTTGTTTGACAGTGTATAGATAGATGAGTACATAGCGGCCAAACTGGGAATACGAAGATCTCAGGATCGAAACTGGAAGTGACTGGTAGCAGGTAGTTTTAATAATTGATATTTAGTAACTTCAATCTCACCCATGAAACATCAGTATGGCGTTAAGTGTCTTATAATTCTGAAAACTATCCTGTTTTTTGTAATATTTATTTGAAAAATACTTCTTGCTACCACACACTGTATGCATAAATCATTGAGGATATCAAGTTGTATAAACCTTCATGTGCCATTGTAAAGATGAATATATACCTACAAGCTCAAAATGAAAACCTAGATGATTCTATAATGCTTCTGATGCGATTAAAAATTCGTCGCAAATCTCATAGTTCTACTGTACAGATCTATACGTATATGGCCATAGTTAGTCTTAGAATTCTTGCACAAATAGCTATAAACGATTCACATATACCGTTTACCCGTTGCCAATATAAACAATAAATGAAAACCAATTGAAAATAAAGATCAAACCCTGAGAACATTTATATTTAGCATAATAGGAAAATTTACCCTGATCATTTTATTTCCAATTTCTTCGCGAATGAAGCTTAAATTAATAAAATAACACACAAAAAAGTTTGACCCGGTTATCCGGGTGATTCTGCTATCCCCGGTGAGATTAGTTTGAAATCCCCGGATAATCGAGTCCGAGCACCTTCTACAAAGATACGAACGGATAACCCGAGCAAACGCAATGTCCATAATACCCCCATACTCATGGGGTTGGGCATGGGTGTTTGAAATAGGTTCAAACCACGAAAGCACCATCGTCATGCTCCGGTAGATCCCATAGAAAAACCATACGTTGGTATATTTATGGGTTATTGAGACCATTTTATGGTGTTTTAATGGTTGTGAAAGTTGACACGGACCATGTTCATGGTCTATTCAAGGGGCTGTGCGGTGTTTGAACCCATGAGTATTTGCTCGGGAACGGTTCTTTGATAGAGGGAATTGGGCCAAATCGGAACGCTGACCAGTTCGGATCCTCAGCTGTTTCTCTGTTGTGCAAATACTATGAAAATCGTATGTATCATTTTCGTATGTCACATTTAATTTTGATGTAACACACGAAGTTTGACGTGACGTGAATACTCTTCAACCCGTAACTCCGGAACCGGAATTAAGATCAACTAAAAAATCAATAGCAGCGTTATACCTGTCAGTTGAAACTAAGTTGATGTAAATCGGCTCAGCCATCTTTTTTGAGTGATTGCATGCCTTTCTTTGTATGAGAAAGGCAAAAAGAAGCATCTTTTTGGGAAATGAAGCCTTTTCAGATTTTTTTAATATCCGGAAAGGATATACGCCAAGTTTAGGTCGACCAAATTTTGATCGTAGTACCTCTTAAATATCCTAACGAAATTTTTAGTTTTTTTAAAGGTATTTATACAGGTGTTGGAATTGCATGGATTCGGTCGAATCTTTGTCTAGAATTTGTTAAAGAAAAAACGCATTCGGCCAAGTCTTGTACAATTTGTGAAAATAGTAGCAAAATGAAAATGTTATGAATCAGAAAACATAAAAAGAACATTCAATGGAGGTAGAATTTAAGGAGAGAAAAACAAAGAAAAAATAAATAAGGAACAAACAAGGAAAAAATAATTAAAGAAACAAAACGAGAAAGCTAAAAAAATGACATTTAAAATAATGACAATTTAAGATTAAAAGATCGGCGTTTCAATCTATAAAAATCAAGAACACTCGTTGCATCGAGAACGAGAGCAATCTTTAAATATTAAATTGTCACTATAACAGTCGAAAGTCAACTAATTTAAAATAATGGTAGAAAAACCTATAATATACAAACAGTCAAAAGCGTACCAATATAAAAAAGTAAAGAAATCAAAAGCGAAGAAAAAACAGAAATGGACAAAATTAAGATAATGTAAAAGTTAAAATTTGAAAGTATGTACAAAATTGAAGAAATAGCAAAAAACGAAAAACGGCAAAAGGGAGAAAAATGAATGCAACAAGAATATATATAAAACAAAGTTATATAAAGGTAAACAAATAAAGAAATGAACAAAATGGACCCACTGAGCTAGACGAAGAAATAACATTAATACAAAATAGTAGAAATAGTAGAAATAGAATGGGAACAATTGGACGAAAGACATTGAAGAAACAGAAAAAGGAATAAGTGGGCTTAGCCCCAAAAAGTCAAAAGCGAAATCATGGAAAACATGTAAAATCAAAATGGTTTAAATGTATCAAAATGAAAAAGTTTGAGAAAATGGAAAAAATAAGAATATTGCAATAAAGAAAATTAAAAAAAAAATAAATGAAAAACAGAAAAAATGTACAAAACGCAAACTGATGAAAAGAAAATAAGAGGAAAAATATTCAAACGACAAAAAGAACAAAATGGAAAACATGAAATCAAAATAATTTAAATGGGTAAAAAAGGAAAATGCTAAAGGTAATCCAACATACCAATGCACTATGGTCCCAAAGCTGTATTTAGAAAGACAAAATTGTTTGCGCCTAAACCGTTGGTTTTCGATATATAGTATCTTCGGCAAACTTTCTTAGAACTTTCTTGCCGATTTTTTTATATTAGTTGAATTAGGGTGGTCCTTGTGGTAATGTTCTGCAAAGATATAAATCAATCAATTTGAAGCAGCTTTTCTGAAGAAACTATGTGGCTATCTCTAATGGTTCATGCGTTATGATTTTGCAATATTTAAGGTTGGGTGGCTCTCGAAAAATTGGTTTTCTATTAATATCTTTTTATGTGTTAATTTCTCGCTAATACTTTGTTCTAGAGGTTTTTAGGTTTTTTGTAAATACATAATTTTTCCGAAGCAATAAAGTTTCTCTCTCTTTTGTTTGCATAGTTACAGGCGATTTTCAAAATAAAAATTGGTTTTTTCAAAGCTATATATCTTCCAAGTTTGCAAACGAATTTTCAGTTTCATTTGAAAGATCAGAGCTTTTCTAGTTTTTGGTAAAAAAATTTTGGTAAAAAAAATTGTACTTTAAGTAGCACCGAAGTGGTACTGTGTCCAGATCTGAACCCAGACTGAAAAGGGCTGAGTAGATTAAACCGTTGTAAATAATCTTGCACCTGAGTTTTCAAAATTGTCTCAAAAGCTTTGGACAGTGAACTTAAAATACTGATAGGACGGAGATTATTCAAACTAGATCCAGCTGGTGTTTTACGTATCGGAATTATTTTAGCGGTCTTCCATGCTCGAGGAAATTTTGCAGTTAAAATGAATAAGTTGAAAAGGTACGTTATTTGAGTGAGAATTAACGGTAAAATAATCTTGATGAACCTTAAAGGAATACCATTCTTACCAATGGCATTTGAAGAAATCGAAAAGACAGCATTACAGACTTCCAGTTCATTGCACGGAGTAAATCGAAAACCATCACAATTTGATGGTGGTATCGATGGATGTTCAGAATCTCGTGTAAAGCTTTCACCGAAAAAAGCATTGATTTCGTCGCCAGTATTACAGAACTTTACACAGCTCTTAGAACCACCAGTAACGTTTAGGTTTTTTAGTTTCGTCCAAAGTTCTTTGCTTGTATTGGATGATTCTAAACTAGAGGTCATATAATTAGATTTTGCTTTATCAACGAGTTGAGTTACTTTATTACGGAGTCGTTTAAACTGGAGCTGGTCAGAAAGTCTTTTACTAGAAGTCCATTGACGATATGCAATATCTCTGGCAATCATTGCATTCAAGATATCGTCATTGAACCATGGAGCATTGGATTTAGAGTTCGCAATGGCACTAAACTATCATAAAGTTGAACAATATGACTATTGAAAAAATCAAGAGCTAAATGAGAATCTGTTATACTGTAAAGTAAAGACCAATTTATATTGTTCAAAGTATCTTGCAACTCCAAAAAAATTATTCGATTATAGTCTCTATACATATTTGGACGATTGCCACTGTTACGAGCTACATTGAGAGATGCAAAAATCATATCATGATTGGAGAAACCAGGGGCTGACACTTGGTTGAAATTGAGAACAAAGTTAACGTCGTTTGTAATCAATAAGTCTAATAAAGAACTTCCACCAGGATAAAAGTGGGTAGGTTCATTGTTAACGCAAAATAAGCCAAAATTATCTAGAACTTCACAGAGACGTGCTGTTTTAGTGCTATTTTTCTTCAGATTTGTATTAAAATCACCTGTCACAACTATCTGTTCATAATCAAGTGACAATTCGGAAAGTTTTTGATCGAGGATATTAGAGCAATCAACTTCTGGAGGAGAATAAACTACGCCTAGGAGAAATTTATCGTTGTTCACTCGAACTTCAATAAATAAATATTCAGTTCGGTCACCATTACCATGTCCCGGGTGAAAATCGGAAATAGCAATAACTTTGCAATCAAGATCAAATTTGTGATAAACACAGATTCCTCCTCCACGACCAGTTGGGCGATCGTTTCTAAGAATGCAGTAACCATCAACGGCAACTGTTGCATCGCTTATGTTATCATTTAACCATGATTCCGTTATGCATATTATGTCCACTTTACTGTTTGTAAAACAATTTTTGAATTCATCAAGCTTAGTTAAACGCCGAGCACACAGACTTTGTGCATTAATGTGACACAAATTTAGGAAATCTTCACGTAGAGCAACATCCATAACCACGCGCGGAATATTAACAATACTTCTTTGAACTCGTGCAATATCATTAAATTGGTTAACCGACATCATCGAAGGAAAAGAACACGATCAATCGTAAAAGTATAGGCCGGCCAGGCTGAAGGGAGAACAGGAGAGAAGAGAACGCTAAATCTAAGAATAGGGCAACATGCATCTCAATAACATTTATAATCATCACTACTCTAATTTTATCTACCTCGACTGTGGTTTTTGATAGCAAATTCAATCGAAAATTATAGCTACAGTATAACGATATCGGTGATAGCAGCAACAACAGCAACAACAGCGGCAATAGCAACAACAGCAACATCCGTAGTAGATCAAATGGCACTCTCTGCGTAGCATCGTTTTGACTTTCAGGAAGGAAGATAACATGGAATGTTGCAGGAAAGAAATCACGGAGATAATGTTGGAAGGAATATAAAGAAATGTCAAGGAAGGGTTTATTTCCGTCTATTAAAATCAGCCAACTGGTCCGAATCGAAGATTGGCTGGGCTGGAATGTCGTCGAGCGGTTTCACATAAATTGTTCCGTCCTTGGAGTACACGTTCTGAAGTTGACCGTTACGTTTCAATTTTAATGCAGCTCCCTTGATGTTTCGTGCAACTTCAGTTAGATTTTCATTTAAATATATACGCTTGTCAACATCGAAGTCAAGATGAAGCAAACTCAATTTCTTCGCCGAAAAATAACGATGGAAAAAATCATCTTTAGCCGCTCTGAACGCAAATTCAAAAAGGATTGGCGGTGTTGCTCCTGCGGCAATAGGAGCTCGAGCCAGACGTTTCGCATAAACCGATAAAGATACTTTTCGCATGATATCATCGGTTTTCTCCCTGGGGCAGTACGGTACACCAGTTAGAATGAGATCGTTTGATTTCAGCAGCTTACCAGCAGTATCTTTATATTGTCGAACTTCTTCAGTTGTTTTTGCATGCAATTCGCTCAATTCGTTGAAATCGCGAGCATAGTCGACCTTTAGTTGATTGACTTCCTGACGCAGGGTGGATATTTCACTTAGGAGAGCCGCATTACTGGTCCTCTCAATATTCGCATTCCCATCATCAATCATCTGCTTGATACGAACCAATAACTGATCAAAACTATTAACATCATCGTCGGTCTTGTCTAAATCCTCTCGCGATCGTTTTTTGTTTTGATTTTCGCTGCTGATGGATCCCAATGGCACAACGAGCGTTTGTTTATCCTTATTGTCTTTATTCATTTTTGTTAGAGCCGCACGAGTGAGAGTTCTGTTGGTGTTCATCCAAGTGAGAGGTAATGATGGTTAGGTACACAATGGTGGAATGATGAACTCAACACAGTACAATTAGGTTTTACACCAACCGACATAACCCCACAAAACGAGCCGGATGAACTTCTTTTGACAATTCTCGGTGGTTTGTTTACATGGAAGTTACGTGAGTTCGAATGTAACAGATGAGCACCCGTTGCGCTCGCACTCACGAATCTGACAAAGTAAACAAACCACCGAGAATTGTCAAACATGAACTTCATTCATTATGAGTTCATTCGTGTCGTCATCTTGTAGAACTCAATGCCAATACTGAACGCCAAGCCAGTAAAACTAAAACGTTTATTTCACACCACTAGCGGTAAGATGGAAGATGCAATTATGATCCGTAGATAGATAATAGAGCGAGGAAACACTATGTCGATGACAATTGTAGCATGGGTGCACTTTACACGTTGAAAAATCGAATAGAAATGCGACCACGAACAACTCACTTGCTGCGTTTTGAAAATCGTAACTATGTAAACAAATGAGATATAAACTTCATTGCTATGGCAAAAATGTGTATTTACAAAAATTCTAAAAACCTCTAGAACAAAGTATTAGCGAGATATTAACACATTAAAAGATGATTAAGATAGAAAACCAATTTTGCAAGAGCCACCCTACCTTAAATATTGCAAAAATCATAACACATGAACCATTAGAGATAGCCACATAGTTTCTTCAGAAAAGTTTGCTTCAATTTGATTGATTTATAACTTTGTAGAATATTATGTAGCTGAATTTTACATATCTAGGAAATTAATGATTCGAACACCCTAACCACAAGAACCACTCTAATTCAACTAATATAAAAAAATTGATAAGAAAGTTTGCCGAAGATACTATATATCTAAAACCAACGGTTTAGGCGCAAACAGTTTTGTCTTCCTAAATACAGCTTTGTGAACATAGTGCAATGAGGAAAAATGAGAGAATATTTAAAAAAATGCATTCAAAAGAAAAACACAACTTTCAAAACTGATAAAAGGAAATCAGAAAATTTCACAACGCAAAAAAATAAAACGAAAAAGAAAAAAGAAAAAATAAATGAGAGAAACACAAAAATGAAAATTATGGGGAAAAGGTGCATAGAGAACATGCTAAAAAGGTTTGTTGGTAAATGAGGGAAAAACAAGAACAAATAATAGAAGGTGAAAGTTTGGTAAAATAATTGTTTTTTTATTTCGTTTATTTGACACGGCTCATAGCGGTAGCTTAACGGAGCCGTGGATCTTTTATGTGTTGACAATATGTAAAAAAAATAAAAATAAGATCAAATATTATTGTTTGTCCGTTGGATCTCGTGCGCGCAACTTTTTATTGCGAGCGGAGACCTTCTTTCGCGGCTCTCCTACTGCGTCATGGGGACCGCTTAATTCTCTCCTGTCCTCTGTATCAAGGTCATCATCGTTAAAAGTGCCTTGGTGCTCGCGACCAGATGTTCTTTCCTGCTTCTTGCACTTACGGGTGACCAAATAAATCCGTCGTCATTCTTATTATCTTCATCACCGATGTTACTTACAGTTGTTTCAGGGGTGCTGGATGCTGCTTTAGCAGTTGTCAATATGAACTGAACAGCTGCCACAAATTTGGCAACTGTTTGCGGTTCAGGTATTGGTATTGAAAATCCTTTTTTGGGTTGGTTTTCTGTGGATTCGTTGGCAATCGGTAGCGATACATTCTCCTCTGTATCTTCCGCGCAAGGTTGTCCGTGGTGTGCTGTCTGATTACATTATTGCACGTAGGAGTTTTCCCCTCATGGGTGCATAACGTAGTTTGATGAATAGTAGCTTCGTGGGTTTTAAGTTTTATAGTCAAGTGGGAGGGGATAGGTCTTTCGATCCGCATCCTCACCACAAGAACACCGTTAGGTGTACCCGGGAAGAAATTTCTCCACGTATCACGTGTAACGGATTCTACTTCTCCGTATTGCGACATGTATTTTGCGATTATATCAGGAGGAGTACGTAGTGATAGGTCATGTAATTTTACATCTAAATAGTCTTTTTATATATATATACACGGGAATCTTAATTCCAACATTATCACTTTCAGCCACGTGCTTCAAGTTGTTCTGCAAAACGAAACGTTCGGCTTGTGCTAACGTGTTAAATGATATGAGCACTACATTGCGAAGATGATGATACTGTAGATACATAACCTCCTTGAGCTTCAGCAGGTATTCCACTTCACGAAACTCAATCTTATTGAACAGAATTTAAAGTCAACGACCGCTGTGTTGGGTCAGGGCAGAGATTTTTCGTCAACTTTACTCATAATGGCAAGAATAAATTAAAAGTTTCCTTTGTTCTCGAGACAATGCACACTAAATCGAGAGGTTGCTAGTTGTTGTTCACTTGGTTCGATTGTACGTCTGACTTGGGCAGAAGTAGAAAGTAGACTGGTAAAATAATTCAAATAAATTTAATGAAATAAATTGAATAATGAAAAAGAAACAAATAAAATGATAGGCAAAAAATATTAAAGGTAAAATAACAATAACTTGAGAAAATAGAAATAATAAAAAATCTGGATGAAACGAAATAAGAAACATAAAAATAATCAAATATAAAATAATAGAAATAGAGAACAAATTTCTTGGAACTATGGAAACTCTAGATTATATAAAGAATATAGAATTTATACGACGACATACCAAGCAATGGAATGATTTATTTAAATTGAGAAAATTATTGTACGTTTCATTTGAAACGAGCCATTTTATCATTTTGAGGCGACGAATTGAATTGGCGCATTTGATAATAAATGCTGAAACGCGTCGAATAATATGTATTACTCCAGTTCAAAGTGTGCTAATTATTTACTTTAACTCAATTTGTCACTAAAACTTACTGAAAACTGTGCTTCCAAAAAAACTGAAAACTGTGCTTCTAAAAAAATACATTGCGACGAATCGTGCGCCGAATAGCGCTACGAATCTTGCTGCGACGTAAAACAATCGCTGTGTCTTCTTTGGAAAAGCACGGACAATAGTTAAAGATGAAAAAACTTTCGAGGTCTTGTATTTAAATATGTGAACACGAAAAATTACTATGAATCTTTCCTTTGTGGATATTCATGTTCTTTCTTGATTTGTGGAGTTATTTAGAATGAGTTTCTCGAATCCTATTTGAGCACTCTACTGCCCATAAAAGCATAAGAGTCCCATATTGAAAAACAGCAAACCGAGAAAAACACTATTGAAGATTTACATTCTCATTGAGCCTTATAGATGGGACAACCATGTTTTGGCATTTTTTCGGTATTTTCATAACAAACCTGGTAATCTTCTTTGTTCATTGTGATTCAGTGGTGATACAGAATACAATCCAACAGATAACTAATTCTCGTCAAAAATCCATATGGGACTCTTATGCTTTTATGGGCAGTCTAAAATATAAAGAAGTGGGACCAATTAGTCCATATAGCTTAAGCAAAAAATAAACCACTGTTTTTTTTTTGAAACCCGCAGGTTGCAAAGGATCGAACTATTTAGTAAAATACTAAATCAGTCAATTTTTCGAGAGTTCGAAACTCAAAAACACTTACGAATTTTTAAGTTAATCATAATCCATGAGATAATTATAGTAAATATGAAATAAAAAATGCACAATTTAGAAATAAAAGATCTTGAATATTTTTTCCCGCGGCACGTTAAAATCGTTTTGAACTCAAAGTGTCACAGTTTGCTTTTGACTAGTCTTTCATACAGTATAAACATTATGATGCAATTGGACCATATTTACTAATCTCTGATTTTGCCAGCAAGAGCTATTGACCACAATTCAGTTTGGCCTTATCAGTTGCCATACCTTCATTTGTTATCGTCTATAAAACCACTTACAACGTAGTCGTCATTTTTACAATCGAAAATAGGTGCTTTTAGAGAAATTTTTTATTCCGATTTACAAAACTCTTACGAAATCAAAAAAAATCCCATGATATTTCATCAAATCACAAACATTGCTTATCCCGTGAAATGGTTGATCTTCTCTTTGAGAAAATCGTATATGTATTTGCTTTCCAACATGCTGCAATTTAGAATGTAGGAAAGCTATCCTATTTAAATTATGTATAGCAATATAAAAACTCTAATTGCATTTTCATATAAATTGTTATTGAAATAATATTTGTTAGAATCAATTCTTCCGTTCAAAGTCCGAGCTCCCTTTACACTTCCAGGCCCGGGGTAAACATCCCGTCCTCCCTCTCGGCAGTCCTGATCATACTGCAATGGCTTTTAATTACTTCTATTGCGAAATAAAAGTGTGGTCCGAATTGGACCAGGGTTGGGGTAATTCGGACCTTTTACAATCTTTTGTTCAGGAGACACACTCTGACAAGAGATAGCTAAAAGCCATCTGAGAAAAAATGTGCGCAGTCGGTCAGGCTTTTAGAAAAGATAATGTTTTTGTAAATTGGTTCCATTCTATACCTCAATATTTCTTAATTGGTCCGAATTGGTCCAAGTCGAATAGGGGGTATAAGTACACATTAGTACTCAAAACTAGGATTATTACATATTAGTAATAAATAATTAATTCTGTGGATGTTAATCACATATGATATGAACAGCGGTATCACAGTTGAGTTTACTTGTATGTGTTTACTCATAAAAAAGGAACCCTGGATTAATGTTCTCATCGAACGATGAAATTAGCTATATCAAGCATTTGTACCATTAATTTGAAAACTCCTGTCGCTGTCGGAGATCGTTTTTTGCTCTAAGCAAACAAATGACAAAGAAAAAACTGAGCTTCTAACGTTACCCTAGAGCAAGGCTCTTTCCGTTTTCATAACCCGAATTGTCCCTGAAATAAGCGGTATCGTTTTCCTCATTTGAATTTGAGAGTTCTATTTTCTTTCAGTCATCGTGATATAACGGTTTTTTTCTCGATTAAACTTCCGGTAAGCTTTCAACACATGTCAATATCGTGCTCGTCGGTTGCTGGGGGATGTGTTGTGTTATGAGGAGAAGTTGCTATATTGTTTGAATTGTTCAGCTTTTGGTGAATTCATACGCAACAGATTGCGTCTAGTTTCAAAATTTGCATGTTCAAGCGAAAAACTTATTGATGGAATATTCAAATTTTGCACATAATCCCGCAGCTAAAAGATGTTGGTAGATAGGAAACGTTCCAAGTAGAAACCGTCACATAAACTACCGTTCAAAATTACTGAGTCGTTGAAAAGAGATGATCCTGAGTCATTGCTTTTTACTAAAAATTTGTGAAAGGTTGTTTGGGAAACATTTTGTTTTTATTCAGAACCGACATGAACGTGTTTGGTACGAAAATTACTATATATTTCGACACAACCAGAATTGTAAATTATTTGATTGTGCTTACCGTACTGGAACATGACATTTTTAACATGAATTTCATAACTTTTCCGAAAAATATTCAAAAACCATTAGCGGTGGTGTACCATAAGTCTGTGTAGGCTCAAAGTAAAAAGCCCCGGCATATTTTCCATTAATCTTGGCGTGCTCTCGTTCTTTTACTAAGGCATATTTTATCTTCCCGTGCAGGATTTTTTTTTGCTTCATTGTGGTCCACCCATCTAATCCGCGGGAGCCAGCAACTGATGCGGAGGATGAAGAAAGGAATTTGTTGACGACTTGTATTTATTGTTATAGAAACCGTGGCCTATCTTCGCGAGAGTGTTTTTTTATTCTTTGCCGGTGTCCTGCGAGATAGCCTCAAAAACATTCCTGCATTGGAAATCCTGCTTGGGGAAACGCTTTATCGCCACCGCAACGACCGAGGCAGGCACATCGCTTGTCAGAACCATGCCCCCTGGGAGAAAGAAGAAAAAAAAATGCCGATTTTCGTTAGCAGTTCAACCAACCGCGTTTTCCTGCTGTTATCTCATGAGCGATTTTCCTTCTTTTTTTCTGTTGAGTAGGTGGCGAGAGCTGGAGGTCCTGGCAGAAACAAATCAACATGCGCACTTATCTGCCACTCGTGTCGGTGGAAAGAATTTCAATTTAGATGGATCTTTCATAATTTAATTTAAATACAGATTATTGTATTGATGGTGTAGAAGTTAGAAAGAAGAGGAGATGCTTACTGATCAACATTTCGATTAAATTTTGTTTCTGTTTAATAAAATGTTCACTGGAGACTTGTGATCAATAAAAGAATAAAACCGCAAGAGTTCACTAACAATAGAATTCAAAACATCTTAGAATTACAGAATCCGGAAATACACGAATACTAGGATCTAGAGATAGAAGAATCCTATAATCAAAGAAATTAAGAAAACAAGAATCCTAATACCCAAGAGGAAAACAAACCAATATACAAAGATCCATGAATACAAGAATGCAAGGATTTAGAAATACACCAATACAAGTGAATAAGAAATACAATAATCCAAGAAAACAAGAATCTAGGTACCCCATATTCTCGTTCGTCATTGTTAACAATTTCTAGTTGATATGACTTTCCAACTATTTTTTCACCCCCACATTATTGTATCCTTCCATTCGTTGGAATGTTGCATCCGACAATAATTAAATCCAGACTCCAGATGCGTAATATACACGGTCGGGAGATTCCCCGCGTCGAACCACTTGTCGGGCCAGCTGTGCATGTAGATTTTAATGATGATTATGATCCTTTTAGAAGCAAACGGCAGCCAGCGGAAGATTTTTGCGCCCAGACTACCGGATTCCGGATGGTGACTGACTGAGCAGGGAGACTGAGGGGGGGTTGAGCTGGAATACTAACTGCAACATCAAGAGCCAATTACAATTCATCATCTACATCCGCCGCCCTTTACCAAACACCAGCCAACCTTCACCTATAATCATCGCATCAGCAGTGGCCTCTCAATCATTTTTTTCCGTTCCACTCAAGTTTGATTTTTTGAGGGCTATTGAATCCTGAAATCACTTTCTTTTATGTGTGTATGACTGTTTTTTTCTGTTCTTCCCATACCGCTCAAGCGAGATTTGCTGATGTCACTGGAAATTAGGAAAAATCTGTAAAAAAAAGAAAATGACAATCGACGTGGGGGAATCCGTGATCAAAAGGAGCAGCAGGATCTGGCATTTTATAAATTTGTTTGCAACTTTTGTCGAGACGGCAAAAAGACACACACCGAAGCGACGTCGTCGTTGATGAGACCGGAAATTCCGACAGACAAACTGAGACACCATTCGAGGAAATTATAAACGGGAAATGCTGACTCTCGATTGCGCATCAAATTCCATTACCTACCGTCTTTCGGCGAACTAAGATCAATAATAGGATACCGTGACTTCATACTTCACTAACAACTGGCCAAACCATAGTTTGTCAAATCAGCAATAATCATCGTGGAAAAAATGGCGCCCATTCTTTTGCCGCACACAATCGATATCGGTTTCGGGCAAATTCAGGTTGTCATAGAGAATGAGAAAATGGAATCAAAACACACGGAACCTAGGGCTGAAAAAAAACGATGGTGGGTGAAAATCTCCCTCGCGATTATATTTTTTCGGATTTTTTTTTCGGTAGTCACTACCCCTCCGGATTGAGTTCGGTTTTCGCGTTCCACGAATCGAAATTTATTCCAAATGCTCGTCAGAGGGTAGTTTTTTTTCGATGTCGTAACTCGAAAAAAAAATGGAATCTCTTTTCACATACAGTCAACCGCGGGTTCCCTGTTCTATTCGAGGTATGTTTTCTAGAGGATGTTTCGTTTTTTTTCGATGCTTCATTGAAGCAATAACGTAACGATCCATGACCTTTTCCGTGACAATAGAAAGGCTGTAGATTTTTAATAACCATCCATGTGCTTTTATAAAATAATCTACACTACGTAAACAAACGGTGAGCTAGTTCAGCCGTTGGAACACTATCTTCACTGAGTGAACTAAAAGGCAGTTCGATAACATGGTGCTACAGTGATTTTGTACTTTTCAAGAGACCTAGTATAGGTTGTAGATATCATCAAATGCAACACAAAACAATGTTTGAAAAATGTTGTATAACCTCAAAATCTTGATTTATAGCAAAAAAAAAGATTTTTTGAAACTTTCGGCACTAAAAATTTTTGTGTGTCATTATTTTTCAACCGATTTTAAATATTTTGAGTGTTTTTGAAAAAAGAAGAAATTACCTGTGCAACGGTATGCTATGTCATGTTACAAATATAAAAATTGTTTAATATTTTTATTAAAAAGGTCTTCAATTTAATTAAAATATTCGGAGAGCATTTAATTCCGCATTCAATGACATATTTCGGATCAAAATAGGTAGGAAAATGGTTGAGTTATTATTTTTTTCCCAAATTAGAAACCTACTCGCATGAACTCTTAAGGGATTAGTGAGGTATTATCTCGCACTACAGGATGCTATAATTATATCTTCCGATATTTTACCCAATTTCACCTTCAAGCTCGCACACATACTTTTGAATGTAAACGTAATCGAACAAAAAAATCGTTTTTTGAAAATTTTATATGAGACCGTCCACTTAAAAGTTCATGCGAGCAACTTTCTAATTTGGAAAAGTATTAAAAAATTTGCCATTTTTCAACCGATTTTGATCATAAATAGGTCGTTGGATACGGAATTAAACGTTCTCCTTAAATTTTTATTAAAATAAAGACGCTTTCCAATAAAAAGCTATTTTCATATTTTTAATGATAAAATAACAAAATAATGGTAATTTTCAAATTGTTGTACCCAAAACCGCATAGTACTTTTAACAAAAGAACATAACTTAGCATATCCTTGGAAAGGTCATTTCTTCTTCTTTCCAAAACACTCAAAAAATTTAAAATTGGTAGAAAAATAACAGCGTAAAAATTTTTTAGTGCCGAAAAATCCAAAAAATCGTTTTTTGCTATAAATCAAGATTTTATATTAAATATTAAATTGATCAAACGTGGTTTTGTGTTGCGTTTGACTAGACCTACAACCTTAAGTACATCACTTTAAAAGTACATTCAATTATTTTTATTTTGTAGCATCGTGTAATCGTTTTAACTGTATCTAGTCGAAATACATCATCCTAAAATGTGAGTTTTTTAGTGAAATGTAAATTATTTTAGCCAGTTACATCCAAATTTTGTTTTATAATGTAATATTCCCTTTCATTTGATATTGTGTTTTGCAGATTATTTCCCCTAAAAGTGAGAAATTTCCAAAATTTCCTTTTAAGTGGTTGTGTTGAGATAATGCCTTAGGCAAATTTGAAGCTCTTGCTGTTGCGAACAACTTTACTGAAGACACCAACTATCTATCTGATATTACCAGGACATTTTCCATACTTCATTTTTCTATCTGCCATCGCTAGAAATAATCATCGCACAATTCCAAATTGTTTTTGAACACTTATCGGAGCAAAATTTGCGCGAACCTTCAGCTAATTTTCTAACTAATAACCATCGGATCAATCTGGTAGATACCGTAAACCGGGGTGACTTTGATCATCGGGGTGACTTTGATCACTCGAAACTTTTCTCGTAGATCGCTTATTAAACCAAAATAGTCTACCGAATCATTTTTGTTTGAAATGATTTTTACTCTAAACTTATGAAATACTGGTTTGTTATAATATTTGAGTATTTTGTACGGTTTTTGGGTACAAAAACTACAATAAACCGAAATTTGACTTTACCTTATTTTTACGAAGCTTCATAAAGTGTCTATTTTTTATAAAACAAATAAATCTCAGATTTGAGCAAGAGTTATAAATTACAAGCGAGATTTTATTTTCCTTTAGAGTGGGATGTATCAAATTTACTTTTAAGAGTTTGTTTATTTTAAATACAATTTTTTGTGAAACTAGTTGGCAATTATTTCAATTTTTTTTAAGCAAAAATTCGCAACTTTTTTTATTGTTCAATATTCCAACGTGTTAAAATGGATGAAACATTTTGTACATTGATAAAGCACTGAAATAAAACAATTTTAGCAGTTTTAAAGGTTTTCAGAATCTTTTATTCTAGTTGGACACAAATTATACGAATTTTGGTTACTTGAATTTTACAGTACATTGAATACTTTGTATAATACCAATTAACATATATTTAACAATGAGTACCTTTCCAGAATTAGTTTAAACAAACATTTGAATGAAAAACATTGACATCAATAACTTAATGTGGGAGAACATGCAGGTTATCAATGTCACCCCAGAATACGAAAACGGACATCAACTTGAAATCATTTTTGGAAAAAATATCTGTTAGCGGACAATTTTAGGTAAAACCATCCAATCTTGTTCTCCTTACATCAGTACATGGTTTAAAAATATTAAACTTGAAAAAAATGTGTTGCGTCTAAAAATATGCAATGATTACTTCGAAAAGTGATCAATGTCACCCCGGTTTACGGTATATTGGAAAATGAGAAACGAAACAGATAATTCCGAACAGCGGCGTAGCCAACGGGGGGTTCTGGGGGATAAGCACCAAACCAAAATTAATTGAATTGAAGACAGAAAAATTATGAAACTGGCTGATTTAATTAAACACTACAATAATATTTGTCTGACCGGTACATTGTGAACCTATTGTTTTAAGCATCTTGGGGACTTTTGGAAAATTGTGGAAATAGGATCCTGATATGTAACTGATCTGTTAGTCGGGATCCCATAGTTGTCAAATCACACCAATATCAAATACCTGCATGAAAACGCTCCAATAGAAAATCATCCCGGAGTTCTAAAACTGGCCATAATCCTCAGATTGTCAATTATATGGAACTTATTTTCCTATGTTAGTTACATTTTTCTTTTTTTCATTTTAACGACCTTCAATTAGCTAGAGATTATTGGGTAGAGAAAGCCATGCAGTAGAATAGTACTCAAGTGAGAGCAAAGATATGAAGTAAACAGATCGGAAAACTAGAAGTGGCAGTAATCTCTAGCTAATTGAATGTCGTTAAAATGTAAATATTGAACTTATTTTTGAAGAGATGTACCGAAATAGGTTCAATTTTACGAATGGGAAGCGAAGTTGGAATAAGTTGAATGCCTATGAAACATAGAACAGCTCACCGAAAACTTGCATACATTTCAACAAACGATGTGAAAAATCATGAAACCGCAAAAGGAAATGTTGAAAAAAAACCTGTTTTTTCGGCAGCTCCGTCTGGCTGTACTTGCGAATGACTTCTTCACAGGAGCGGATCCAGAAAAAAATTTCGGAGGGGGTCCAAAATTTCGATTTTGAAATGTTCATTGTACAATACGTAATATGTAATATTCCCTCATTCAATTAAAACCAGTTTTGGTTGTGCAATTTGGTTTGAGATAATTTTGAATTTAATACGAGGGGGTGAGCATAGCGTATTGGTAAATCGATTGTCTTGTACGCAGCCCACCTGGGTTCGAGTCCCGACTCCGCACATAGGGTTAGAAATTTTTCATAAGAGATTTTTCTAACCCGAAGAGGCAAATGACCTTAAGGTTAAAACCTCTATAATCGAAATAAAAAAAAATTAACGCGAATTTAAAATAAAAATTATTTTAAATTTTCTCAAGAAGTGAAAAAATTACGGGGGGGGGTCCGGACCCCCAGGACCCTTCCCCTGGATCCGCCACTGCTTCTTCAGCATTCTCGTCGTCTCCAGAGTGTGTAATTGAAGTTGTTCATTTCGGCTCACGTGGTTGTGAGACGATCAGTAGTGACCTATAGCTATAGCTATTTTTTTTACATTGATTAAATGTACTATACTGAGGACGAAAGACATTGCGTTATCGCAGAACAACACGTGAAAACATAAACTAGGCCGAAATGACTGTCGTCAACGATGTTCTTTACCGTGTAGCTACTTCACACAAAATGAGCGACCTCTGGAATAACATAGCAAAGGTAATACCACATTCTACTCTAATAATGATTCAAAGCATGGACACTCCTAGAAAGTTTCCTATCGATTGGATCAACGATATTCGAAATATGTTGCTCACTGTGGTGTCATTTTTCGAAAATGTCGATATCGAAATAAAGTTTGAAGAATTCACGCATACCCTTCAAAGGTAGCGTGACATCAAGAGCTGCAATTTCAGCTCTGTTCAGTTGAAAATTTAAGCAAACGCTACTGACAGTATGCACTTCTCCAATTTTAAACGCATATAATTCAGCCATCTCGCGATAAATTTTCAAATTTTTTGCACATATAGCCCTGAAATACTTCTAAGAATAGATTCCAATAGATAAACCCAAAAAATTTTGATATCATGATATTAAAAATTAAAATAATGTACAACCTAGTCAAAATACCACGCATTTACACACGGAAGATAGCGCTTCCCAAGCCCGGCACGACAGATTTGTGTACCTAGCATGCTACGCTTCTATGAATGATGTCATCATCGACTGTTTAAAGAACGGATTTTGCCGGACAAGCCTGCTGAACGGCAGGCGGAGCAGATCACTGCGCTGTGTGTTTTCATAGCCAGTGGAGCTGAGTTAGAAGTCCGTTACACTGGCTGTGGAAGTACGTTACCCAGTGCCGTCCAACCATCAAATGTGAATATATTGTCTAAGATTTGATTTTTCTTCACCGGTTCGGGTTTTTCACAGATTTAAAACAGTTCCAGATATTAGTTCGATCGCGATTTTCTGTCTTTTTTCTTCATATCTTCTAAAATAAGTTTAATCGGATTCGATCACTACAAATGAAATGACCTGATAATCAAGGAGGTTTGGTTCAATATGTAACATTCACTATACGTAAGAAATATATTTCATTTATTATTACTCTAAATGTACTAAGAAAATAAATATTTTACATTAAGTAGTATAGTCCTACGTCTACAGCTCGTGCAACCCCATAAGGTTGCCCTGTGTAATTTTTGTTTCGTTTTTTTTTGTCTACCATAACATATATAGCCCCTTCAAGGAAATTCAGTTTTCCCCATATAATGCATTTATTGAAGAACTGATATTTTATTAAGAAAGCATTAGAAATAATTCGTTTGTCCGTCTATTTTATTGGCCATTTTCTCGCATGCTGATTTGAGCGTTTCTCTGAGCACTGTCACTATCCAACGTAGTATGTGTGATCGAAAACATCCCGAAACATAATGTTCTAAATGTTCTCTATCGATATAATATCCGAAGAAAGTGTTAAGAGTTACAAGAAATGTCTCCTCACATTGTTAGGTGGATTAATATCGTTTTTCAATTTCAATTCTATATACTCGTTTTTCAGTTTCATTTCATGGATTTTATTCGTTTTGAATATTTGACTCAAATTGAATATATAATCATATCATTTTAATTATTCATTTCGTTCACCGTTCATTTTATTCATTTCGTTCATTTGTGTTCATTCATATTATTTATGTAACTTATTTTATTCACTGTTTTCATTTTCTACATTTTATTGCTTTTTTCTAGTTCATACATTTTTATTCAGTTTCTTCATTTTAATATTCTTACTATTTTTTCAGCCATTCCTTTCATTTACTTCATCCAAATTATTAATTTGACACAAATTTATTGATTCTATTAATTTTACAATTCCTTTAAAATCTCTTATTTTTTCATTTTAATCATTTAATTCATTTTTTTCTGTTCATTCCTTTCTTCTTTTATTGATTTTACCAATTCTATTCATTTTATAAATTTTGTTCATGTTAATAACAGAGGCGAATGCTTCGACTCATCGGAAGGAATCTAGGGTAAGTTTCGGCAATGCAGTCACAAACAAATTGCGTCTATTGCTTGTTACCTTCGTCAACGCTAATATTCCATATTATCTACTTTGTATTTTAGTTATTATATTCAGTTTATGTATTTTATTTATTTTATTTATTTAATTTATTTAATTTATTTTATTTTTTTTAAATTATTTCATTTATTTTATTCAATTTATTTGATTTATTATATTTTTTATTTATTTCATTTATTTTATGTATTTTATTCAGCTTCTACGTAGTATTAATTTTATTGATGCTGTTCAGTGATTCCTTTTATTCATCTTTAATTTGTTAGTTAGTATCAATTTATTTTATTCTATAATTTTTGTAGAGTAATAAAGTTTATATTGTGTAATTTTTCATTCAATAAGTTGAACTAATTTGATTTATTTATTATCATTCAACTCATTTCATGAATGCGATAACATTTTGTCATTTTTTTCCGGTAATTATTTTAAATTTCATTTGTTTCATCGAGTTTTGCACAGTTCGATATTGGCAACAAATGGGTTCCGTTTTTTTGGAAAATTTGCAATAGATATTTATTGCATCAATTGATTTTGACTTTATTTCCAAATATGGGGGTCATATTAACCCTCAAAGGCGCATATCATTTTTTTTAATTCTGTGAAAATTGTCTTATAGTTTTAATACATTACTGTGGTAATTTTGAGATGTTTTTCGCAATGTTGTTTTAAAACAGCGTTATGCATTTAAGGTTTACCTATATTTACACTTGGATTATTTGAACAATTTCTTACTCCCTCCCATTTCGCTTGAAGTTTTTGCTACTATGTGAAAATATGGAGGATAAATACAGAGAAGACCCGATTTTATCAGCTCCCGTTTTTATCCACCCCCGATTTTATCAGCTTTTTCACTCGATTTTGTCATCCTCATAAGAAAATTGATAGTTATTAGTTAGATGGGCTCTAGCAGACGAACCAAGTTGAATTCGAGTAAATCCTTTCTAGAGCATGTTTTTCTTATCTTAGACATCCGGAATATGCAAAAATATTTTTTTTTATTTAACAATTTTTTAATTTTTATTTAACAATTTTTCACTGTAAGACCCTTAAGGATATATATGTTGAGATGCGGGAAGAAAGGGAAAAGTTTGAATTTTTAGAAAGGTATGTAGCCATATTTTTCTGAAATACTTGTTATACGTTTAGCGTAGTACAATGTCCAATTTGAAAAATCCACATGAGAAAATAAAAAATATTAATAATTGTCGAAGCTATAGCAATTTCCGCAAAAAGCGTTTTTTTTTTCAAAGAGGTTTGCTGTGACTACGGTTCCAGTCCAACAGCTCAACAGAAACCATCAAACTAAAAAAAATCATTAGAATATGTACCTGTGGTGTCCTCGAACGATCGGTTAAAAACAAAATTTCTTCTTTTTGGAAACGGGGACGATTTTTCCAAAAAATCACTATTTTCACCTGAAAAAAATTATTAAAAAAATCATAACAATATGAAAATTTTGACGAAAGATTGGAACCGTTCAAGGACACGGCAGTTAAATTACGAACAATTAAAAAAAAAGTTTTGAGATCGGTTGAAAACTAGTCACCGCAAAAACGCTCTTGGGAAACATGATTTCGAGATGATCGCGTTTAAAGTTTCAAGTATAAGCAACACCTACATAAGGGAGCAAGATGAAAAACGCTATAACTTTGGGTCCACTGCTCCGATCTCTATATAAATTTGAGGTAACATTCATAAGAACCTGAGCTTTACGATAGAATAATAATAAAAATTTCGATTTGTTGGTCGACCTCAACAGATACATGTATAACCCCTTAAGGGAAATTTAAACTAAATAATCAAAAAATGTTATGAGGCTATATCTAGAGACAAAAGAGCAATATTTTAAGAGATTCGGTTTCGTAAAAAGAAAGAAAAATATATGTCCTGATTTTGTCAATGTTCCCGATTTATCAGTCAAAAATTCACCAAGGAGCGATGAAAACGGGTCTTCACTGTATATTAAATGCTATAACTTTTGAAGTAACGCTATTTACAATACATACGTTTTTTAAGGAAATTATCTGAGTATTTCAATGGAGTTACTCATGTTTATCGAACAATACGGAAAAGAATGATACTGGGTGATTTTACCTCAAAATACCCTATTTTTAATAATATTTCTGCTATGTGATGCAAATAATGCATATTTTGTGGTTTTTTCTAATATGAAAATATCTCAGAAATCGAACGGAATCTTTGCGATCTTCATCCGAATAGGAGATGGATATCATTTATCAATCAAGTTTTATAAATCTTATCTAGTTGAACGTGAAAAAATCTCAGGAATAAGATAAAAACAGATTCGCTACCAATACAATTCAGAGACATTAGTTTTTTTAACAATTAGGCTAGAAACCATATTTTTTTCATTAAATGTCCTAATACCCCAACTAACGTAATTTTTCCAGAAATGCAACTTTTCCCATGTGATCCCTAAGTGTAAAAGTAGTAAAATAAATAATAATTTATTGTTATATGGAGTTGATATGTGCAATTTCATGATAAAAATGAGGAATCGAGACTAAGTATAAAAATTTGTACTATTTCTGATTTTTACCGATAAGGTATCTATTTCTTTTTTGTTTCCGAGAATTTTACTTATTCACAAAGGTATTTTTTGCTTTTTTTCCTTTTTTATTAAAGACTTATAGTGAGTCAATCTTTTTCCTTTTTTATATTGTAACGACATATAATTAGCAAGGGACTGGAAGGTGAAGTATTTTTCAAATATTAAGATCCATAGTACTCAAGGGAGAGCAAGGATTTGAAGTAAGAAAGTTTAGAAAAGCGTGGAGTAGGGTCAATGAACAAGCTTAGAGTTTCCCGGTTACTTAGTTTTTTGTCTTCTGCAGCGCAGGAGTCAGGATCTTTTGGCATTAAATGCGAATCACCTGAGTCTGCGGCATGTCCGGACAAGCGTAAAGTCAATTTAATGACTTATGCTGTCGGAGCCGACAAAAAGTTAAGTCACGGAAAACTTCCACCCTAAGCATTGTGCGACGATGAAACTCATTGAATGAGTTAGTTTTTGCCCTCGCTAAAAAAAAGATTGACTCACTATAAGTCGTTAATAAAAAAGGAAAAAATGTACCGCGATGGGGATCCATCCAGCAGCTTTGGGTGAAAGCTGCCGACGCCGTGTTCAATCAACACACAGTGACTATATGCACAACTTGTTAAGGCAGACACAAGAGTCGATGAAATAAAACACCCCGGCATGGCAATTAGCGAGGGCAAAAACTAACTCATTCAATGAGTTTCATCGTCGCACAATGCTTAGGGTGGAAGTTTTCCGTGACCTAACTTTTTGTCGGCTCCGACAGCATAAGTCATTAAATTGACTTTACGCTTGTCCGGACATGCCGCAGACTCAGGTGATTCGCATTTAATGCCAAAAGATCCTGACTCCTGCGCTGCAGAAGACAAAAAGCTAAGTAACCGGGAAACTCTAAGCTTGTTCATTGACCCTACTCCACGCTTTTCTAAACTTTCTTACTTCAAATCCTTGCTCTCCCTTGAGTACTATGGCTCTTAATATTTGAAAAATACTTCACCTTCCAGTCCCTTGCTAATTATATGTCGTTACAATATAAAAAAGGTATCTTTTGCGAAAATTGATTGAAGAAAAATAGAGAAATTTTCACGATAAAATGTCAAAATTTTATATGAATGCAAAAAGCTCTAGAACTCCTACTCGTATTTCGAAGAAGGTAGCAAAACTTCCGTTCGATTCCTGAGATTCACATTAGAAAAACTGCAAAATATGTATGATTTGGTGCATAGATCAGAAAAGTTATAAAAATGGAGGGTTTTGGGGACAGAATGCCTCAAAACCCCAATTTCCCGTATTTTTAGTGAAATGAAAATATTTACATTCGAATACTAAAAATGTTTATTTTGAAAAAAGGTATGAACTGGGCACTCCTTCTAAACATATAGCATTTAATATATTTTCCCCCATTTTCTTTTCTCATAGTGTCAATACCGAAAACTTTAAGCGAAGTGGGCGAGGGCTTAAAATTTTCCAAAGGATGTGAAATTTGGCTTTCTTTGACGTTTGTTACAATAAGAAAGATGGATACTTTGAAATTTAAAAAAAAATTGCATTGCCCTATTGTACAGAACCTAATAAGTGGAGTTTAGCGTACGGTTATGGTATTGAAGTTGATAGAAATATGGATGAATTTCAACGGCTGTCTCAGCCAACAAAAAGCAAACCCAATGTTGCTTACGGCCCGACGTTTCGGCCTTTGGCGTTGACCTTTTTCCCTTTAAAAAACCAACACCAGAAGCCGAAACGTCGGGCAGTAAACAACATTCGTTTTGATTTTTTTCTGGCTGAGATAGCCGTTCAAATTCATCCAGATTCAACCATCCCAGTCGTCATAAACATATCCTCAAACGTTGAATGAAATAAATATGCTAATAGCTTACTAATTAGTTATTCTTTATTGTCTAAAAGTTTGTAAAGGATCGGTTCACTAGGTAATTTTCTACAGCGTTTTTTCCGTGATGCAATTTGATGTGGGACATCCTTTGTAATATAGATGCAAAACGTCATGAAAAACTGTGATTACGCCTTTATAAGAATTGCATCTGAAATTTGACAGGGTAGTATTGAAAATATTGAAATAAAAAATTAAATACGGGACGGGCAACCACTGGTGGGTAATATAATTTTCTTCCATGGAAGAATTTTTTGGTGTGAGAAAAAGAGATTCCAAAATCATTCCGAGCCGACAAAAACCTTATAAAACCGCTTCCTATGCTGAAATTCTTCAGTTCATCACGTGTCACTCAACTCAACGGTCGAATACGATGACCTGCCTCTTATTTATTTATACATCTACCTACCTAATGCAATGACAGTGTAGCATTAATTTACGTTTTCCTACGCCGAGTGTACGGTGGTTCCTTCGAGGGGTTGGGAAAGAATACCGAAGAAACATAAAAAAGGATAATCGAAGTGTACTGCGAACGAGAAAAAAAACAGATTAGGGTGACACGCACCGAATGAGGGTGGGGCCAATTGCTTACCTACCCACCTTTTCGTACTGAAAAGCAGCTCGTTTCTTTCCCATTATCCCATTCCACACACAACCCACTGACTGGTCTCACCCCTAGAAACGAGAACGGTAAGTAAAGTAAAAAAAAAACGAATCCTGCGTACTCTTTCCATTTTCCGCCCGTTCCCTTCCGGCTTGGTGCGTGTGGTGAAATAAATTTGAACAAGTTTTGTCTATTTGAATGTAGATGTCATTAGCGTTGGGTCGCCTCGCTTCCTTCTCGCTTGCTTTTCCGCTGTAGGTAACAGGAAGCAGGACTCGAAGGTAGGCTAAATTTGTAGCAAATTGAATCAAGGTACCTTCGAGTAGTAGTTGGGTCCAATTTTCGGCGTCAATCCAATTACCGTCTCGGTCCGGAAGTGCTGCTCCTGTCGTTTTTTGACTGTCAGGCGCACCAGCAATTCGTGTCACTCTTTCGGTTGCTTTTTTGCGAATAGGGGAGCTGATAACGCAGGGAACCCACACTTATTATCGCTGATAAGAAATTGACAGCAATTATTATCATTCACCCTTGTCTATTTTTGCGAGGAGTAAAACAGTTTCGTAAGCTTGCCAAAGAAAAAAATGGATGCCAATCATGAGGATGGGAGGGTCATCTGCAAACGACACGATCGGTGGGCTGTTAATCACGTTAATCGCTTCACTTGTTCGCCAGGCGATGCTGGGCGAAAGAAAACAGACGTTTGATGGCCAAAATAAGTAAAAAACAACGGGATCTGCAGTGGTCTTTACAGTTTAGGATAGGGAGGACGAAACAAAACATAAGTCCTACGATAATCAAATTTTCACGAATGAATTAAAATCAAATGAATAAGGATAATACTTCGGTCCCCGCTACTAGGCTGAGTCTGGTGAGGCTTGTCGGGGTGAAAAACAGATCTTCCGAAGATGGTGAGGGGCTACGCTGCAGAGGATTTGGAACTATTTTGAAGCCGAATAGGTTATTAGCTTTGAAGTTTCATACTATGACGAAACAAGGATGCAAACCGTTTCGATAAATAGAATAGAAACAAAAAAATCAATAACTCCGGATTTTCAGATAGGGTCAGATTCAGTCTAGTAAATAATACTTGCTAGAACCTTTACGAAACTGATAAAATTTCATTATATTTTTAAAATTGGCAATTCTGCAATCAGTTAGATAATAAAGCACGTCCAATTCTTTTCGACTTTGTAGTACCCCTTGCGACATTCTTTTCCAGTACTATAAAAAAGATAATCGGACCTCGCATAAAGATAGATTGTTTAATGAGGAAGTAATTTAGATTAACACCGTCTCGGCGGCCTCCATCAGCATCCATGTCTTATGGGAAGATCGGTTGACAGTTCTACCGTTCCTTCGCCTTACAGTCCACTCCTAGCAAGGCGCTAAATATCTTCCCTGCCGGGGTAAACATCCCCACTGACGGTTTCGACGACGGCACCTTCCCTCATTAATTGAGCCAAAATGAGCTGTTTTATGATACCTCGGCTTCATGCGGTAGCAAATTTGAACCACCACCGCAGCTGCCGTTCCTCGCCTTCCTGTTGTGGGGGGGTATTGTTCTTGGGAAAACCACGCTTTTCCGTTCCGGCGGCGCCAAGCTTTCCAAGCAGTCTGTTGCTTTTGGCGCTTCGTATCGTCGTTCGCACGAACCCGTGAAAATGTAATTAGACTGCGTGTAATTTGAGGCTTTTCCGGTGTTTTGACTTGGCACAGTAAAGGAATGTAGCGGAGTGCTGTCTTTCGCGTAGGACGACCGGGATTATTGTTGTTGTAACATTTATCCTGCGGCCGGGGTGGGCAGCTCATTACCTCCCTGTCAACCGGAGGAAAAACTCTTGAGACAAGCACCGCAGAGAAGACAAATTATGGTTGATGTTTCATCTCGCGGTTGTTTGCCTAATAGCTAATTGGGACGCAATTAGGGGCTGCGGTTTGAATGCTATTTTTTGGGAGAAATATTTTATTTTTCTTGGAGATGGCTAGACTGCTTTACACAAACTTAGAAATTTTTTAAAACAAAACATTTTAAGTGACTTAGTTATTACAGTGGCATTAAATGGAAGACTTTTGTCTTAAAAGGGTTTAACGAACATAGGATGAAAATATGGTTGCAGAGTTATGAACTGTAGAGTGCGTGTAGCTTTTAAATCTGCTTATAAATAGATGTTTTTATCATTATAAAATGATGCCAAACTAATTTAAATGGGTGCGAAGTTGCTTGGATTCAACATGGTATTCACTTACACCACTCAAACTCTTTTCGATCAGATTGGCCCCTTTTGGCGGATACGTAAACCGCTATCGTCCATCGCTGCAATTCAGTGCAGTCTTTACGCATGGGCCCGGACCAGAGGTCCTGGGATTTTAGGGGCCCCGCGATGAGGATAGGCACATAAAATCATACCAGCTGTCTGCACTGTTGGCGCCATTTACATTTTAGAAGAAAGAGCAGCTCAATCTTTATTTTTTTACAAAAATATTATGATGAGTGTTCACGGATTAATACAACGATGACAAGTAGAACATTTTTGAGCCGGGCACAAAATTTATCTTGATGACTTTATAAAACTGAAGAACGGCACGATGTCAAATCAGGCCAAAGCACCGAATAGCCACAGTCTTGTCCAAAAGAGGTAGTCGACGTTTTTGAAGGCACTCGCTGTTAGGCGGAACTGCAAATTGCTTGCCAGCCCAAAAAATTCTAGCCAATTTCGAATTATTGTTTGTTTGTACTTTTCAGCGATATAAATTTTATTTCTGGCGGGGAATATCAGGTACTCTTGAAAACGTAGTTAGCTTAGTCTGTTAACTAAGTTAGTGTCGGATTCCGATGAGAGGAACTCTAAACGCCTCCAATAACAAATTTTATTAGTATTAATAAACTTGTGATTTATGATGACGGTTCTATGCATTCCAAACATGATCCCATTCGGCACCGATTCCCGCTGGCCAAAACTGGTCAAAAACGATAATATTCAACAGGAACTGAAAATTGAAACTCTAACTAACAAATTGGATGCAAGTTCATATAGATTTGACTGAAAAAGTGTCTTAAAATCGAGTTCGAAATCGGGCTCAATATGACCCTCTAACACCTTATTCGTAACTTTTTTTGTACTGCCCTTCAGGAATGTCCGAAAGTTTTAAACTCGATTGAAAATCGTTGCCCTCCATGAAAGAGGAAAAGTCAAGAAATTCCAAACTTCTAGGTGGAAAACTTAAAAAGTTGTCGCATTTTGAAAGTTCATTTTGGGTCATATTGACCCCAACACCTAAAGAAGGTTAACGACATTCGATTTGCTACAGATTACTGGTTAGAGTAAGTTATGAGCCATAGTGAAAGCAAAGATTTGAAGTATACATATCGGAAAACTAGAAGTGGTGGGGTCATTAGAACAGGCTTAACAGCTTACGGGCTTAACTTTTGTGTTCTGCTGATGGGGGTCGCGCTTAGGGAGCATAACTACGAATCACTCAAGTCCACCAGCATGTCTCCTGGTAAAGACAGAATTGTTCCTCTTTACCGTAAGAATCGATCAACGTTAATCTTTGCAAGGCCGCAATCTAAAAGTTCTTAAAAAAATCATTAACCTTCTCCGTATCACATAACGAGACAGATGGAAGTCAAACAGGTGTGTCACGCGATTGAAAATTCATTGTAATCCAGTGAAGGGCGCATTCGTTGTGCGGTTGAACCACCGAAGAGGCACTCTCAGAAGAATGTTGCTGCCCAGCGCCTTAGTTCTAGATTGGACGTTTACCCGTTCGTTCAAGGCTGGAGAATCGATGCGCCAATATCGGAGATAACTAGAGCTTTTCCTGTGTCTTTGCGTTGCTGGAGGGTGTCGAGTTGAATTAGTTGACAACAACTCTCGTAACTAGGTAGATGTTTCGCTACTCCCAAGCATAATTATCTACTGATTCCCTGTGCAACTTCCGCTAGTCCAGATCGATAACGGAGTAGCAGCCAGGGGTGATCGCATAAGCTCAAGCTCAAGCTCTCTTTTCTTCGCTAAAGACCTCGAATTGTTTCTGCAGGATGTGTGCCTCTGCCATAGTCTTGCTACGGTTGAATATCTTGAGGTCATTGGCGTGCGACAAGCGTAATCCTCTTTATCTATAATTCACATCGTTGAAGTAAAGTGGAAAGATGGGTGATCCAAGATGGCTTCCATGTGGGATACCAGACTTAGCTGCAAACATTCCAGAGTGGTCGTTGCCTATATTCACGATGGGTTAACAGGCTACAAGATAAGATAAAAACCAACGGAGGAGTGATCCACTGAATCCAATTTTTGCTGATTTGGCGATGGCGTTATCGTTATTGATCCTGTCAAAAGCTTCGGACATAGATAGCGTCAGATTGCATGCCATCTTCGAACCCCTCAGAGATGAAAGCTTGCAGTGAAAGAACGCCGGATCCACCATAACTAGTTCGAAAAGCTTCGACACAGCGCATAGTGCAGAAATTCCGCGGTAATTTTCTTCTTTCTGCTTATCCCCTTTCTTATGAACTGGAAACACAAAAGCCAGTTTCCTCAGCGATGGAAAGTGACAACTTCAATAACCAACGGTGTGCTTCGTCAATTTACAAATACCTTGTGAATTATTCCGGGCTTCGCGATCTAAAAACTATTCATTTAATTGAATATCGCACAATAATATTCTTTTCACTAAATATCTCGGGAATTGCTTTAAATAGTTGGTAAAGCATATAAAATAATAATTATACTAGTTTACTAAACAATAATAAAAATCTGAACTTCAACATTCGAACACCATTTCTGATGTAAAATTGTGTGCTGAACCCGAAAATGAAGTCCAAAAAAAATTACAGTAGAGCATTTTTCGAGTTACAGTAAAAAATGAATTTCAACTTAAAAATAAAAAGTAAGTCAGTGAAACCCAAATATATTCGGTTGTAGTGCACCGATATGAAATATTATTATGTTTAATTAAAGATAATTGAACGCACTTTCGGTCTTTTGAACATTTTGTTTTGGTGCGACTACTGGTTCTGACGTTAGTTACAAGTTTATTAAACTTTTTCTTAATTTTAATAAATAATAATAATTCTTAATTATATAAATAAAAGTGGGCGTTTGGTCAAAATTTTGGGCCAGATATAGCAATCCTAATTTTTTTTATTTTTATCGGTAATTAAAGCCTGCTAATAACCAATCAAAATAAGTCCTCATTAGTTTAAATCGGATGAAAATTGTGAAAGTTATTCAATTTTTTGTAGGATGGGAATGTTTGAGTTTCTCTGGGTCAACTTATCGAACCGTCATTATTTCAATTTTTCTAGGGCTTGTTTCATAATATATGAGGGGTTCTCTGTCAGAACTCTGTTACTGTATCGATTTTGTTGGCTATTTTTTGGCAAACTTGAGACTAAGAGAAACGAAAGCAATGAAATTGAATGACGGATAGATATTCTAGAGCAAATCAGTTACAAACTTAGAACGGAAAATTAGGACTAGGCAGGCTCATATGGACATGATCGAAAGGAAATGTGAAGAGTCTTTTGACTTCTGCTAAGTAGGAGTTGGGCGTTGCACCCAAGTCTACGACAAGAAAAAATGAAGTTTGTATGGGATTTTTCGACAATTTACATGGAGAAACCCACTAACTCACTAACTTTTCGCCGCTAGGTGGCACTGTATGCATCGTATTATGACTGTAAGTAAAAATAAGAAACATAATTTAATTGCCTTTGCCGAAGACTGATAGTGAATCCGGCTTTGTTAAAAGAAGTTATTAAACTTTTAACGAAGTTATGTCTGAGTCAGTTTTGCATGGGGCGTAGCAGCGCATGGTTGTGTATCAGTACTTGATTCGCACGAACTAAACATTTTTGTGAAATAATGGTTAGGTTTAGGTCAATAGTATGTCCAGAAGATTTAAAGTAAGTAATACGAGTCATGTTTTGGTTAGAAAATTTTAGTTCCACATTTTACCGCATAAAGGGCGCCAACACTAACTTTTCATCGGAAAGAGATAGAGATTAGGTGCTTTCCACAAAGTTGTAAAACAAGCATTTCTAAATAATTCTTCCGAACATCTCGATCTTCTATCTCACTTCCATAAAAAGTTAGTGTTGACGCCCTCTATGCGGTCAAAGGTGGAACTAAAATGTTCTTACCAAAACATAACTTGTATCATGTACTACTTCTTCTGAACATACTATTCAGCTAAATCTAACCATTATCTTACAAAAGTGTATAGTTGGCGGAAATCGAGTACCGATACACAACCATGCACTGCTAGGCCCCATGCAAAACTGACTCAGACATCACTTCGTTAAAAGTTTAATAAGTTCTTTTAACAAAGCCGCACTCACTAGCAGTCTTCGACAAAGTTGTAGGAAATTAAATTATCTTTCTTATTTTCACTTACAGTGATAGTACGATGTATACAGTGCCACCTAGCAGCGTAAATGCAAGTTAGTGGGTTTTCTCCATATAAATTGTCGAAAAATCCCATACAAACTTCAGGCACGTTGGTCCGGTCTAGACTTGTCCGATTTGCTTCAAATTTCTAGCAAGTACTCCTGGTGGGACTAGGAATCGACTCAGGGGTCGGCCGATAGTTTTTCAAAAATTCATCATTTTTCTGCGCACTCTACTGCCTAGTCCTAGTTTTTCGTCCTGGGTTTATAACTGATTTGCGAAGGCGCCGGTTGTTGAGTGGTAAGCGTGACCGCCACTTCCAGTTGGCCAGCCGAGGTCGTTGAGATTTTTCTGAGGTGAAAAAATCTGTGGTCACGTCTTCCTTCGGAAGGGAAGTAAAGCCGTTGGTCCCCGGTCCATGAAATTGGTGGATCGATTTCTAGTCCAGGTAGTTAGAACCTCTCTGACGTCGGTAAAGAAGAAGTAGATCCAACTTCTATACTCTTACTAACAAAAATATTGTCCTCCTATATACGGCCTCTGGCAAAAGCAAATATCGGACTAACCATTCCTTCCCTTTCCCTTCCGCGATCTACATTCGGGCCTGGCTGGCGCCGGTATTGATCAAAAACACTAGGATTACCAGGAGTTGTACATTGAAAGATGTTTCGCTACTCCCAAGCATAATTATCTACTGATTCCCTGTGCAACTTCAGCTAGTCCCGATCGACAACGGAGTAGCAGCCAGGGGTGGTCGCACAAGCTCAAGCTAAGTTTATAACTGATTCGCTCTAGAATACCTATCCGTCTTTCAGTTTCATTGCTTGCGTTTCTCTTAGTCTCAAATTTGCGGAAAAAAGCCAACAAAGTCGATGCAGTAGAACCTTGCGGCAACTAAAACATAGTAACAGAATTTTGTTAAGCCGACAGGTTTTGGATTAGCCGGTAGGTCACCCTTCCTTTCTCCGTATTGTCCTATTTCTACTGCCACCTCGATATAGAAGCGATTCTCGCCGTATTCCTTACATTTCTAATATTTCTTCGATTGTAGCACTCGATATCCTCCACCAGAGTGATGCATATGGACCGACTGTAATGCATATTGCCTCCGATGATATTGTTCTGTACGCGCCAGGGACTCGTACGGCCATCAACCGGAACGTCCTGTTCAAATTTAAACAGACGTCTCTTGCTGATTCTCGAGCCGCTCACGTTAGACATAATCCTCGTTATTGCGTTCCTTGCCTTCGCCGACTTTTCGCAGGCGTCGTCGACGTGGTCAATGAAGTTCAACTGGTCCTTGATTATCTCTCCCAATTGCTTCAGTGCACGCTTCGATGCAATCACGCACCCTCCGACGTCGATCTGTATCGATCACGTATATTGTCTCCGTTCACTTCTTCAACCATCACCGTTAGTGCCACGTTGTCAGCGAACTGCGTCTATTGTATGGACCTAGTTTTCGCGGCACTGTGTCGTCACAAACCGTCACAATCCATCTTGTTAGATCAGCCGCATCCACGCATTCGCGATTCCGCTATCTGGCCTCAACGAAGACGTTTTTGTTTAAGGCTTTCGTCTTACACTTTCATTCGTCACTTTGAAAACGGACCGACCAACTGAGGCCCGCTGGGGGTAGTCACATATACCATTCAACTTGGTTCGTTGAGATAGGAAAATGTCTGTGAACGGTTTTCGATACTGCAAAAATACTGCTGTATTTTCTCTGTAAGCGACTTGGTTTTCAGAACTTCCCAGCAAACTGCCCAGGAACCAGGATTATGGAACTCTAGCCTCATCAACACATCAGCACTCTCCAAACATTCCTTGGGATTCCACGGTATGTAAAGGAATACCTTATTCTAGCGAAGACTATATGGTTCGACAACAAAATGGAAGTCCCCTGCCTTCTCACTTTTCTTTTCCAATTTCTCTTTAAACCAGGTACAGCTTTGTTCGTCATACGGAGAGAACCAACCAAACAATACCATACCTAGCAAAACTCACTGAAACAGGGGATGAATGAGTTAGTAGGAATCGAAAGAAGACACCCGTGAAGATCTTTCAACAGATCATCCTTCAGCGCAATCGAAAAGTGATCTTTTTTTATTTAATTCTTATCTTCGGCATACACCGTACAGACACATTTAAAACTATATATTTCTTATTAATAACTTATATCTATGCTTGGAAACGTTAAAACCATGCACTGAAGAAGCTTCGTTAAATCTGCGGCAACGTCTTTCCAGTGGATTATTTTGTCCATATGAAGTACGGTGTCGAGGGATCCACAACAGAGTGGGGTTACGAAGAACACAAGGAGGCGCATACAAATTAACGCTCGAGAGAAGATCGGGACTGACGATATTACCTGACAGCAAGTCGAAAACAAAAACTCTTTGCAGGAAGATACGGCGAGTCGCCAGAATCTGCAGACCGAGTAGCATACATCTATCGGCATAAGGAGGCAACACAACTGGATCATTCCATGGAAGTTTCCTGAGGGCGAATCGCACAAAACATCTTTGTATACGTTTTAGTCGGTCAATTTGAAGTTGTCGCGGTGATATGGTCGGAAAAGCTCAACTTCCTATCAAAGAGCACTCCCAAGTCACGGATCGAGTCGACGCTTTCAATTGTTCTTCCTTTTAGGCTGTATTCATAACGTCCTGGAGTAAGTAAGCGTCTGAAACTGATTACTTTGCATTTATTAACGTTGACTTTCATTCCGTTAAGCGTACACCATTCTTGAATAGTACAGATATCTTCTTGAAGCACTATGGCATCAAGTGCAGAAGCGATAGTTTGGAAGATTTTGAGATCGTCCGCGTGTAGCAATTTCCCAGACTTGATCCGACTACAGATATCGTTAATAAACAAAATAAAAATAAGTGGGCCCAGATGACTGCCTTGCGGGACACCTGTGGGTGTTCTGAATGTGCTGGAGCGCGTGTTTTTTATGCTCACGAATGCCGAGCGATCGAAAAGATACGACTGCAACCAGTTAGTCAGCCAGGTAGGAAATCCCAAAATGCTTTAATTTCAGGATTGCGATGTTGTGCGATACTTTGTCGAAAGCTGTATCGATGTAAATTGCGTCCACCTGATGACGCTTCTCGACGGCGGGAACCAACTTAGAAGTGTAAGCTATCAGGTTAGAAGTTGTTGATTGTATCGTGACAAACCCGTGTGGATACTCCGAGATAATGTAGGATGCAGATGCATACGTGACGTTGTAGACCAGCTTTTCGAGAACTTTGGAGAGGCTGTTTAATAATGAGATACCTCTGTAATTTTCGACGTTGTGAATATTTCCAGTCTTATGGATGGGAACGGCGATTTTTTTTCAGGCGATAGGAAAAATGCCTTCAGCGAGAGGACGTTTCTCCAACCTTGCTTGCACTCGATAAGTATTGAGACTCGAAGACTCTATAAAATGATCCGAAGCATTGTTGAAGAGTACCTCTGGGGTTGTGCTTCTTTTCTTTGATTTTGATAAATTTGTTTCCCACTTCTAAGGATTTAGAAGAAGCACGTTTCTCGCAACTACCAGTATTCACACCTGATGTTGTGGGAAGTGGCTCAATTTTTGATTCCCCGAAAATCCAAAAAGGATTTACACGCATCAACGGTTTCATCAAAACGAGTGGGAATTTACAATCTAGCAAAGTCCACATAATTAAATCCAATTTTTCTACCACTTATAACACAGTAGAACCGCAAGAGGTTGCTACATCTAGGCGTTCAAATGATCAAAGACGATGTAGTTATGATGATCAAATAACGACGGTTCGAGTCAGTTTACCAACTCATGTGTAATACAATCAAAGCAGAGAGTTATATCTTAAACCTCTTTTCTGCCAGATCGTGCAAATGCTGGGTGATTTGTTACATTGAGTATTTGCAATTTTGTGCTCCATCAATTCGGGGCCTCTCAATTTGATCAATTCTTGGCGGATTGGATACTTCAACCCGCCAGATGCCACATGGCCTCTAGGTTGGTTTAGTCAGGAAAAATATAATATAATATGATATCAATCTCCTAAATCTCATATATCATCTTATTCCTTATGAAGTAGTGAAATAATTTTAAATAAATGGAAACATTGGAATAATTACTACTAAAACTTGCACGACATTGAACGCAATAACTAATGTTGGGGAGGCTTGACCAAGTGGCAATAAGCTGAAAAAAGGAACAAAATTTCTTATATTTACTATGCTTTGGTTGTTAATGATAACCATACCACAAAAAATCCCACCTCAAACATCAGTCTATATACAGATATTAGTATTAGTAAACAAATTTAGCAGTAATATGACTGATTTCGTGACGTGTGAACATGTAACGTAAGCAGTACAGTTATTGCTTATAAAGAAATGCATTAAAAAATCGAAATTTAGGAAATGCAACCGTTCTATATTTTTAACTGCTACCTAAGGATCTTGACAATATGGAAAAAATAATTACAGTATGTTTTATGTCATTATTTTTTGTTGTCTGTCGTGAAATTACAGGTATTATGATACGATCCAATATATTTGTCGCTGTCTCTCACCTCTGGTCCCATCAGAACATCAGTGCAGTAAAACATTGATTTTCCATCCTTCAACCCAGCTCACAAGAGTTTGTGATGAATCTTTAAAGATTTTATAAAGTTCAGTAAAAAGTTAATCAAACGTAAAAAATATCCTTTTTTCCTGAAGCATTCTTCGGATGTAAAAATTAAAATTATAATTGGCATATCGTCTAAAGAGTTAAAGAAGGTGTTTGTATACATTTTATAAAGATCCATCTCAAGCAAACGTTTTCATAGTGTGAATGAATAAACGTACTTCGATCATGCAACTAACTCATCAATCACTTCTTCCCTCGCCGTAATCCATCAGGAACAGATCCTAAACCACCCGACAAAGCCAAACAACAGCTTCGAATTGGATAATTATCAGTCATTGAAAAGTCAAACCCAAACAAGCGGTGTTTCTGTCCCTCTCGAAATTTGCATCACAAAGCGCGCATTCATTCGAATTATGTTCGTAGCGTGGAAAACGCCCTCCACCACGAAACACGGAAGCTTGTTGCAAAATACCTAGGTGGTAAAAAAAAATAAAATAAAATAAAATAAGACCCTTTCCATTCGAACAGCAACCGCAATGCAAACAGAAAGTGCAACAGTGCCAGATATGCAAAAATGTGAAACCTGCAGGAAGCCACCAAAGCGGAGAAAGTGAAGTGCAAAAATTGTCATTAATTACCTTCGCCCCTTTTTGCTGTTGCTCTGTTGGGAAAGGTAATGAACTCGCAAATTATATCGAATCGTTTGGAAAATGGAACGATTTTTCGAAATCAAAGAAATTGTATTAAAAGATGATTATTTCCGACGACTGAGATGCCAATTATTTTTACAGTACCCTATTGCTCTATTTTATTTTATTTCACAGACATTTTATTAGATTTGTAAAACTATTAACGAATATCACGACCTAGGACTTATTTTTTACCTTGAACCTTATTTACTTGGAATCAGATTGAAGGAGTGTTTGATAATAATAGAAAATGATAGTAAATTGTAAGGCTACATTTAAATTGATTAGTGTGCCTCATCATGTATACACGAGTGAACTGAATCACACTGATAAACTGATTAATTTTCAATAAACATCTTCCGGGATATGTGCGTTATCAGGTTTTTTGCGCGAATAATTTTTGTGAGAAAAAATTTTGATCCTTTTTTATTTCTAAATGCAGAATAAGATTGTTTTTTTTTAAATTTTGGTATTATATTTTTAACACTAAAATTAAAAAAAAAGCGCGTTTGCAACGAAAAAAAATTGACGGTTAAAAACTATACGAGTGTACTTGTGAGAATAGCCGATATATTTCAACGCATATGAAATATTACTTCCTGGGGACCGTCACGATTTTAACATAGATACTTATTACTTATTTACCATGTATAGACTTTTCGGAAAATGTTCTAATTTACCTGTATTCTATGTAAAATATTAGTATGAATTAGCTCGTGTATCCTCGCCCACAGGTGCGGCGAAACACTTACTTTACGAGTGGGTTGAAAGCATAGGGTGAGTAGTCCATTAGTAAGGATTTTTTCCCTTTTCGCAATGCACACGATTACATTACATTCACATTAAATCACGTTCGTTTATGCAAATGGAATTGTGGTACATCGATGTTTTCAAATGTGTTTAGTGCGAGATACATGCGTTGCACATCTATTTTTTTTAAATGCTTCAAAATTTCGAGTGGGTAATTACCCACTCGGTTATTTTCGAGTGGGTAGTACTACGCATACTACCCACGCTTTCCGCCGGCCCTGCTCGCCCAAAGTTCCTCGGTCACTCGGTTGTGAAAATATTTGGGCAACGTAATCTAATTGCTTATCAATTGGACAAAATGAAATAAACTTCCTAATGTCATTCATTATAATAATCAACATTCGCAGCTAGCAACAAACGCAATCGAAGAATGTTTCGACCGCACTACTAGCTGGTTCGAAACATTTCCACAGACAAAGCACAGGTAGCTTCATGCCCTCGCTCTTCGACCCTCCACCACCGATGTAGAAAAGATGTTTATACTTGTGCAAAATAACTGCCAATGAAATAGAGAAAAAAGCGTCATTTATATCGAACAAAGACTAATTCAACAGGGACCTGGTTCCTTTCACTGGAGAAGGGAAGTTCCCGCCAATAATGAGGTGCTTCCTAGTTCATCAAATAATATTTCTCTAATTTATGCATGTGCTAAATCCCGCAGCGGGAAAAAAGCAGGAAGTGACTTCTGTGGCTCTGGGGAAGAGGTCATCATTGCGAAAAATTGATCCAATTAGATGGGAATCTTATTGGAAGTGTTTTCCGGAAGTACACGAAAGTTTAAAAGAATTAGCACAACTCCACAGCGGTTTTTGGCTAAAATCGAGCGATCTATTAATTACTCCTAAATCGGTACATTTGAGTCAATGATGTCGTAGGAGGAATTTGTGGACATCAAAATTCCTTTTATATGGTGTTGCTATTTTAATAATTAATCTCCATAAATGTGGGATATATTTAGCAACTTTGTGCGTGCATATAAAAAAGTTGTGTCTTCGGCAAAGTTGTAGAGAAAGCGTTTGCCAACGACTTCTCTGAAGACACAAAATCTGTATCTTTAATATCTTCACCATTATTGCTGTTTTTTTTTCTAACTGATCCCTTTGAAGCCAAATCAGATATATTTCGTTTTTAAATATCATTCTGACAAGTTTGGTATGTTTCGTAAAAGGCTTGAATTACAACATTGGCTGATCTCGTGGATATTCGAAGTTATTCGGCAACTTTTCAAAAATATGACGTTTCAAATAGTGATTGATTGTTTACGGCGAAACGGCTTTGTTTACGTCAATAGTGCTCTAGGGATACTGATCGAAAGTTGAAATGTCTATCATTTGCTGCTATGATTTTCGTGATTAATCCACCTATAAGTAAAATTTTTCAATTAATTATTTTTTTTATAAAAGAAAAAATAACATAAAAAATAAAAAATAACGAATTTATATCGAATCTTTGGGAAAGTTGTGAACATTGCTTTTACAAATGTCTTTGCTGAAAACATGAAATCTCTTCTTTAACTACTTAAAAAGCTCATTATCTTTGGATGCCCACCAAAATTTTTTTTGAGTATCTGCGGGTTTCATACATTCAGCGAAGTTATTTCAATCATTAAAATACACAATTTTTATAAACACATAATTTTTCTTACTACGACATTGGACATTTTTTGAAAAACAACAGTTTTTCATAAATTATCTATAACTCTACTGACGACAACGAGAGACAAACGAACTTTATTGAGTTTTGCAGTGTGGATGTAGCGTTTCTAATTGCAACTAGTGCTGACTGCCCGTTCAAAAGTAATTACTTTTGAAACTTTTGCTAATTTTACCCAAAGATACCCAATAACTTCTAAGTCGCAAGAGATAGACCGATAATCTCTTCTGGAAAGATACGTATCTTGATAAGACAAACAACTTTCTGGAACTGAGGCTTTATCTATGATATTTAAGATGTTATGTAGGAAAAAGTTTTTAAGGGGTTATTCACAAACAATGGTCATTAACTTCGAGTGCACTGTAAATAGATAATTTTGGTCTTCAGTAAAGATGTTGGCAAAAACATCTTTGACATTTCTGAAGACTTTATCTTGTTTTTCATACTTTGAGAAAATAAATCGTAGCCAATATCTTCAAGGGGTTTTGGAGCGGAGTGTGAATGCAACAAGGGTTATTAGCAGCACGTTCCGTTCGTGCAGTTGAGTGCAGCTTTATATTGCAAATATATTCGTTTGCATTTCAGGTTATACAATTGTCCTATAATTTACCTATACTTTCGGTATTTTTAACCGGATTGATGATCCACTCTACACATAGAGAATTCAGGGTATAAATCCCAACAAAACTTTTAGTTCTGTGTTTTAATTAGAATAACAAATTAGGTTTTACAATATTAATTCACTGTTATTTTACTCACGATTTTAAACTAGAATAATAAAGTAAGGTTCTATTTTAGTTTTAATCACTCCTGAAGGTTTAGAGAATTTTAATTAGCACTACGAAATTTAACTTCTCTACCGATCTCGCAATGTCTCACGTGAGATTCGCTGGCGTTTGACGTTTCTAGCCAGCCTACACGCTAAACGCACCTACACCAGATTTTAGGCAGTTCGACCAGCAGCAACAAGGGCGATTAATCACTCTAACTATATAATCAAAATGAAGATCTTAGAGTTACATAAAACATCCTAGAATACATATCCATACTGTACGGTGGACCGTTTTTGCCTGAATAATTTTTCGCACGTTTTTGGCGATAAAAACCACTGTGAACTCGAGTGATTCATTTAACGGCAGATATTTGTGGTGAAGACATTTGAAATCATCGTACAGTGAATCAATGTACTTTAGCATGAAACAATGAAATGGCCACTTTCTCGGGAATTAATATTGTAATTACATCAAATTGAAATTCGCGTTCATCGCGGTTACGATAATTGCCGCAGCCGTGCGGGAATTCACGGGTACGAATCCGTTCCTCGAAATAAGAAAACTGACTCATGATTTTTGGAATATATTGTTTTTTCATGTTATGAAAATGTACCATGTATTATGTGCATCTTATCATGAACTGTTTGTTTATAACGCAATATATGCGTCACTCTTTTGACGTAGTACTACGTCTTTGTTTTCGATATGGGGGTGCACTTTGCAAATTCTATCATCATGGTATGTAACGAAAAGTGGTCCAATTTTAAACGCGTATAATTCAATCATATCACGATAAATTTTCAAAATTTTTGTACATATCGCCTCGAAACACTTCTAAGAATAGATTCCAATAGATAAACTCAAAGATTTTTGGTATCATGGCATTACAAATTTAAATAATGTACAACTTAGTCAAAATATCGCGCAATTATACACAGAAGACAGTGCTTCCCAAGTCCGGCACGACAGATTTGTGTACCTAGTGCGCTACGCTTCTATGAATGATGTCATCATCGACTATTTAAAGAACGGATTTGGCCGGACACGCTCAGTTGCCTGTTGAATGGCAAGCGGAGCAGATCACTGCGCTGTGTGTTTTCACAGCCAGTGTAGCCGAGTTAGAAGTCCGCTACACTGGCTGTGGGAGTACGCTACCCAGTTCTGTCTAACACGCGACTGAGCTTGTCCGTTAAAACACTATGCTTTCTTTTGTATTGTGCTCGTTTCCAGCACACTTTTATTTACAATCTCTTACACAATTATTCGTGCACTAAATCCCTTAAACATTCGAGCTTCATTTGCAAACACCTTTAACATAGTGTCGTGGTGGTACTAGTCATCAGCGTTGACTCATTTTGCATTGTGCGCTTGGGTTCAATGTTTGAGGCGAATGTGTAGGTTGAAACTGGTGGTAAAATGAAAACGTTAAGCAAAGTCATTATTTTCTCGCTAATAAGCGAATGAGATATTACAACCACCTTATATATTTCTTGTTAGACATATTTTGTACATATCTGGTAAAAATACTTCGTCATAAACACATTTTTCAAACATGATTATTGATTTCAAAACACGTCCAAAAATGAGACAGGTTTATAGCGTGTGGGTAAAATGAACATGTGGTGGTGGTAAAATGAACAGCTACTGGTGACCTGCAAAATGTCCTGTATGTATGCAATGCACAGCTTTGGAAAACATTTTCCCATAAATGCTGATATCCCAGCGGATCATGAGCTTTGCATAGACACAGGGCATTTTGTAGGCAAAAAAAACTATAAGGGGCAGCCCTATGGGGTTGCACGAACTGGAACTGTAGACGTTGGACTATACTACTTAATGTAAAATATTTATTTTCTTAGTACATTCAAGGCCGATTTCTTCACCCTCGCTTAATTTTTAAACCAGGTTCACCAGTACGTTTAAACCTGGCTAAAGCGCTAAGCGAGGGTGAAGAAATCGGCCCTTAGAGCAAGAATAAGTCAAATACATTTCTTACGCATAGTTTAAGCACAACCAATTTACATCCAATGTTACATATATTGAACCAAACATTCTTGGTTATCAGGTTCCTTCATTTGTAGTAGGTGATAGAATCCGATTAAACTTATTTGAGAATATATGAAGAAAGAAGGCAGAAAACCGTGACCGAACTAATATCTGGAGCTAAATCTTTATAGCACAAGATCAGCTTTTAAAAAGTGTAAAAACTCTTCGATTGTGTGGTAAAAATACCTGGACCGGTGAAAAAAATTAAATTTTATACATTATAATCACATCTCATGTATAGACCAAGCTTTCTAGCTATATTTTGCCATTATTGTAACTTTCCTAAAGAACGCATTCAAATGTAGCGAATGCAGTGGTCTTAATCATATATCGCAACTATAAATATACAAAACAATTTTATATATGGACTTAGATGCGTTTTTGCAACGGTTTTTCGAGTGGCAGTGTATTCATTCATAAAGAGGCTTTGTAGTATATACCTGTTAGCAGAATCAAAATAGGATAGGCTTAGTGGAAATGAATCAATGAATTGATCGAACGCAAAAAATAAATTTTCGTTGTGATTTCCATCGATCCGCGTAAATTTGTTGCTAAGAAAGTTCTCGTCTTTGTGCAACGAAAGCACAGATTGCTATCATGCAGGTTGCGCATGCAACCGCTAACAAACAAGAATGCCGCATTGAAATCTGTGTTTCGGTCAAAAATATCTTTTTGTCATCTGTGATAACTGAAACAGGAAAAAACCAGCGAAAATCTGTTATAAATTTCCGAAAAATCTGCGAAAAATCACAATATTTTCAAAAATCTGTCAAATTTTCATCAAAATGCCAAAAATCTGCCATCTGTGAAAAAGAATCTGTGATCAAAAATTGTGCAAAAAATCTGTGACATGACAGAAAAATCTGTGAATATGTTAACCCTGCTAACAAATTAGATATGCCTACCTACACATACGCCTCAAGCATTGAACGATTTTGTGTACGAATAATTGTGTTCGAGACTGTACTAAAAGTGTACTAGAAACGAGCACAACACAAAAGTAAGCATAGTGTTTGAACGGACAAGCTCAGTCGCGTGTTGGACGGAACTGGGTAGCGTACCGCCACAGCCAGTGTAACGGACTTCCAACCCAGCTACACTGGCTGTGAAAACACACAGCGCAGTGATCTGCTCCACCTGTCGCTCAACAGGCAACTGGGTTTATCTGGCTAAATCCTTTCTTTAAATAGTGGATGATGACGTCATTCATAGAAGCGTAGCGCGCTAGGTATACAAATCTGTCATGCCGGACTTGGGAAGCGCTATCTTCTGTATGTCAATGCGCTATATGTTGACTAGATTGTACATTATTTTAATTTTTAATGACATGAAATCTTTGGGTTTATCTATTAGAATCTATACACAAAAGTATTTCGGGCGATATGTACAAATTGAAAATTTAAAATTGAATTATATGCGTTTTAAATTGGACCACTTTTCGTTACATACCATTTTTGTAAAATTTGCGAAGTGCACCCCCATATCGAAAACAAAGACGTAGTCCTACGTCAAAAAATGAACAACAAATACTTCTTTCTTTATTTTGTCAGCTTTGTAAGAATTAGAATGTGTTATGCTTTACTTTACTAAATCTCCTAAAACATCAACGTTCGCCCATATACGATGTTTGGCAACTATAGTATCGATGTTAAAATGTTCAGATTGAACATGTGAAAACCGTACTATTAAAAAAAACCCAATAAATAGTAAATGAATAATAATTCTTCAAAAGGGCCAATGATATTTTTGTAAACAAACTTATTTCGCTGCCGAGTTGAATTTCATGAAAGATGCACATGAATCAACATCTTCACCCTTTTCAGATTCAATTTCAAATGTTTTTTGAAATTATAACAAATTAAGGGAAATCAGCAAAACAAAAGTTTATTTACAAATCATATTAGTCCTATATGGAAATTTCGTGCTTTGTTTACGAAAGCTACCTAAACTCATCACGGAATACAAAGATTTTTTTTACTGGTCAAGCCAACGTTCAAATGTTGGACGGTAAACTCGCCATACTTCAGCCTTCCCCCTTGGCTAAAGCACTATTCATTCTCAAACAACGTCATGCGACTATGAATGTCAGATTACCAAATGTTAAGTCTGTCAGGTTTCTGCTACATTAGGCAACTGCTATTAAGAGAAACGTCACACAATATTTCTTTATTTCTAACCTTCAATTATCCTTTTATCTCTCCAATGGTTTTTACAATATGATAGGGTCACTTGATAATAAATTTTCAGATCAACTCAGACCACCTTGCGTGTATAATGCCACCTGGCGGTGGAATCTATATCTATGTATTTTCTCCATTTATTTTGATGGTTTGTTACCCAACTCGGCTCAAATTTGGAAGTCTTAGAGTGGCATGAAAAACATGCTAATATACATCTATTTACAGCTGTTCAATGATGGGGGCCCCTCAGTTCAATAGTGCCCAGGGGCCCCGAGTGGCCTTAAGACGGTCCTGCCGTCAAGAAAAGAAGAACGAAAACGAAACACTGGAAGGTACATTGTATGTTAACTAGCCATTTTCTCAAATATTGGGATTTTAACAAACATTTCATAGCGTTTTGAAACAATGGTTGTTAAATTCGTACAATTTGTTTTATTCATTTACTTTATTTAAGTTTTTTTAAATTTCATTCTAACTACTCATTTTTCCGGATTATTCATTTCATGGATTTTATTCGCTTTGTTTATTTTAAGCGATTTGATTAACTGACCAATTTTAAATATATTATCCTTTTATTTTAATAATTTATTTCATTTCGAATTCCTTTTATTCATTTGTTTGCTTAATTTTTTTTTCTATTTTATTCATTTCAACCTTTGGATTCATTCTGATCAGTTTATTCGTTTCATGTATTTTATTCGTATCATACACTAAAATAATTTCATGCACTCTTTTCGATTTTATCCCTTTTCTCAGTTCATACATTTTCAAAAAAATTTCCTTGATTTTTTCAGTCATTCATTTTATTCATTTCATCCAAATTATTAATTTGACACAATATAATTCTGTTAATTTAATATCATTTCTAGTATCGTTCGTGTTTCAATACTGTCATTTAATTGTTTATTTTTTTCTTTTTTCTATTCATAACTCTTTTCTTTTTATTTTATTCATTCTATTAAATTAATTGATGTTATTAATTTTATTCATTTCATTTATTTTTTTTCTATTTTATTCATTTTATTAATCTTGTTATTTTTTAAGTTTGTACCTTTTTTCAGTTTCTTTATTTTATTAGTTTTATTAATTTTTGTTTAGTCATCCAGTTAAGTTTGAAACGATTTAACTCTTACCTTCCTAACCCCCATTTCATTGAAAGTGTTAAATTTCAAAATAATGGTTCTCAGCCGCGTTCCAACCCAATTTGATGCGCTTTCTTTGGAAACGATCACAAAAATTGTCCAGTTTTAGAAACCGAGGCCACCTTTCCGGAACTAATCGTAGTTCCGGATATATTGTTGGGAGTACTGGGGTTACCCCTTTCCGAAATGCAAAAAAAAATCATAGCCTTCTTCAAACACTTTTCGACTGATTATAAAACCCGTCTTGTGGGGTGTCAATCATTTTGCAAAACAAGTGCACTGGAGACCATTTTGAGGGTTTTTGGTTAAATTGGACACACCCCGGGATCCTGCGGGAACCTGGTTTCTCCGATAAAAAGTGACGATTTCCGACTGGTTGCAAAACCAGTCTTGCAGCACTTCAAACTTCATGATTTTGCAAAACAAGCACACTGAAAGTCATTTTGAGAGCATTTGGACGAAATGGCTACACTCCGGGGTATTTCGGGAACCGGGTTCCTCAGGCAAAGTGGACACTTTTGGACACTTTCGAAACCATAGTCTTGCGGCATGTCAAAGTTCATGAGTTTGCGAAATAAGTACGCTAAAAAATATTTTGAGGGTTTTTGGGGTAATTGGCCACACTCCAGGGTATTCCGGAAACCTGGTACCTTCCGCAAAAAAGGTCAATTTTCGACTGATTGCAAAACCCGTCTTGTGTGACGTCAAATTTCATGATTTTGCTTTTCACTGGTTGCACAAAATTACGAAGTTTGACACCCCGCAAGACGGGTTTTATAACCGGTAGAAAAGCGTCCTCTTTGCCGGATAACCAGATTCCCGGAATACTCCGAGTTGTGGCCAATTCGTCCAAAAACTCAAAATGAACTCCAATGTATTTGTTTTGCAAAATTATAAAGTTTGACATGTTGCATAACTGGTCGAAAATTGTCCTCTTTACCGGAGGAAACAGGTTCACGGAATAATCCAGGGTGTGATCAATTAGACCAAAAACCCCCAAAATGGCCTTCAGTGAACTTTCCGGAAACCCCGGATTGTGGCCAATTAAACCTAAAACTCTTAAAATGTTTTAGCGTACTTGTTTCGCAAATTCATGTAGTTTGACAGGCTTGCAATACAGGGTTTCAAAAGGGTCCAAAACTGTCCTCTTTACCAGAGGAACCCGGTTCCCTAAATACCCCGGAGTGTGGTCAATTCGTCCAAATGCTCTCAAAATTACTTTCAGTGTGCTTGTTCGGCAAAATCATGAAGTGCTGCAAGACTGGTTTTGAAACCAGTCGAAAATCGTCCCTTTTACAGGAGGAACCAGGTTCCCGATAGATCCCGGGGTGTGTCCAATTTGACCAAAAACCCTCAAAATGGTCTCCAGTGCCCTTGTTTTGCAAAATTGAAAAGTTTGACACCCCGTAAGACGGGTTTTATAATCACATGAAAAGTGTTCTTTTTACCGGAGGAATCAGGTTCCCAGAATACCCCAAAAAGAGCATAATTACACGAATTAATTGTTTTTGAAGTAGCAAAATTTTAAATATCTCGAAAACTATCGCATTTTGGAAGATTTTTGTTAAATGCATTTTAATTTTAAATGGTGCTTAGAATTATATTCTGTAATAGAATTACAATTGTGTATGTCTATTAGTATGAAAAAATTAGTATGAAATTTAAAAATGTACGAAGTTATTGTTAGGAAAACTTTTATACCGATTTTTTCTCCATCATTCAATCACATTCAAAATATTTCTTTTCTCTTTAGGTTTTTGGTAACAAAATATAAAAAAATTAAAGAAATGGGTTTTTTTGCAATTTAAGTTTTTATCAAAAAATTTTAGTTTTTTTTGAAAATGACACATTTTTTTCAGTGTATATTTTTTTCAGACAGAAGTATTCATTCCCTGTAACTCGTTCTCAGATAGTTTTGCTGTATAAAATAGAGTAATCGAACAAAAAAATTTTGAAATTCATGCACGTAGAAACGCTTAAGCCCTTTTGAAAAGTTGCTCTTGAGTCAAAATAATCTTATTACCTGTGGAAAATATTTCTTCTTGCATGACGGTGAAGCGTGTAAAGTTTCGTTGGAATCTAAGATGGTGGGTCACGATTTTAAAGATTTTCGGACGGATCTTCGTGGAATTCCTCATTATTAAAAAACTGTGAATGGAGACGCATGGTTATTATTGATGTTCAATTTGAATAATCACTTTATAGCTAGAATAGTGACACTTTCAAATCGCATTGGAAACATGATCTACGAAGAATTTATTAGTGATCAAGAGAGAGGAGGTAAGTGAAAAGTATGGTGTTTTGGATGGTGAAGGCATTCAGAATGTTTAAAATTCAGTAAATATTTTTAACCTATTTAAATATGTCATTAAATGTTTCTGGAACTATTTCTTTCTACACAGTAACTACAAAATTGAGTGAACATAGTTGCATTCTAGTCATTTGGTATAACTGTTTTGATAAAAAGTTGTATTTAACTTAAGGGTAATATTACCAAAATAAAATAAGACCATTTTTAAAAGAACCATATACGCCGAGTTTTTTTTTATTTTTTATGTAAGATATGAAATAAGTAATCTAAGTAACTTAAAAGCACATCTGCAAAAAAATGGTGTTAACCATCCTGTTGACTAGTGTCTGTAATTAAACATTTCACTAAGACGCTCAAAAATTTTCTTTTAGGCGTTAAAGAAAATTTAGTTTTCATATCAAGTAATCCAATAATGAATTGAACGTTCCAAAATTTGTCGAACACATCGTATTTGATCCGTAAAGACTAAATAATCCTTTCTGAAACACCATAATGAGACGTAAATCAATTAGTTTCAACATGGAAAATAAATTCAGCTTACCGTAATTACTATTGAAAAAATCATTATAAAACTTTACTTTTGAACCACCCTAATAAGTAGGAAAGTTAATTTCGAATATGTTTATATCCAAACAAGCAATTCAGCGTACAAAAATGTCTATTAAAATATTATGAATCTTCGCAACAAAATAATTATTTTTGAGCCACCCTAATGTGCAACAAAGATTTTTTTAACAAGTTTAAGTTATGTTAACATCTAAAACGATTTAGCACACGAAAATTAATATACAGACATTTTAAGAACAATTTCGATAAAATATATATTTTTGAGACACCCTAATAGATAGTAAATGCTTACTTTCAATATGTTCTAATATCAAAATCAAATTCAGCGTACCAAAATTAAATAAAACGTTTTGTTCTAAGTCGTCCCACTGTGCTATGGTCAGTTCCGGAAAGGTGGCAACTCCTTATACTATGTTATATACTATGCAAGTCCTAGTTCTGCGTGATGTCTTGCAAGAAAATTCTCATCAGCTCAAACAGAATTTCTTTTCTTTCGGGACATCACACATGAGTAGGGGTTTGCTCAGATACGCAAATAGTGTTTTTAATTTTGGAGCTAGTTTTTAGCTAAATTTTTCTCCACTTTTATTCCGAGTCAAGCTCCCAAACAAACTAATGAAGCACTCAAATACGATTTTCGATTGATTGACACCGGTGTAGTGGAGTGCACTGGAACTGCACCATTTTTGCGCTTTCTAGCAGAAGTGCAGAAAACTGGGTATGTTCCATTGACACTTCTGCTAGAAAGTGCAAAACCAGTGCACTACACTACACCGGTGTCAATCAATCGAAAATCCTAAAAGCGTCTTTCTAACCGAATCGGATACTGATAAATTTAATATCGACTACCATAAACATTTCGGTCACTAGATTAATACTGGAATGCACCGCCGTTTATCGCTTAACTGCATGAAACTCATTTTTCATTGGTATTCATTTTTCGATATTGATTCGATATTTACCTGTTGTTGAGATTTTCGGCCCTATTCTGCGCGGCGTGTGACGTGAGACGACTAATCTCACCTCACTTTACGTGACTTTTCTCACCCTATTCTGAGAGTCGACTCGGGTGATGTGAGATTCCCCATTGCGGTTAAATGGGTGTCTCACGTCACCCGAAGTGACTCTTCAGAATTGGGTGAGAAAAGTCACTTAGAGTGAGGTGAGATTAGTCGTCTCACGTCACACGCCGCGCAGAATAGGGCCGTTTATATCACAGAATTCGTTAATTTAAGGGTTATATTACAAAAGAAGTTTACATTTAAGGGTTATATTATAGAAGCCCTCGGTTCCCCGCCACAGTCCAGCCACTACAGCCAGCGTTTACCAGTCGTCCCGATCCCGTGTGCGAGAATGAATTACAATACTCCAAACTGGTTACTGCGGCAAGTATGCATTTATTTCGAACAATTGAAGTACTGAAATGTTCTCCGAATGCAGTTCACCGGTAATTGCTTCAAAATCTTCGATTTTAAGCCTTAGTCAACACTGGGACAAGTTGCTACTATACTACCAGAACTGTTGGTGATATAAATTCAAGCTTGCGGAAGTATCGCCTTGCTGTCTTCTATAAAAATTTCGACATAAATTTACACAGGGAAAATTAAAAGTATAATTCTGACTGATGGTCATCAGTTGAGTTGATAAACTTGCTTCATTAACACAAATAGGCGTTTGGCTGCATTTTAGGTGCCTATTGACTATATGCATTACGTTTTATTGGATATGTTCCGTACAATGCTAAAACAATGGCTAAATAACATGATCATAGCAGGCCATTTAAATTCATTACAAAAAAGTGAAAAAGATCGAAGAATATTTCGCTTCCAAAACAAATTTGTAGCGATTTTACTCAAACGTCAAGGCCACTAAAGGCTATAAAGTGGTTCAAACAAAACCACAGAATAACGTTTCTTGTTGCTCTATATTGGGCCATTATCCTTTGTAGATGTACTGGGTAATCGTTATTATGAACCCTTTATTAAACTGAATTCTGCCATACGTTTATCAAGCCATCCAACACTTCATCGTACCATGAACAGCAATGCAAAAAATAGCCTGGAAGCATTAGGCCGCGATTATATGACGTTATATGGAGAGAAATATTTTGTATGTAATTTTCATGTATTAACCCATCTAGCGGACAATTATACAAGGGAAACTGGATTATTTTCCGCATTCCCGTTCGAAAACTATCTACAAATAATGTTACACTATATCAAAAAAGCACCTAATCCTGTACTACAATCCAGAAAATAATTGTTAAAACCACCAAAGTGCCGACCTCGAAAACATATTCTGCCAAGTATTTAACACTTGATTCCCGAAAAAGTGATATTTTACCTAATCATGTATAATCTAGAAACATTTTTTAAAATTGTCATTTTGGATATAACGGACACAGCAGCAAATATAAATAGATATACGCAAATACAAAACAGAATGCCGTCGAATTGAATGTTGATGTACCGAAAGAAAACAAAATTGATTGGTAGGATGCGTCTCACTCTGCTCTCGTCCTTTGGTTACATTCAGACTCAGAAGTCGGTAGTAAAGCGTATGTAAGCCAGTATATTTCTCGGCACATCACTTTCAAAAATAAAATTTCGAACAAACTAACTCCAACATTAAATATAGAATACCCAAAAGGTGTGATCATTTTCGCATTTATGTATCTTATAAAGATGTTTATCGATTAAACGATCATCAAATTCCTGTATTACAGATGCAATCACCTTTAATATGAAACTACCCTTAAACGTTCATCAGAACTTGTTTTTCGCATCTGTTTTATAATTGATATGAAATAAAAGCAAGAAAATGAGATTATCATTCTCCAAACTGATACCCGAAAAAAAACCCACACAAACACGCATACCTACGTAAACACCTGTGACCGGGAGCAATTTTGCGGATATCCCCCGTTATTATATAATCATCTCCTTCGGGAGGACAGGACAACACACTTCGTCGATTTTTTTCTTCTTTTTTTTATGGTGCACCGTTCATATTCTGCCCGACCAATCGCGCATAGAAGAACTCGAACCGAGAAAGTCAATCTTGTTGCTGGCCGAGGAGAAGAAAAACAAAAAAACGAATCCACTTTTTCTTCCCTCTCTGTGTTTGCGTTTGTACAACAGGAAGCCCACAACAAGGAACGGCGCGAGTGGGTACTGTCAGAAATTTTCGTCGCCTCGCGGGCATGCGTGTGCTCATCCGGGATAATTTGATAAAAATTATAGCCGCGCACAGTCGTGACAGGTAGGTATTAATTTAATTGCAATTATTAGTGTTCCGGGAGAAACATTCCGGATAAATGTGCCCCACTGAATGGCCCCGGCGAGTTATGGACGGAATTAAATTTATAGTGGATATTTCAAAGTCACCGGTACTTTTGTTGCCGTGTTCCTATACCCCCTGTAGGTGATAGGTACATCTTGTTTGCCAGGGTTTTAGACCGATTGATGACCGGAGGTAATAAAGACGACCTGCTGCTGCTGCCGCTGTTGAGGACATTGGCTGCACTCACTTCAGCCCGGTCTATGGGAATCCAACACTAACAGTGCAATGAACGGAATAAAAGAAATAAATAAATGTGCAGTTTGCAATAAAAACGAATGAAACAAAATTTCATCAAATTTGCCACGGCTGGCTGGGTTAAGTGGGCCCTGCCCGTTGATGGAAAGGAAACGGCAGCGGGTTTCCCTAATGGTGTTGATCCCCGCGTTTACAAAAAGGTTAATTGAAGTCGTTTGAAAGCGTTTGACTGTTTGTTCGGTCCTTGTCTTATCAAAGGAAGAGTAAATTGATTCGAAACATGCGTGTTGCTTTTTACGATCCTCTGTCAGGTGTTTTTTTTTATTTCTGAGAAACAGGAATTTTTCTCTTAATCGACACATCAACTTTTGGCAGAACATTTAGCACTTATCGGGGCTAAAGTTGGCCTGTCGTAAATTATTTTGAAAAGTTTATTGTAACGATGTTTCGCAAAACGTAGTTAATTTTCTAGTTGGAGTTTTAAGAATAAACTGCAGGATTCGTATGGTTTTCAACCTATATTTAAAATAGACGAGATGCTTTGATGCTTTGGAAACGTCCAACAGAAAGCAGATCAAAATATAAATAAGTTAAACAGAAACATCTATGTGGTAAAATCCCTCCGAGGCAGGATTCGAACTATGGAGTCTCTGGAAGCACACAAATGGTTTTCATTTTGACGACAACGATATTCGTACGTCTCTCGTGCAGGATTACATCTCTGCCCTCTCCGCTTAACACATTGAATCTATGATATAGACTAGGTTGACCATATGATGCGAGTAAAAAAAAACCAGGGCAGTCGAAAGGAGACTGCCTCCCCCCGATACCTCTCAATCGACTATGCCTGGTTTTCGGCAGTTTCAAAATTATTGGGTCGGGCAGGCAAAGCTTCAACAGTAAAAAGTTCCGTGGATCTACCACAGAAGCTCTACCAGAAATTTTTTCGTGGGAATTAGATCGCCGTCCTTTTTCGGATTTACACACACACAGTTCTGGCTACACCACAACCAGTGCAAGTTTCATGCTGTTGTCGGAGCACTCGGAAATCCTGAATTGAACAAATGACATGAAATGTTATGAGATCGTCTGTGCAGGAGCCGGCGAGGAGTTTTCAGCACTACATACACGCCATCAACAGCCCCTGCTCTATATATGTCGATCTCCAATGACAACCATTTTCTCTCGATCTAAGAGCTAGAATCGAAACAGTTGCAAAACCTACCGTTGATTCCATATTTTTTCATTTAATCGAATGCTATATCAAAACCGGCGGATAGGTTGGTGTTGGTAGTATCAATTTGACCGCGACTTTCCATACTTCCTATTATGTAGTATACTTTGTTAGTCGCTGTTCACCGTCCAGCCATGAAACCATGCCCAGGCACGAAGCCATGTAAATCACTTAGTCCGCTTTCCCTTGGTTTATCGTTTTCGTCCATGCTGTGCTCTTGGTGTTGTATGGGTTTTCACGATTACATGGTTTTAGTTGTTTGTGGGACCAACGGGTCACGATCGTGTATCCGTATTCTTTGTCATTCCAGCATTCGTTGGTGGCTGATCTGCAACTCCTGTTGTTGGTGATTTCGTTGATGTTGTTGGATTTGCTCGCAGTTGATGTTGTTTCATTAGAGGTTTTCGCACATGGTTTGACACGTTGGAATCTGTCCTTCATATGTACACAGCGTTATTTGAGATTTGCTTACACCTTCTATTTCGTATTGAATGTTCAGGTATGAAGGAATAGGTTTCGTAACTCGCATTCTCACGATACGAACACCATTGGGTATACATCGAAAAAAGTTTCTCCAGGTTTCAAACTTTCACCGTAACGCACTCCGACATGATTATTTGTAGTTAACTTATTGGTAATACGTGGGGATAGATCGTGCAGACACACAGCAGTCTTATCATCGTCAGACGAAAGGGGTATATTGATTCTAACATTGCCAAGCGCAACGACGTGTTGCATGTTGTTTCCCATAACCAAACTTTTCGCCATGGCCAAAGTTTTAAATGCTGTCAGTACCGCATTACGAGTATACGCCTTTATTAATTGTTCCACTTCGCGAACACAAGGGCGGATTGGACAAACGACCACTGTGTTGTACCGAAGATTGTTTAAATTTCGCTGCTGAGTTTCAATCATTTTTAAATAAACGATCGATACCGCATCGATGAAAGTAACGGTGCCATATTGTTCACACTGGCTTTGAACAACTGTTATTTTTCGATTGCTTTGCTGGCGCGGTACATGTAGACAGAAGACTGTATGTAGAAACGTTCGTTTGATTCACTACACTGTTAACAAGCAGAGCGATTTTAGCATCCGATCCGATTGAGATGGAAAAGTAGAGTGATTAGGAACTGGTATTGAACCTAAAGGGGTTCCATAATCACCAGTTCGAGAGAGCGCTCAATGAAGTTATTCCACGATAGTTATTCATGGTCCATTTTCATTTTTATGAATTGGATTTTCATCAAGACACTAGCAAGAGATCTCTAGAAGAAGCAGAGTCACCAAAACTTCGATGTGTCCTCTCAGAGGTACCAAAGAAAATTTTTCTGATCCCAGATTGAAAGACGATTTAGCCAAGAAGAAATTCTAGTAATGATTGATTCATCGACATTAAAAGCGACCAGAGTTTTGTCCACAACTTGAATTTGTTCGATTTATTCGGTAGCCAAATTTTCTTACAAACAGACTGCAACTCATTAATATGGTACGAGCATACGCACACCTCTTTCTCTTTTCAATTTCCACGTAAAAAAGTAAGTAGTAAAAAGAAATAACGAGGTACTATCGAGAGATTAATAAAGGCATCGGATGGTACAATTGGGTGACTCGAGTGTATTAAGTTTAGTTTGTCGCACTTTGGAGCAGAAAGAATAAAGCGAAAACTCAATAATTTGAAATGTAACGGGTGTTCAATAAAAATGAGAATGATTTGAATACCTTTCCGTAATTAAAGTGAAGAGCGTATTTTTTTTCTCTTCAAGAGAATTGCTCTCTGGACTCCCTAGAAATGGGTGGCATGTTTCTTTTCGCTCGGGTGATGTCAGTTCAATCGAAGATGGCGTCGAAATAGTAAGCACTCCGCGAGCGTGCTGTACGGTTTTACGAAACACAGGGCCATCGTGGAATAAAGTTTACGGTAGACCACTTTCGAGACGAAAACGTACCTGTGAGTATAGTTTACCGGATCCTGGCGTTTCTGAGCTTGGAACGGAAGGCCGGTAGCGGCCACCCGGCGAAGATAATGACGAAGAAAAGGAAGAAGAAGAAGGAAGTGTCGAAAAAGCTGTTCGACAACAAGGACGGAGCGAGTTTGCGTGACGCCGGCCGAAAATATCACTGCTCCCATTCCTTGATTCACTGAACCCTCAAGATGGACTCGGTTTCCCGAGTGCACGAACGAGCAGATAGCGATCGTGTAACCGCAGTGCCGGTGGATGACGAAGAACTACCGCGAGACATCGTTCGTACTGGACGACGAAAGTTACTTTCCGCTCTCAAAGACCCACATTCCAGGAAATCACAGCTACTATTCCAGCGACAAATCGGCCACACACCCCGAAGTAAAATATAAGTTTAAGCATAAATTTTAAAAAAAAAAGTTAAGCTGTACATCGCCATATCGCGCAGAACGATTTCAAAACCGTGGTCTGGCCATCAATCAACAAGTGTACCAGGAGGAGTGTCTTGAGAACATTCATCTGCCATTCTTTAACTAGCATCATGCGGATGGAAAGTACGTTTTCTGGCTGAACAAGGAGTCTTCCCATTACGCCCAGAAGACGCTGGAGTATCTTGAGCAGAAAAAGATACCGTACGTGCCGAAAGAAAGGAACCCGACCAACTTGCTCCAGTGTCGTCCAATTAGTATTTTTTCGGTTCCCTCTATGCTTTAGTGTACAAAAATAATTGGCGGGTCAAGGATACGAAGCAGTTGACCACCAGAATCCGGAATTGTATCCGGAAGATGGACGTCAGTGCCGTCCAGTGCACTTATGCGAGCATCGCGACTGAGTTGCGTCGTACGGTTGACCAGGACCCCTTCTCCAATATTCATAAACGTTTTTTTAAGAATAAGCATTATGTTTTAATAAAACATGCTGAATTCGTTGATTTTTTTTTGTTTTTTAACTACATGACTCAAAAAATTATCATTTTTTGTTGAACACCCGTTATTAGACTTACAGGAGAAAAACCAGGACAAACCTAGCTATTTCCTCCATTTCCCAGGACATCAGGACAGTCAGTGAAAAACCTAGACATGTCCTGGGAAACCAGGACGTATGGTCACCCTATTATAGACTATGAATTTAACGGATTTGTTGGCCTCATATACCCTTATTATATGAAGAATCATAAATTCGAGTTTAATATTTACCGAGACAAAACGATCCTCAATGCCGCCTATGAAGTTCTCTCCTGTTTTCTGTTAAGTTATATCGGCGAATACCAAAACGGGGTTCAAGTAGAGCGATCAACGACCAGTGGCGGCGCTAGAAGGGAGTGAAGGGGGCAGCTGTGTTCGTCCGATATTTTTACACAGAAACACATCTAAAACTTCAATAAAACTTGAGCATTTCTAAATCATACCCAAGATACAGCGAATTGAAGCAAAAAACTCACAATCGTGTGCAGTTCCAATAGCTACACTCCAGCAGCCCGTAAATACATTCGTCCTGTCCTCGGGTATCGCTTCGTGCGCGCGTTAATGATACTGTGGTTGAATGTTCATATTTCACCGCTATGGCAGAAGGTGGAATCAGAAATTAGTAACGACTGGCTCAAATGGCACGTTTCCCATGTTGATCGGAGATTTGTACCTTGCCATGAATTCCTTTTTCACCATTTCACTGATGGAAAAGATTGGGGAGGTGGTAAGGTTAGGGGTAAGGAAAATAATAACACAAAATAATTAAAACAGAGCACGATTCTGAATAGGGCTCGTCGTAGTTGCAGTAATTACCGCACCCGCACCGCAAAAACTGCGGTGCGGTGAGATGCTTTTTCCCACGGCTGCGATGCGGGAAATGAGCTTTTACCGCGCGGTATTACCGCAACCGCACTTCAAAAAATAATTGATAAAGTCTGCATCAAAAAGTGAATTAAAACTATGACTTTTACCATTTGAGAAGGACGCAACTAGATTTATTTTCTTAACGAATGCTTAGCAATGTCATTATTAGGAAAATCCCTCTGTCAGAACTTTCGAGTTTTAGATATTCCCCCGAAATAGAGAAACAAAATAAATATTTAATTTCTCGAATTTCCATATACTTTCATATAGTGATTTAAAAAGAAATTGGAATATAATCTGTATTCGACCAATCGCTACTTGATTTTTTACATTTTGGTTATTTAAATATGATAAAACATACTGTTACTAAGAAATAAAATCTATAAGTGAGTTGTGAAAAGGGTGGCGCGACAATGTATGTGGTGTCGGGTAAACAGCGCTAAACCTCAAACACAACGGATGGCCCCTCTTCCTGACCTACGATTGAGGCCGTATGTTCGACCATTTACGTACGTAGGCGTCGACTATTGCGGTCCATTTCTGATGAAGCTAGGAAGAAGCCAGGCGAAACGTTGGATCGCCCTTTTCACGTGTATGACGGTGAGGGCGGTGCATTTGGAAGTAGCTCACAGCCTGTCTACTGAATCCTTCAAAATGGCAGTACGCCGTTTCATTTCCAGACGAGGATCTCCGCTGGAAATATTCAGTGATAACGGGACAAACTTTCAAGGAGCGAGTAACGCTCCGCTGGCGTTGGAAATTCAAGCAGTGAATCGAGATCTGGCGGGAACATTCACAAACACCAACACGAAATGGCATTTTAACCCACCAGCCACACCCCACATGGTGTTTTTTTTTTTACAATGGAGAAGACCTTTATGTCCTAGCCCAGTACACGTGCTATTGGTAGGGTCCAATCTACCGCACGGGGTGCACTGGGGGCGTGTCGGACTCGAATGGTGACCAGCCATTAATACCGACTAAACTCCATTGGGCTCCGCCATCATTCCTCCCAGGAACTACCTCTCGGTATTACTTCTGGGGGCATGGCTGTACTAAATGTACTCATTCACTCTCACTCACGGGTTCATACATCCTGTATGAGGCTTACTTGGGTGCTCTCTCAATCGCACTTTGATTCACTCTCAAACACTCCCACATGAGGCTGACTTGTGTGCTCACCTTACTCATTCCTTGCTAGGCTTACTTTTGTGCTCGCCCTACCCATACCATGTGAGGCTGACTTGGGTGCTCACCCTATCACCTGATTCACTCTCAATCGTGCCACTCTATTGTACCTTTGTCACTCCCTCTGGCATCCCATGTGGGACATTTTTCTTAGGCCCCACTTCTGACATACCATGCGAGGCTGACTTGTGTGCTCACCTTTTTCATTCCTTGCTAGGCTGACTTTTGTGCTAGCCTCTACCAACCTGTGAGGCTGACTTTTATGCTCACCCTTAACATGCAGTGTGAGACTGACTTGGATGCTCACCCTTTCACTCCTCTGCCACGCCATGAGGCATCGATAGCTTAGTTCCAACATACTACGCTACGACCCTCCCGTCTTGGCATGAGGCAGTCCACTTATACGCCTATACACTCACTCTTCTGTCTTGCTTCGGGGTGGCTGGGTTTACCCCTTACGCGGTTGCCATTCGCTGCGCCAACCTACCTCGGCATGAACAGACCATTCACTCTCTTATTTTGCGCTTGGCCTTTTTCGCTCCAGCTAACCAATCACTAGTTAGCCGTGCCCGTCGTCTGTTGCTCGGTTCGCCAGATTACCTGTAGCCTACTGGCAATCTGGATGGTAGCAGCCGAGACTGCGTTCCACTTCTCCACCGATTGACACATCCGCTGAATAAGGGTATCAGGGGTTGTGTCCCAGCCACAGACGTCAAGCATTGCTCTTCTTTCGACATCGAACCGATGACATACGAAAAGTATGTGTTCGGCAGTTTCGTCTACACCTGGGCAGTCCGGGCAGACTGGGACCTCCGCGTGCCCGAACCTGTGGAGGTACTGTCGGAAACAGCCATGGCCTGACAGGAATTGTGTCAGGTGGAAGTGAACTTCCCCATGGGGTCTTCCCACCCAGCTCGATATGCTAGGTATCAGCCGGTGGGTCCACCTACCTTTCGAGGAGTTGTCCCACTCACGCTGCCATCTGGCGACCGAGGTCACCCTGGTGCGCTCGCGGGCTCCCCTATTTCCACGTAGCTCAAAGCACTCCTCATCTTCCCGAATGACCAGCCCGACTGGCATCATGCTCGCTATCACGCAGGATGCATCGTGTGATACCGTGCGGTAGGCAGATATCACTCTGAGGCACATCACGCGGTAGGTGCTCTCCAGTTTCTGTAGGTAACTGGTTACCCTCAGTGCTCTTGACCATGACGGGCCGCCGTACCTGAGGATAGATACGGCAACGCCTGCCAGTAACCTACGTCTACTGGCGCACACCTTTGAGCTGTTGGACATCATTCTCGATAGTGCCGCAACAGCAGTCGACGCTCTCTTGCACGTATAGTCGACATGGCTGCCGAAGGTCAGCTTGTCGTCAATAATGACTCCGAGAGACTTCAGACTTCGCTGTGAAGTGATCGCGACTTCTCCCACATGGATAACTGCATGTTGTGCCGACTTGCGGTTGTTGACGATAACTACCTCCGTCTTATGATGAGCGAGCTCCAGGCCTCTCACGCTCATCCATTCCTCCACCGTGCTAATCGCGTGTTCTGCGGTTAGTTCTACCTCAGGAATTGACTCCCCGTAGACCTCCAAGGTTACGTCGTCGGCAAAGCCAACGATCTTGACGCCAGGAGGGAACTTCAGTCTCAGAACCCCGTCATACATGAGGTTCCATAGCACCGGGCCTAGGATCGAGCCCTGCGGGACTCCGGCGGTAATCGGAACCCTTTTCTGACCGGCATCGGTCTCGTATAGCAGTACGCGGTTTTGGAAGTAACTTTCCAGGATCCGGTACAGACCCACCGGTAGGCTAAGCCGGTGTAACGAGAGCGCGATGGCATCCCAGCTTGGGCTGTTGAATGCGTTCTTCACGTCAAGTGTCACTAACGCACAGTATCGAATACCTCGCCTTTTTCGTTGGATCGCTATCTCGGCAGTATTTATCACTGAGTTGAGAGCGTCCACTGTGGACTTACCCTTCCGAAAGCCAAACTGGTTGCTTGACAGACCGTCCGTACCTTCCGCGTACGGGGTGAGCCTGTTGAGGATGATCCTCTCAAGCAGTATGCCAGTCGTCCGGTCCGGAGACCGTTCTGGGGGTGAGGAGCCCCCTTTGGTCTTGGCCATCACAATCCGGTAGGCGTCACCCCACGGATTCGCGTTGGCACTCTCACACAGTTTGTCGAAACACGCTCTCTTGCTGCTTTTAATAGCCTTGTTAAGGGCTAATTTCGCAGCTCGAGACACTTCACGGCGGTTCTCTCTTGCATCCTCGGTGCGAGCTCTTTGCATCCTACGTCTAGCTCTGAGATAGGCTGACCGTAGAGCTGCAATCTCGGCACTCCACCAGTATACCGGGCATCTACCGTTTCTTGGCAGTGTTTTTCTCGGCATAGTGGCGTGGCACGCGCGTGATAGAACAGCTACCAGCGCATCCCCGCTTAGACTGTCGGTGTTGGCCTCTAGTCCCAGGGCCGCGGTGAAAGCTTCGCTGTCGAAGTGATTGGACTTGCACCCGCGTACCTGACAGGGACCTCCCGCCCTCGGATGCTGCACACCATAGTTGATCTTAAAGCGGATTGCTAAATGATCGCTATGGGTGTAGCCTTCGTCTACCCTCCATTCCATGCCTGGAGCCAGACTCGGGCTGGCAAAGGTCACATCAATCCACGCCTCCACTCCGTTTCTACGGAATGTACTAGCGGAGCCATCATTAGGTAGCACAGTATCGAGTTTCGCAAGCGCTTCCATTAGCGCTTGACCCCTGCTATTTGTACAGCGGCTGCCCCACTCCACTGCCCAAGCGTTAAAGTCTCCCGCTATTACTACCGGTTTCCGGCCCACGAGGTCCGACGAGAGCCTGTCGATCATCTGGTAGAACTGTTCTATTGGCCACATTGGTGGGGCGTAGCAGCTGCAATAGAACACACCATTGATCTTGGCAATCGCCACACCCTCGGCGGAGGAGTGTATTACCTCTTGAACCGGGAACCGTCCCGTTGTACAGATTGCCACCATTCCAGACCCGTCCGACACCCAATTGCCGTTGCCGGCAGGGATGCTGTACGGGTCTGATAAGAGGGCGACATCTGTCCTCGACTCCGAGACCGACTGCCACAGGAGCTGTTGGGCTGCTGCACAATGGTTAAGATTTAGCTGTGTGACTCTCACGGCTTCTTCTTATTTAACTCACCGAAGGAACACGAAGGTCCGCCCATAGCATGTTTATGGGCTTGCTTCTTAGCGGTGCAGATAAGGCACTTATATGCCTTAGTGCACCCCCGCTCTTTATGTCCCTCCTCGCCGCAGCGACGACATAGTTTACTCCTATCTATGCCTTTGCATTCGTATGCTTTGTGGCCGGATTCAAGGCACCGATAGCACCTATCCACTGAAGGCGGCTGGGGTATACTAATAGGGCATACCGACCAGCCGATCTTCAGCTTCCCTTTCTCGGTTACCTTTTTGGCATCCGCCTTCAGTAGCCTGAGGTAGGCTACTTGGGTGCCAGAGGGTTCATCTCTCAATCGCACAGAGGCCCGCTCGATTGTGACGTCGCAGTGCTCCTTGACGGCTGCGACGACGTCTTCTGCGGTCGTGAACTCATCCAAGTGCTTGCACTGGAGAGTTGTTTCCGCACCTAGCGACCTGATTTGGGCGCCCTCACCAAGGACCTCTTGGGTCAAGGCCTTGTATACTGCACTTGATTGTGCGCCTCGCTTCAGCACCAGGAGCATCTCTCCCGTGTTGGTGCGTCTTACGCTACGCACATCCTGCCCAAGGGCCGAGAGGCTTTCGGCCGCCTTCATCGATTTAAGGACATCGGCGTATTTGTCCTTGTCGGTTTTTAACCACAAGGCTTCGCCTCTGTCGTTGGCCTTCCTCGCAGGCCGCGGTACCTCCGGTTTCGGTGCCGGCTTTTTCTTGGTGACCAGCGTCCAGGGGTTTGAGCCCCCCTGCCCCGGTCGTGCCTGGTTGCTGGTACCATCGCTCTCCACAGCGAGGTCACTCTCGCCCTCGCTTACCTCACCCAGGCGGCGTTTGACCTTGACGGTTGCACGCCGAGTGGTGTCGGTTTTGGCACCCTCGCCTGGCGACTTCCTAGGGCGCTTCGCATTCGATGCCGTCTTGCGATTGCCATTTCCTTTTCCCTTCGAGGGGAACTCGGTCGCCGCTCCGATCGACGTGGCTGCTCCGTAGAAGGTAAAGGCCACTGTCTGTGAACCTCTATCGACCTTCTCTCTTTCCTCCCTATTGGAGGCCACTGTCTGGGATTCTCTGTCGGGCCTCTCCCGACATTCCACCCTCTCAACATAGGCCTGCTGTTCCTGTCTTGCGACACGAACAGCTTTCCGGAGCTCCAGGAGGCTCAACTTCAACTCCTTGGCTATATTCTGCTTTGCGCTAGCGAAGTCGATTATAGAATCGAGTTGCTTCGCTACTTTGCGCATCGCAGATATTGGCCCCTCCGATGCATTGGTAGGGCTATTGCCTACCGCCGCTGGGGGGTCACTGGTGCTTTCGGATGCAGCACTCATCGCTCCACTACTCTCCCCACGGGGGGGGGGGGGGGGGAGACCTCGCCAAACCACCTCTAGCGAAGGGGTTTGGCACCTCCGTCTGTTTGTTTTTATTTTTAATTGTCTCCATGTAAAGTCCCACGAGTCGCGCGAGAAATAAATGTCCGCCACGCCAGAGCTCCGCATTAGCGTGGTAAGGGACGCTTACTGTGGGGGTTGCCCAGGTACCCCACAGGCTCCGTTAACGATCGAGCATCTTTTTCACCCCCTCGATCACTCATCCCTCGGCACGGGTCGCTTCACGCCTTGGAATTGGGGTTATGCCCTACCTTGCTTTACGTGGTGATCTCGGCCCGGATCATCACAACCATCCTCCTTTACCAGGGCTTTGGACCTGTAGCTCTGGTTCTCAATAGTTCCATGTACGTATGTTATTACAGACATGCTACTATTGAGATCCGTCATTCGCTAGCGGAGTGCCAAACGTACCTACCGAGTGGTGTAGCGCGTGCCAAACGTACCTACGTATCTGTCTGCTATAGCGTTTCCCGGATCACTGAACAAGCGATTTAAGCGCCACCTCTTATGAGGACCGCTTGTCACGTTCAAGGTTGCCCGACAAGAATCCCAACCCCAGGGCGGGTTAGTTTTATTTAAAGTTTGGGGGAAACGAAACAGCAGACGCAAAAGCCGAAGGGTACTCCGTCTCGCGGGACGACACCAAACAATACGCAAAGAGTCCGCAACTAATTAACCGAAAATTTGCACCAACTCGTGGTTCTCATCACTGGCAGAGTCCAAAAAAAACAACCAAACAATAAGCCAGCTTCTAAAACCAGAGTGGGGACTGTTTTCCCGAGCAGTCCTACCCGGAGTAAACAACAAAAAAGAAACTAAAAGGAACGAACGCGAAACATGAGACCCTTCAACGAGACAACTATCGAAATATCACTTCAACATTCGCTTAGAGGACACACAATCTAATTTTACATTTATTCCAAAACTACACTTATTTTGCTAATCCTACATTTCTAATACCGGTTCAGGGCCCTAGCATGTGCGGGTGGAGATTTTTGTACTAGCTATAATATCTGCCTTTGCTCAAGCTTTTGCTTACCCTGCGCAGGGAATTTAGGCGTTTACTCACAGTCTGTCTATTCGCTGACCATCTCACGCTGCGGCTTTCGATGCGCACTCACACCATCAAGCTTCGACGACTGCTGGTGCCGCGCTGCTTGCTCCAAATACGAAGAGGGCCGTTCGGTACTGACGCGGCGGTTTCGCGCTTTCTAGCGCCGACGATGTTGTTGAGGTCCTAGGAGGGATTAATGGTAACTGCTGGTAGTGTCGGACCTCCGGACAGCGTACCAGCAACAAATTACGGATCTACGAGTCCGGCTGACGGCGTTTAGTGATGCCGCATTACGCACGTGGCGACGCTTCTTTGTGCGGGTTTTTACTGCAACGGACGCAATTCCTCAGCAAACGTGGATGCAGAGTGTGGTGGCAGGAGGTGGGATGATCTTTGCTGGCGGTGCGGTAGTAGCTTCGCCAGGCGCAAAATCTTTTCTTTTTCTCGCACTTGCCCGCAAAGTCTCCGCACATTCAACTTTTCTCCTAACTGCGCTAGCCCTCGGAACGAAATCACGATACTACAAGCACACTCTGTCTTCTTCCACTGAACAAATTGAAATCGTTGAACAGGCACAATGTAAATCCTCAGATTAACGAGTTTTGGGTTTTTGAAACCGGAAATTACATTACGAACTCATTTGGTACCGATCGGGATCGAACCACATCTCGTTTCCCCTTCGGTATTTTGCATCTAACCATTTCATCCACCCAATTTTTAGTGATCTTCGGGTCGAACAGTTGGGGAAACAAGAACATGACAAATAAGTCGGCACCTCGTATCGCCTGTAAGTTCAACGTCCGCGCTATAGCAAAGAGAAAACGACATGGAGAGAAACGTCGTTTGGCTTGCACGCAAGCAGAACATTTGTTCTAGCCGCCCGGTATTCATTCTTCATCATAGGAGATGGAAGAAGTGAACAACCTATCTTTACAGCAGGGCACGGGAGTTACTGAATAGGAAGCTATTTTAAAATCTGATACACGTGATCGCTACAATGGGTGGCTGTTGGGAACGACTGGTGCGCTCAGTAAAACGGCAATGGCATCCCTAGGGTTTCCCAGGTCTGCTAACGATGAAACGTTTTTGACATTGGTTACGGAATCAGAAGCAATTGTAAACACTCGGCCGTTGACTTACGTCCCTTTAGACAGCGCAAACCAAGAAGCTATCACTCCAAACCATTTCCTGCTTCTTAACTCCGAGTGGAGTCGGTAAGCCAGTAAAGGAGTTCGTCGATGCCAGAACTGCTATGAGGTGCAACTAGAACTTGATGCAAAATCTCTTAGGACAATTCTGGACACGTTGGGTGAAAGAGTATTTGCCAACTTTAACTCGTCGCACCAAATAGTTTCAAGACACTAAGCCGATAGAGGTTGGAGACCTTGTCATCATTGTCGACGAGAAAAAACGGAATAGTTGGTTGCGAGGGCGAGTCGTGAGGACTATACCTGGGCGAGATAGGCGGGTACGACAGGCGGATGTTCAAACAAAATCAGGAGTCTTACGAAGACCGGCGACTAGGTTAGCTGTATTAGATGTGCTAGAGAGCTGTAAGGCTGAAGCTAGTTCGGGGCATTACGGGTCGGGGAATGTTGGCGCACAGTGTAACGGAGTTGATGATATCCCTCGTGTGCTTTCTGACAGTCACCGTCTCCTAAAACAGAACGCTAGCGCCGTCGATAAAACTCTGGTTAAAGAGAAGACGTCGGCTCTGTCAATTGGCGAGTATACTGACATGTGCTAAATTATTGTTATTGAATTATAACCTTTTGCTTTCGGATATTTCAATTACTAGTTTTGAGTGATTAGAATTTAAGTTAGGCTTATCGTAAGTAGCCTTGAATTTATTAAGCTGAACTATGTATTAATACATATTATTTAAGAGCTATCACGAGTTACTTGTTGCACCATTACGCTGGTTTCGGATATACAAGAAGAAGACCAGTTTTTGTAAGATCCTAATTAAATCTACTGATGCAATGGTGAACTTGGACGATGGCTACATTCGATTATCCCAAAGGTATCAACGAAACCTTGGTTCAGGGGGGTGGATGTGGGTCGGGATTTTATTCGTGTAATGTCCCGACTTATGCCCAACCACTACACCTTAGATGCACATCTGCGGCGTATTGGGCTTGCGGAGAGTAGTCTGTGCGCTTGTGACGAGGGCTATCATGACCAGGGTGGCCAGATAGAATTCCTTAATATCGGTAGGGTCACTAAAAGTTTATCGGTAGTTATCGGTAGGCCGGGTTGTTGTCCCAAAAACGTAGTATTGACATAGAATTGTAAAATACTGACAACACAGATCTCTGACAAATCCAACCCAAAAAATGAATGTTGAGTAGGATGTGTCCAAAATCAATAAAAATCGGTAGTTTTCGGTAGGAATAACAAAATATCGGTAGTTTTGCCTTGGTCGGCTGTGAATCGGTAGGGAAGACCAAAATCGGTAGGACTACCGATAAATCGGTAGGTCTGGCCACCCTGATCATGACATCGAGCACGTTGTCTGGGTATGCGCCGGGTATTTGGACGCCAGGTCTCAGTTAAAGGATTCCCTTCGGGCCCGAAGTAGACCACCCAATGTCCCAGTCCGAGATATGCTGGCAAATCGTGATTTCCCCTATATGTCCCTTATTTATATTTTCATAAAAACGATAAATATCCCAATTTAGCCCATCTCTTTTTATTTCTCGTTTTTAGAAGTTTCCTCTTGCCGTGTGGAACCGATATGCTTCAGACTGCCACTATGTAACCGCCGTCGCCCTTATCACTACGGAATCTGAAGCGAGAGCGACTCGAGGTCCGAAGGATTCCCTTTGAAGGATTCCCCGCGGGTCCGAAGAATACCATCCGCCCATCCGACCTACTAGACTGAGGCGCTAATTTGTTTCGCTGATCTGCCGTTTGCCCGAAAGTTGCAAGTTTTGCTCTTCTCTACCGGTCACCATCTACGCCTTCTCTCCCCTGTCCTTAATACAACTACTTCTACACCGATTTTGGAAATGACCAAGCATAAGTATCCGATAAAAAATCAAATTTGTATTCCGTATTCCTAGTTTTAAGATAGTTGTAATTCTACTCTTTGTTAAAACTATTGTCCCCCATCTTGTAAATAGAATTGTATCCCTAGTTTTAAAACATCTGTGAAATTTTTCATAAATATTTGTTCTCCCTTTTGTGTACCAAACTATATTGTTAGTTTTAAGATAACTGTAAATATTTCCTAAAAAACTATTACTATTGAATTCCTTGTTTTAAAATTTTTCATAAAAAAAATCTTTTGCCCCCTCTCTTATATATAGAATTTTTTTTCTAGTCTTAAGATAGCTGTAAATTTTTTCTCTTTTATAAAAAAAATATTTCAACATTGTAACCTCCTAGTTTTAAGATATTCAAAATGTAAAAACAAAAGAATTCGGCACCGCCAAGCTAACGCATTTGTGCCTATCAAATAAACGAAATGAATAAAAAAAAATCTACCGATGATGAATTAAACAATTATATTTTCAGCTTTGAGCTGTCTTCACCGTAGGACTGCTAAGTAGTAGTACTAGAACTGTCTTTTCCTGAAATCCGAACAACAATCATGGAAAAACAATTGAATTGTACTGTCAAAGCCAATTTAAAAATCCATCGTTTCTCTCGATTCCTCTTGGCAGGCAATCGTGAAATTATGAATCGTTTTTGATGACATTTTCTCAACTGTGAATTTTAATTAACTTGTAGAACTTAAAGATGAACTAATAATACTGAGACGAAGTTAGTGTAGGGTATTCCGATTTTTTGTGTTTCTCAAAGCCTCCCTTCATATTGTGACAAGTGTCAAAGTAAGCCCAGATGCCAAATTTTACATAGTTTGGACAATTTTTAACCCCTGCCAACTTCAATTGAAGCTTTTGCCATTGGCATTATGGAAAAATGTCAGGAAAATACATAAAATGCTAGAACTTTCGAACTAGCTATTAGAAAATTACAGCTCATGCATTTTAAAGGGAGCAATCTTAATATTTGAATAAGAATATATCCGTTTCTTGAAAAATACGAAGTTCCCTAACTTTTGGGGTATTTTGTTCCTAAAATTCTCTATTTGTAATAACATTTCTGCTGTATACTGTAAATAATACATCTTTTGCAGTTTTTAGAATGTTCAACAACTCTGTACTGGTTGAGATGGGATGGATTCCTGATTAGATGTTATGTGTAGAACGATTTTTTTCACCAAATATGTCGTCACTCTTATTGATGAAATTCAACATGTTTTATATCACTGTCTTGGGATAATATATAGAAGTACTGGTGTTTTTCCTTTAATTTTTTTGGTGAATTTCCTTTCAGAGTTAAAGGTGATTTTTACTACGTAAATGCGAAAAATGTTCATTTCATTTTCAGGTGCAAATATGAAAATTAAAAGAAAAAAATATGCAACTTTATTATTCCATTTTTTCCATTAACTGAAAGATAATTAAATTAAAAATTTTCCTATGAAATGCTACGGAAGAACATTTTTGTAAATATAATGCATAAAGTGCAGCTACATTAAATAGGACTTCAGTGCTCTGCTAATATTTAGAGGAATGACAATGTTTTGCCTTGTTTCGAAAGTTTTGTCTCAAAATGTACGGCATTTTATTAATAAAACTGGCAAAGTTGATTTTTTCATCAATGTTACATTCTGAGAAGTCCGTTAAAGTTAATTTTCGTCTAAATAATAATAACATTTTATTATATATGGTTATACAAAATAAATGAATAATTTTTCAGCACAATTTTTAAAAATACGTGAATTTTACCGCATTACCGCGCGGTACGGTAAATGCAGTGCGGTTGCGGGAAGCGGTGCGGTTTTATTATTTTTTGCGGTTGCGGTGCGGACTATCCATTTACCGCCCACATCCGCACCGCGACGAATCCTAATTCTGAACGATCTGCAAGTGCTACAATAGCAGGAATAAAACTTCCAACACCGTTGTCGGGGGATTAAGAATTTTTATTTTAACAGTGAGTGAATATATCAAAACCCTCGAGGGGATATTGAGATAACAGAACGACAACACCTCTGAAGAGATATTGTCATTCAAATATGGCTTAAACTATAGCTCTTTACCACACTGGGTTAGAACAAATAGCATATCCTTGAGTTTTAGCTTTCTGTACATACGTTCATCTTTGTATGGAGAACCAAAAATTCGGATACGCAATTGCATTACTGCATGGCAGTTGCATATCAAATGATATTATGTTCCTTAATCTGATTCACAAAGATCACATGAAAAGTACCCAGCGCGCCGAATAGTAGCCATGTGATAATTGAGTTTATAATGTCCAGTCACTAGAATACTGTAATTGTGCTTGAAAAAATGCCGCAAATTCTTTGACATTATCGGACTCACATCCGGCAGAAAATTCTTTGGTTAATCGCAACAAGCGAAGTCAGTCGCAGCCACCGCTGTAGCCAATTCGTGTGCCCATTTATGTCCAATAATACCGGAATGACCGAGTACCCATAGAAGGTAAAAAGTATTTGAAATGTTAAATTCTTCGACTTGAGTTCGACATACGATTTCTAATTTCGATTTCGAATTTGTCGAACTAAGTGCTTTCAGGGTAGCCTGACTGTCAGAACAAAAATCGGATCGGATCGATCTGAAACATATCTTAAAAAATGAAAAGCTATATAAATAACTCCAAGCAACCGCGTAGCCAAGAGAAGGCTTCAGAATTCAATCCCACCCCTTGCCACCCACCCAAAAAAATAATTGGATTGATGAGAATAATTCATTCATGCTGTCTGACTTCATTCAATATTACAATAATAATTATCAAATCAGTACATTGATAACCTGTCGTTTTGAACGTCATGAGAACTTTTGAAAAGCTGTGGGAATGGGATCCTGACCTGTAACTGATCTATTGGTCTTGACCTAACAGTTGTCTAACCACATCAATACCAAATACCTGCCTTAAAACATTAGACACTCATTCCAGATCTCTGAAATCAATCATAATCCTCAAATTTCCTATCATATTGAGCTCACTTTTGAATGGATGTACTGTAATATGGATTAGGGTCTTTTTTGATAGGAAGCGAAGTTGGAAACACAGAAACATGAAACATAGAACTGCTCACCGAAAAATTGCACAGCATTCAACATTTTCTGAACAAGTCTTTATTTTGGGAATGCGAGTTGAGACGAAAACGTAATATGATTATTAACGAGGATAACACTTTCCGAAAGTAGAGTAAAACTTATGTAAAATGGCGTTTTCCGTTCGTCTCTAGCAGGTCCTGATCAATTTTGATGAGCTTTTAATTTTTGTTGTGTTACCAATTACATGAATAGGTAAAATGAATGTTCGCCAACAGTAATTTAAGGTCAAGATTACATCATTTTGCGTTACACAGCACATCACCTGATAAAATAACTTTGGTGTTATATCCGCTAAGAAGTATTTATGGAGAATTTACTCTTCAAACAAATCTAATGACGGCGCCGGTGGTTGAGTGGTAAGCGTGACCGCCACTCATTCCAGTTGGCCTGGGTTCAATTCCAGCCGAGGTCGTTGAGATTTTTCTGAGGTAAAAAAATCTGTGGTCGCGTCTTCCTTCGGAAGGGAAGCAAAGCCGTTGGTCCCCGGTCCATGAGTTGATGGATCGATATCTAGTCCAGATAGTATCTCTCTGACGTCGGTAAAGAAGAAGTAGAATCCAACTTCTATGCTTTACTAACAAATTCCTCCTCCCGTGATACTTGTGGAGTACGCAGTAGTATATACGGCCTCTAGCAAAAGCAAGTATCGGACTAACATCCCTTCCCTTTTCCTCCGCGATCTACGTTCGGGGCTGGTTGGCGCCGGTATTTATCAATAAACACTTTAGGATTACCAGGAATTGCACATTGAAAGATGTTTCGCTACTCCCAGGCATAATTATCTACTGATTCCCTGTGCAACTTCAGCTAGTCCAGATCGATAACGGAGTAGCAGCCCAGGGGTGGTCGCACAAGCTCAAGCTCAAACTTTACTCTTCAAACAAATCTAGTTCGAGACTTATTGTCTTCAGCAAAATTTTGGGGAGTGCTATTGAAAATCACTTTGTTGAAGACATGATGGGACCGTGTGTTCAGGGTATCAACATATTTTAGGCAATTTGTACATTTAAATAAATTATTATTATTTACATTTTAACCAAAGCTTGAGTTTGTGAAGCTCGCAATAAAAAGTTGTTCAAGATAAAAAATAGATTAAGAAACATTTCGTAAATATCATTATAAAACTCGATATACTTCCTACACGTAGTATTCATTCCTGCAAATAAAGTTGTTTTAAATGATAGTCTCAACAAATTCGCTTAAGAAACGAACTCTGTTACTATTTTTTGAAAAATTTATTCTCGATAGTTTTAAATATTCAAATATTACGGTTTCAGAATTATGCCATTTGGAGAGTAAGTTCGATTTTCACCAAACCCCCACCAAACCGAATTTCCAGCTACGCCGTTGACCCTAAGTAAGTAGAAACAAAGTCGTTCTATACTCGTTCACAAGAAACTTCTTCGAATACTGCCTATTTATAAGAATACAATGAAGACCCCATTTGATTAGCCCCCGACTTTGTCAGTCTCATATGAAAATATGTTTGATGGGCTCTAGCAAACGGCAACCCTTTCTTGAGCATATTTTTCTGGTTCTTAAAGATGCAAATAGGCAAAAATAAAAAAATTCATTTTTTTTAATTTGCGCAAGAAGGCCCCTTTAAGAGAAATTTATTTTATATAATCAGAAATAGCTAACAGACTAGATCAAGAGAACGGAAGAATATTTTAACAGCTTCAGTTTATTATAAAGAAGGAAAGAAATATGTCCCGATGTTGTCAATGTCAGCTTAAAACACACCATGAGGCTGATAAAAACGGGTCTTTACTGTATTTATTATTCACTGTGTATCACATTAATAGGTACGTCCCATTTTCTGAGGATATTTTCTTTCAATTGCATCGAACTATACCAATTTTTTGGTAGTTTTCAAGGAGTTATTTGATCGACTTCTTCCAACATTTTGGTGAACCTATTCCTATTCGTGCGATAGTTTATGTTAATAGGGCTTTCTAAATTAATTGGTATACTTAAGGGCTTATATGTTGCGGATTGAGAACATACAGAAATATTCAGCTTTTTTTCTTGCACAATGTTACAAAAGCTTATTAAACAACTTTCTCTAATAAGGTTGTAAAAATTAAAAAGTATTTGAGAATTATTATTAGATTTAGTAAACGGGGCAGTGACCGTCGCTCCACAACGCAGTTTATTTTTCATAATTTGCGGTGAGCACGATTTCTCGAATTGCTGAACTGAAAATTATGGTATAGAGGTTAGTTTTTCGAATTTTTTACAGATTAAACCCGCCGAAAATCGCGCAAATGACTCGGAATGAGACCCGCTGGTGCCTTAAGACGATTTCGTTAGATTTTCAGAGCAGCGTGCACCCAGTGCACTAACACGGACGGAAGGTTATCGAAAAGTTTCGTGGAAACGAAAATTCCAGTGAGGATGGTTTTCTTTAACAGATTTCGAAAGTTTTTTATTTACTATTTGGTATTACGATGAGCAATAATAATTCAAATCAAAGATACTACTAGGAAGTCACTTTTAGAAAAAGTCGAAGTAAAGTTTAGAAAAAGTCGAAGTAAAGTTTGAACTATGCACGCATGCACTTCAGAGGTAGCGTGGTATCAAGAGCTACAATTTCAGTTTTTAGTTCTCTGCATGTGTTATCAAAAACATCGCGAAACATAAAGTTCTAAATATTCTCAATCGATGTAATATCAGAAGAGAGTGATAAGAGTTATAAGAAATGTCTCATCACACTGTTAGGTGGATTAAAAACGTTTTTCTTAAAAAATCTACAACAGCTCTGAAAATTGTATTACAAAATTTTCATCAGCAAAACAAAAATTTATGTATAAAAAGAAATCGTTAAGGTACGAGAAAAATTAATTGCGATCGATCGAAAAAAAATTAAGAAAATAGGTCGAGTGGTTTTTCGGCAATCGTGATCACAGAAAAAGCATTTTTGGAAAAACAACATTTCGAGAAAATCGAGTTTAAAATTTCAAGTTACCACAGCTCGTGGTAGATGAGGCGCGCTTCGAAGCGCTGTAACTTTCGGCTTCTTTCTCGGATCTCTATAAAAATTTGGGAAAATATTCTCAAAGCGCTGTACTATCAGAAAAAGTAATAAAAAATCGATTTTTTGAAAAATAAAAAGGTATGTAACCCCACGAGATTCCCCGATTAGTTCCCTTTTTTGTGAACTGGAAACATGTGCGATGCTTTCCAGCAGGAAGGGAATGTTCCAGTCCTCTCCTTCCTTACTAAATTGAGACCAAGGCAACGGATATTCATGGCTGTTCGAAATATTACCTAGATGCAAAAAACCTACCCGTTTTCCTAGATAAAAGGCTTTGGCAATCCCGTAATTATTTTTTTTTATTGTCGAGGTTTTAACCTAAGGGTCATTCGCCTCTTTGTTGGGTTAGAGAAAACTCTTTAGAAAAATTTCTAACCCTATATGCGGGGTTGGGATTTGAACCCATGTGAGCTGCGTACAAGGCAATCCATTTACCAACTACGCTATCTCCACCTCCCAAATCCCGTAATTTCTCATGAACTGATTCAAACACTGAAGAAGATTACAAGTTATAGTCGAAATACTGGTATCAGAAAAATAGTCAAGTGCAAGTGCTGTTAACTATAAATAAACATAGTAGAATTAAATGGTAGAATGCCTATGTAAAGTGTTACATACATTCCACGCGAACGGAGCTTGTAAATTTTTAATATACCTTTTTCAGTTTTTTTTAACCTATCCTTCAGATGTTTTTCAGAGTTTTGAAGACGAACATTTTTTTCTAATACATCAAAACTCTAGCATCTATTATTCGAAAGATATTAGTACTTATATTTTCAAAAGCAGAATTTTGAAATCAATTTTGTGAAATTGTTAAAATATTGTATTCTTCATTTGTTGCTCAATGATAACTTAGATGTTATTGAAAAAGAATTATCTTTGTTTGGACCAATGAGTGTTATTGGTATTCCAAAGAACTCTATTTTAGGCGAAAAAGTGGTCATAACTTTTCAACGATAATATGGTGCCAGTAAAAAAAAACATTATTATTCAATAAAACAATTTTAAAGTTGTCTGAAGACTACTTCAAATTTAAATCAATATCGCAAAAGTCATTTGAATGAAAATATTTCTAAGAAACACCCTAATCTTTGATTTTAAATTTGTTGTGAAATGAAAAGTTTTTTTTTTATTTTGATTATAGAGGTTTTAACCTTATGATCATTCGCCTCTTCTCGGGTTAGAAAAATCTCTTTAGAAAAATTTCTAACCCTATGTGCGGGGTTGGGAATCGAACCTAGATGAGCTGCATACAAGGCCATTGATTTACCAACTACGCTATGCCCATCCCCAAATGAAAAGTATGACAGATAAAGCTTACATGTTTTCAGCAAACTTTTCTAAAATTTGTCGTTCTACAACTTCGCTGAAGGTCGTTTGCCTCTAGCTAGAATGATTAAAAAGCTATTTTTTGAGCCTGGTAAAATTAGAACCACCCTAACTATTGTTTTTAAAAAAAGAAGAGGCTCGCAAATATGTGAAAACTTTACCAAAGACTTATTAAGGCTTCTTAGTTTTAGTTCTGCTAAATTTGTATTCTGGACCACTGTTAACTGGTCGGAAGTGACCGGCTGTACCGCGCAATCCACTGCGTTATGGGAATGATCTGGGTGTAAGCACAATTGCCTTTGGAATGGTTGGTTACGCTTTCTTCAAGAAAGCATAAGCATAAGCATAAGAGATCGCCCGTAGTTGCTACTCCGTTATTGACCAGAACCAAATTAGGTTGCAAAATGTTCATTGGAACAACATGCTTGGGAATAACACGATGAGCCACATTGTACAATCTATTCTGATCCCTGCATGCTGATCAATACCGACGCCGGCCACGTCCGAATGCAGATCTTCTGGGAAAGGAAGGAATGTTAGTCCGATACATGTTGCTACTAGAGACCGAGGAATCCTCTGCATCTCCACATGTATCACGGGATGGGGAGAGTTGTTAGTAAGTGTGCCAATAGCGTTATCATGTAATAATTACTCTGGGCTGCCGGCTGCCGAGAATTTGGGAAATTTATCATTTGTTGTATTAATACGATTAGCAAAATAAGCACCTTGAACTCCGGATAGCCGGCTATAAGGAGCACTGCTTATATTTTTTAATAATATTCAATCACACAACGAATTTTTTGTGGTTTCTATCGTGTCGGTGCTGATTTTACCCGGCGATCGTTTGAATAAAATGAGGAATCTTATACAGAAGGTTCATCAGAATCTTCCACAGGTATCGCGGAGTTGGTGGTTTGGAAGGGAATAGGGTCTAGGATTCGCTCCAAGCAAGCGATGCGACCTGTATAGCATAGTTTATTAGGTAGTAGTTCAGTTAGTTTTCGAGAACACGATCGCTCGAAATATAAGATCTACCGAAAGTATCCTATGTTTTCTAAACAAAAGCAATTTCACATCCACACAGCCGATCGTGGGAGTATGTATTGCCTAGAAAAGCTAATCTTATCTGTGTAATTGGCCGGTTCACTATTTATTGCGACATTATTTAGACTAATTTCGCTATTCCTTCTCTACGATATATTTTTTGGGTTGCAAACTACCGAGTGATAAAACGTTATACAGACAGAGAGTTATGATAGCTCTAGCTGTTATAAATCAACGAAAGTATTTTCTATTTCTAATATCGGATTGTTTGTGAAATACACGTACACGAACGATTATATCGAACATTGAAGGGAAATATAGAGGATCGTTAACCTGATGCACGGGCTTGTTACCAATAACGGAACTTGAAATTAGATTCATTAAAACAGACGCGGCGAATTTTCAGTACGTATTGACCCGCGATCATCGATACTAGTCAAATTAAAGTCTTATTGGCGCTGATTTCCGAACACCTTTTACGGTATTGTTTTCTCGGCTATATCCTAAGAGAAGAGAAGACAATCGCGTAGCCAATTTGATCCAGTCCTAACCTCAATATTGAACCTATATATAATATATTTTTCATACGCATCAACATTTCGTGCAAATTGAATAAAAAACCTGAAGGACGACATAGTTACGTGTATTGTTAAGACAGACATGAATAAATATTTAATTTAATTTTTAAATGCAGCTGTAAATTCTTGGTAGAGGTGCGATCTTTTAGGTACAATTATTTTCGGCAATTGTAATAAACATTCAAAGGGAATCTGGCAACGATGAACGCTTGTTGTCTTCAGATTTACGGCAGGGCCAAGTCGAGAAAATTAAGAAGAGCAAGAAGCCTGTTGTCGTCTCTTCTCTTAGGCTATATCGCATACTCTCATTCTGCTACTATCGGCAGAAGGCTGATAGCTCCCAGTCGTCGCCGGTCTAAGGACCAAATGTCATCAATAGACTTAGACTCGCGTGGAGGCATGCGATAGAATAGAAAACTAAGCAATGAAAATGACAGCAAAACACTTATTCTTCGTGCTGACATTACTGAAGGTAATTGCCAACCGATCCCCGATCCCTCTCGCGAATTGTCAATGCTCAAACCTTATACATGATTGAAGTCATCATTCCACTCAAATAAGGCCATGTGTTTTCCCAAAGTACATTGAATGCTCTGTGAATCAGTTCCCTCGTTGGTAAAACAAACCCTAAAGAAACATAAAAATTAGTTTGCTCAGTCCAAAGAAAAGTTTGCAAACCGGCAGATACGTGTTCCCTTACAGCGCCATGAACAATCCCGCAATATAAGACTCAAAACCTCTACTCATTTGCAATAAAATAATACAGTAAAAAAACAGTTGAATATCCAAGGCGGCTCATTTTTAAAGATAGCACCGCCGATGAAACACTCAATAAAAAAAGGTGACAAGGGACGCGGACGAAATTAGCTGAGCACCGACCGGCTGGTTTGCCACCTATTTTTCGGGCGAAGAATTTTGGGCGACACCTGGTAGTCGCTAGTCGCTGGTGAAACGCCAATTATTTGAATGTCAATTTTTCTTATTGCCATATTTTTTTACTTTTCGGATCGAATTTTTTTCTCTGAAAAACCATTTTTCACTATTTTTACAATGTACACTGTGTTTCTAGATGTTTTCTGTACACTTTTATTGTCCTTGCATCGGGAATCGACGGCCCGTAATGCGAGGAAAAGATATTTTTTCATTTGCCGGAATTCAATTTTCACAAACTGTCACCACTCGCGTCTGTCGAAAATATGCCAAAAAATGCTTTTATAAACCACTTCACTTTGTATAATTGTTAAATTGCACCGTTATTAACGATTTTGATAACCGGGAGACAGTAAACTGTGCCAAAAATGATGAAAATTAACCGACTCGAAGGGAGCTTTACGAGAGTCCGGTTGGTTACGCTTTCTTCAAGAAAGGCCACAAACTCGAGTATAATAACAATTGAGGAATATCGATCTTCAAAGCCCCTTACAATGTACACTGTTTACACTGCGATAAATTATAGATAAATTCCGGAAATATAACTCACAAACTTACCATCTATTTGCGGATCTCAAGGCAGCGCAAGATTCAGTGAAGTGAGATGAAATGTGAAATGAGATAAACTGTGGCAGATAATGCTTGAACATGGTTTTCTGACAAAACTTGTTAAGCTGATTCATATAACGCTGGATGGATCAAAATCAAGCGTCGTCAAAAATAGCCACAGATGCCTGACTCGTTTGTGACGTTATATTGAAGAATTGAAGCAGGGCGATGCACTATTTAATTTATTGTTCAATTTAGCGTTCGAATATTTAATGCACAAAGGAACGGAACCATCATATCAAGATATCACGTGCTCCTTAGGTTCACAGCAGGCGACATTTACAACATTGGTGTTAAGAGCAGAGCAATGGAAGAGGCATTTTTGCCTTTTAAAAGAGAAGATGCAAAAATCGGACTAACGATAAACTCTGACAAGGCTAAGTACACGGTAGCTGGTGGAGAACGAGGTAGTCCGAACGGTGTTGGTATACAGACTTGTACAAAACTTTCGCTATACAAATCGCTGATACTCCCTGTTGTTTTGAATGGCTACGATGCATAGGTGTTGAAGGAGGCAGACTATCGAGTACTTGGTGTGTTTGAGAGAAGAGTTTTGCGTTCAATGCTCGGCGGACAGCTATGCCAAGTATACAAAGAATTACATTGGAAGACTGTGTTTTTTTGTTATTGCTTCCAGCTTCGGTCGCCGTTCGATTCTGTTTACAGGTTTCGGTTGATGTTTTTGGGTGAAAAATTTTAATAAAACTATTTAGAAGACTGTTTATTAGATTGCAATGGATTGAACATGGACGTGAATGCCAGGAAAAAACCAACTAAAGTTACCAGGCGGGTCATCGCAATACATTTTAAATTATATCGGAAAACTGTAATTTTTTGTATTGTATTAAATTTTGTGAAAATATTGTAGTTCCTTCCATAAGAAATGATCAACATTCTTTTAGAAATTGGTTGCTTCATCACTGCAAACCATTTAACATATATGCATGGGTCGTCGCAATAGATTTTCAAGTCTTTACACATATTGGCAAGTTATATTTTTGTTTGACCTGTTCCCAAAGAGACTACTTGTCTTTTCGATAGCCATCGATAAATGAGGTTTGAAGTTTCGCGAAATTTATTTTTCACATTAATACGGTTTGCTAAATACACGGTTACAAAATATTCTCGTATCACAACTACATATAACATAATTCCTGGATTAACAAAGGAGTGTCTGTATACAAAAAACAAGACATAAGTTCTGTATACAAAAAACAAGACATAAGTTTTAGATTATGCTCTATTTATTCCTCTCAACAATGTAGTTTTTACCCTGTTCGAAAAAGGAACTGCTGTATTCGAGACCTATTTGTAGTAGGTAAAGTCTTTCCAATTGATAGAAAGGCTAAGTTTACTATTAGTACTTCCAACTTTTTGTAGTATCTACTTATTATTTTCCAGCTTTATTATTATAATCCATTGTAATCATTTTCTGCAAGTTGACATAATTTTGTGTGCGCTTTCTCTTCTATCTATGAAGTGGGCTAAATTCAATGCAGCGTTAGATTAGTGATGATGAATTAGAAGGTTCCTAAATTCACAATACATATTTTCAAGATCACTCACTGACAAAACATTCATATTGATCAGTACAACAACAACCTAAGTATGCATACATCCGCATTAACGAACCATTCTTCACCGCAGTGACAAAAAAAAACCATCCCAACCCGTTCTCTGGGGCCGAGATCAAATTTCGTCACATCCCGAAAGTTCTAAAACGGCAGTAGCAGCAGCAGTCAGGCGACTCAATTTGCATACCCACCGAAGGTTGCATCGCCGGCCGGCTAGAGCAGTGGAGTGAAAAAAGAGGAAAATCTAAGCATCAGCAGAACCAGACGGGAACCCATATAAAAAAACACGCACAGCAACTCGGTCAATAGGCAAAGGGTTAAACCGGGTTTGGGAAAAATAAAACGCCGAAGCAGAAACCGACCAACACCACCGAAAAACGCCGGATGGCATTGACGGCGAGAGGTAAATAAATAATTATTTATGCAAACGACCGTTCCACGCTTCGCTCCGATTAAGGGGAGAGGGGGCACAAAAGGTGATGCTTTGAGATTTTGTTGCTTTGTGATGACGACGATGATTACGATGATGCTGCTGCTGCTACGCGGTATTGTTTCGCTTCTTTCGCTCATTGTTGTCGTGATTCGTTCCGAGGAATATTTTTTTCCCGCGCCATCATTTCGTTGGCATATGTGAGAATCCTAATTTATATTCAAATTTCCTGCATTCGGTCTCGGTCTGGTCTATTCTAGTGCACACTCACACACAACACACAGAAGGTTTACGGATTCTGATTTTGTATTATTATTTTTTTGTTCCGAGGTGCTGAGAACGGGTTTGTCTGTTCGGCTCTAAGAAAGGGTTAAAGAGGGAACGTCCGTCCGGTCCTTGTTGCTCTGGAGGGTCTCGCGTTGTCTACGCCGCATCACGGTCGACAATCGACGGGAAAGAGTTGAGCAACACAGTTTGTTGGATAACAGGGAAAAACGGTCTCCTGTGTCATCATCCTGGGTGGTTTCGGGGTTATAAGATGATCCTCTTGAAGATCGCGAGGAAGTGTCTGTCTGTCTCGTCGGGTAAGGTTTCCAATTTGTGTCAGTGGAACAAACTGGTGTGGAAAGGGATCCTCAAGGTAGGAGGCTGAGAAGTCGGATCTAGTTTTCTGTTTTTATTTGGGAAGTGATGTTGGCGACGAGAAGAAGTGTTTGTTGGACAGTTTACTTTCATGATTGCAACTAGGTGGTTACTAGCTTATTCGAATAGTAGACTACGCATCGTTGGCGAGGTTTGAAGTTCAAGTGTACATATTAAACGATCGTTAAAAAATAGTAGTGCAACAGTGAAATATTGGTTACAGGCTGCTGTGGGAGAGTGATTAAATCGATTTTATTATTATTAATAAAACCGTCGTTTTTCTAAAATTTAAATCTGTGGAAAAGGCAAAAATGAATTACATGATAGTGTAAATAAAAACGCTAATATTAAGCGTTCAATCTGTAATGTAAAAAGAGATTGAATTATTACACCCCATGTAGCACCGACTAAACCGGTGTAGTGCACTTTAAAACGAAAAAAACCCTTAAAGTTTTGCTCTTACATTGTTATAAAATTTATTATGCTGTCACTCTGTCGAATCTTAATAATATTGTGCCAAAACTCTACATCTTTATGCTGAATAAGTTGAAAATGCATGAGTTTAATTTTTAATCCATTGGTAGATTGTTTTATAGTTATAATATAATAAGTAACGTTTTCTCTTGGATATATGATATTTATCTGAATATTTAAAAAAACATACTAAGCGTTTTTGCGGAGTTTATTTTTGCAAAGTTTTTCTTCAACGTATATTTTTTGGTTTCGTGGATTTCCAAGACATTTTTAAATCTTTTGAATGGGTTTTTCGTGCAGTTTCGAATTTCCCCGGCATAAAGAGCAATTTGAATAAATTATATAATACAGTTTTTTGCATTAATAGCTAAAACATAAAACGGAAACCAACTTCATATTCATAATGTAATGGTTGAGTATTTTGGTTTTTCGTACGAAGTTATTGATCCTTTATAATGCTTCAAAATTTCTTTTGATTCTAGCGTGTCTGGAAACACTTCAATTTAATAAACAAGTATTCCAAATATGTACATGGATTTCTCTTTGACTTAAATAAGTTTGCAATTTGCGTTTTAATAAAATTAAACTACACTGGACTTAAATTTAGGTAAATAAAATGGAATTGCGATTTGGAAACGACAAAACGCGCCTAACTAATTAGAATTATCGGGTTTCTGACATAGAAATAATCTATAACGAAGCTGTCCATTGGAAATTTCTGATCTCGAACATTCAGAAAACTGTTAGAAATCATGCTATAAACTTGAATATCGTATATTGATGATCTGTTTTGGCTCATTCATGTCCATATTATCAGATCCCACAGAATTTCTCGACTGTATGGTAGTAACATAATTGTTTCCCCGTTGTTTGGAAATATATTTCAGGCGAAAAAGGAAATATCCGGAAGATTCATGAGCCACATAAAATCAGTTTCTTGTAAATAGGAAAGTACTCCCAGTCAAACTGGAAGGATTTTCCAATTTAGCTTTCCATTCTGGCTTTTGATTTGTTAGTTTCAGGTATAAGAAGATCGCAAAGAAGATCATACCAATTGGTCGGTGTTAAGTCAGACTGGACTAAGGCGCAAAACATAAAAAATTAGATAACGATAACACCGGATAAAAAATTTCTTCAGCTACATTCGACTTTTGCCAGATTTGACATATGTAACCATAAACAAAAATTATTGCAAAAAATAATTTCCAATTATACCGTAAAGGATGCTGCAATTCAAACTTTAAACCCGTTTTTCTCGAAATCAATATTTTGTCACTTAGTCCGGTCTGACTTAACACCGACCAATTGTTGAGTTTTTTAATCAATTTTTGAATTTATTGTAATAAAGGATGATCGTAAACATAGTACATAGGTCACGCTGCAGCCAGAAGAAAAACAATAAATTATCAACAAATTTTTGCTACTCGCAGGATCGGCTAATCCTGTGAGTAGCAAAAAATTTTTGATAATTCGCAGGGCTGTCTTAGGTCCATTCGGGCCCCTGGGTACTATTGAACTAAAGGCCCCCTATCATTGAAAAGGTGTAAACAGATGTATAATAAAATTATCATCCATTTAAATGTCAATGGTTATTTAATTTTCTTGCGTCCTGCAACCATAAATGAAGTGATTCTTTTGATTAAAGGCCCCAAAAAAATAAATTTAATAGTTCCGGTAGGTACCCAGACTGTTTAAAAATAGCCCGATTAATTCCAATTTTCAAAGCTGGTGATAAAAACCAACCTTGCAACTATAGACCAATTCCAACATTGTTCGTTTTCAATGAAATTCTTGAAAAATTGCTCATCACTCGACTTATCGAGTTTTTGAACAAACACAACATAATTTACAACTACCAGCATGGGCGCAGACAGAGCTGCAGCACTTTAATTGCAATGACCGAACTAATTGACTCCATCATTATTTAAATTGATAACAATAGAATGCTGGTGCCCCTTTTCTGGACCTAAAAAATGCATTCTATACTCTGGATCAGGGGATTAGCAAATCATATTATTCAAAGCTATATGTCGTATAGGAACCAATTCGTATCTATTGGAGACTCTTTTAGCTCTTATAGACAAATAGAAATTGGAGTACCCCAAGGCAGTAATATTGGGCCACCGTTATTTTTATTATATATCAATGACCTAAGTAGACTAGGGGTTAAAAGGGACTCCTCGTTTTTTCGCAGATGACACCCAAACAATAACTCCGTGGATATTGTGTGCGACATTGAATCGGATTTAAAAACAATAACGACGTATTTCAACAAAATCCTTGTTTCCTTGTACCTAACAAAAACAAAATATATTCTTCTCTCATCTAGAAAAGCTATAGGCATGTATCCAGACCCAAGAATGGGACGGTCTGTAATTCAGAAAAACTAGCAGTTTTAAATATTGAGGACTTCACTTAGATCCCACACTCTCCTGGATTGAGCATATAAAACCTATAGAGAGAAAAGTGGCATCGTTATATAGGGCTAGGCGTGAAGAATGCTTTTTTGTTCCTCAGCATGTACTCCTAAAATTTTATTATGCGCACATCCACTCATTGCTGAACTACCTGTTTGGGGCCGTGTCAGCATTTTAAATCTGAAAAAGCTGCAAACGCTTCAAAAAATTGTCTAAAAATTATTTATAACAAACCAATTAGATACCCTACTATTTTTTACACAATAATAATGCCCATAACATTTTGCCTTTGCTTGGATTGACTGACTACCAAACATTAATATACATCCACAATGCTTTGCATGATACTATTGCTCATAACAATTTAGAATTTAGTTTTTCAACCTTTCAGCTTCCTACTGATTTTAAGCAAATAACATGTCGCACTCGTGTTCAAGCATAATTGAAACTAATTTTTAAAAATAAAATAGGAGAATTTTTAATTTAAACTTCATTTACCACCTTACCACCAATCGAGCTTATTCCTTTATTAATAATTGAATAACATTTATATTTACTTAAAAAATGATTAATGCATTTTTACTAGCAATAAGTAATAAATAAATTTAAGTTATTATAAACTTCCTGCAAAGCTACGATGGGACCCTTAAAAGCAGCTCGCCGTAGTTATTTCTTGTCAAGTTGTTTAAACCTCTATAATCAAAGTAAAAAAAATATATCCATCCTCAGCACGGGTGCCCCCAAAGTCCTGGGCCCCTGGCCTAGGCCCAGTGTGCCCATGCGTAAAGACGGTACTGGCCGTTCATTGAAATTCGTACCGTCATTTCTTTTAGAATTGTAATTCCAAAGACTCCATAGGAAAAAAAATGTTCCCAAATTCGTAAATGAAGTGAAAAAAAGAAAGTGTATGTATTTTATAGATATGTTGAATTTCCCTTCAGTAACACCTGCATAACGCATTTCGTCGCTGTTGTGCTATCTCATGACAAACGCCATTTTGGGGTAAACTGCGTTAGATATGCCACATTACTTGTCTAAAAAATCTCTTCAAAGTAACGTTTTCAGAATTTCGGCATTCTGCTTGGTTACTGAGATATAGCGAGAAACGTGCTGAGAAATTTTTAATTATTTGCTTCAAATGATTATGTCTGGAGATGGCTTCAAGTTATCTTGATGCATAAAATGTTTTTATGTGTAAAACTATCTGAGAAACACAATGGCATAATCATTTTCAGAACAAATTCAGTTTAAATTTTATACTGGAAATATAGCATATTTGGCAACACTGTAACCAAAAATAACTATTTTTCTAGATTCCCTGACTCATTTCCATCAAAATCAATTCAGAGTGATCGCAAATTGGAAAATCCGCGTAAAAAACCGCGTGAATTCGAAAATCCGCGTAAAAAAAACTCTCAGCAAAAAACTTAGTATATTTCGGGAAGTTTTTTTTGTGCGGATTTCGCAATTAACACGGTTTGTGCAAAAAAATATTCTAAGTCCTTTTGAATGCAAAAGACTTAGAAGATTTTTGGAAAGATGGAAGAGACGGGTCTGGAAGACTCCTTATGGCCCACACCCCAACAATATGGGTATTTTCGGAATGGTATTGAAGAGTAGGTGCCATAAATTGATTTTTGACGCCATTTTGAAATCAAAGATGGCGACTTCCAGTTTAGCGAAATTCGCTATAACCCAATCAATATGGGTATTTTCGGAATGGTTTTGACGAGTAGGTGCCAGAAATAAATAAATCTGCACATTCCCCGCTAGGTTTTCCATGAAAATTGATTTTTGGCGCCATTTTCAAATCCCAAATGGCGACTTCCGGCTTAGCGAGAATCTCTACAACTCCATCAACATGAGTATTTTCGGAATGGTTTTGACGAGTAGCAGACAAACGGTTGGCGTCATTTTAAAATTCTAGATGGCGTTTTCCGGTTTACCGAAATTCCCGCATGAAAAATCTGGCCAATCATCTAAATCACCCTCAAATATAAGATCTAATCATAAACCAAAATATTCAAAATATTTTTATGTGTTTATCTAGGAAAGTTTTGTGAGAATAGAAGAAAGAGAAGATAGAGACGTATGTGGTGTGAGTTGGGGGGTTGAATTTATTAAAATTAAACATAATGCTTAAATTTAAGTAAAATCAACTGTTTAATTAAAACTATTTGTACTACAACTTCAACTTCCAAAAATACCAATATTGATTGGGTTGTAGCGAATTTCGCGAAATCGGAAATCGCCATCTTGGATTTAAAAATGGCGTCAAAAATAAATTTTTGGAACCTACTCGTTAAGATCTTTCCAAAAATTCAAAATGGCGTCAAAAATCAATTTCTGGCACCTACTCTTCAAAATCATTCCGAAAATACCCATATTGATTGGGTTATAGCGAATTTCGCTAAGCCGGTCGCCAACTTTGATTTCAAAATGGCGTCAAAGATTAATTTCTGGCACCTACTCTTCAAGACCATTCCGAAAATACCCATATTGATTGGTTTATAACGAATTTCACTGAACCGGAAGCCGCCATCCTTGATTCAAAATGGCGTCAAAAATTAATTTTCGGCACCTACTCCTCAAGACCATTCCAAAAATATCCATCTTTGATGTCAAAATGGCGTCAAAAATCAATTTCTGGAACCAACTCTTCAAGAAAATTTCCCATACTGTTGGGGTGCGGGCCATAAGGAATCTTCCAGACCCGTCTCTTCCATCTTTCTGAAAATGTTCTAAGTCTTAGGATATTTTTTATTTATTTTTTGATTTTTTTTTAAAAAAACCATGTTAATTGGAAAATCCGCGTAAAAGAAACCGCGCAAAAAAAACCGCGTAAAAAAACCTGGGTATACATTCCTATTACACGTGTGAGTGCGACTTTTGTTTACATTTATAGTAAAAACACGCAACATAGTCAACCGATCATCGTAATATGTGAGAAATTAATACAGAATAGATAGAAGCATCAATTGTCTTCTTTGAATTGTTTATAGGGGAACATAGGGAGACTTGACCAAGCGCAAAATTCTATTATTAGCTATGACGCGTTCTATTAGGTTCCTAAAAAAATTTCAAAAATATTTTTATACTTGTTTCGACCCCTTAAAGTAATTTTGAAAGTTTGGAATGAGAAATACTTTCCTTACAGACAATTTCCTGTATTTAATAAATTTTTTTTAAATTTGTGGTTCCGGCGTAGATGCTATTTTTACCTGCAATCGTCGGCGAAGAGCGGCGGCGGCGGAGCGGCGCATGCCTCTACACACAAACATACAGACTTTTTCTGATCTAGACTAACTGATTCGGATGGTATATTGGTTGACGATTTTGAGAGTGATAGCTTAGTCTTTCTATATGAGAAAAGCAGAAATTGTAGAACAATCAAATTGGTATACAGCGAAGACCCGTTTTTATCAGCCCCCTTTGTTTATGCTAGGTTGACAAAATGGGGACAATGACAAAACATATTTGTTTATTTCTTTTTAATGAACCACAGCTCTAAAAATATTCTTCTTGAATCCCTAGACATAGCCTCATAGGGTAAATTGGGGAGAGATGCCGCCCTTTTTAAAAATCGATCCTGCATCAAAGTAAACCATTCAATAGTCGAAGAAATCATTTTTATCAAAATTTTTTAAATGTATAGTTTAATGAACTCATAATACAATATGTCACTGTGTTAGGTCCGTTAGTTTGTGGATATACCTTAATAAGAACCTATACATAACGCAAATGTTCATTTAATGATATTCCGATTTGATAAAAATACTTTTTGGCTATGGATCCTTCGCCATCGTGTGCGGCATCTTACTCGCAAATTTGATGCGGCTTCTATCCCAATTGTAGGGGAGAGATGCCGCACGACGACATTTTCCTCTGAAATTATGGATGACTGTACTCATAACCAGAATGCCTTCTAAAAAGTTCTAGCTATTCAACCGATACATGTTTTACCAGAAGAAAATCGAATAATTAAAAAAACCAATTTTTAATGCGGTACTGAAAAATTTTCAACGCTCCGTTGTGCAACTGCACGCACATAATCATTAATAAAATTTTCGTGAGTTTATAATATGGATTATTTTATATATCCAGTGTTGTAATTCTTCCAAAGACAATCTCATAATATCATATTACCTGACGCGGCACCTCTCCCGAAATTACCCTAATACTGGTTAGTTGATAAAATAGGATAAAAAACTGATAAAATCAGGGGCTGATAAAAACGGGTTTTCAATGTACTATAGAAACATACAAAAAGGAGAATAAAGAAATAAGAAATTTTAAGATATACAAAATGGATTAAATTATTTTATGAATAAAAAAACATATGAAATGAAATTTGAAATAAATTCAAACAGCTGACTAAATGTAAATTGATGAAAAGTGCGCATAATGCCAAAAAAAGATAAATCAAATATTTTTAGGAAAAATAAAACAAAAAAATTGAAAAAAGGAAATGTAAAGATATAGCAAAATGTTCAATAGAAAAAGTACTTTCCAAATAGGTTAAATGAAATAACAATAACGAACAAAATGAAAGCCTTAGAAAAATATGTTAAAAAATACATAAAATGGTATTAATATAACAATAAGAAAAAAAAAACTAAAAATACAGAAAAAGGAAAGTAGGAGAAAGGCAAATAGTAGGACAATAACACAAATTGGGATGCATTTAAAAAAAGTAAAATTGCTGGCAGAAATGCAACAAATTTAATATGGAGAAAAACAAAATAGAAAAAGTGTGTTTTAAAAATAAATAGAATAATTTTCAAAATTGAATCAAATGAGAAACAAATGAATAGCAGGGTTATATGATATGAATGAAAATTTCTTCGAATGATTTCAAAAAATGGAATAACAGAGAAACTACTATAAATTAATATTACTTTTACTAACAAAAGTGAAAAATATGCAAAAATGAAGAAAGTAAAACGATGGATGAAATTAAAATTAGGTAACAATGGAAAATAGGTAAACAAGAAAGTATAAATTGCAGAAATACATGAAGAAATCCACAACTTAAAAAAAGTCAATAAAACTTTAAGAAAATTTAAAAAAGCAAAAATTAAAAAAAAACGAAAATGGATTTTCCCGTTATTTGTGTTAGTTGTGTATACTTTGACATATATTACAAAAATATCGAAACACACACGAAAAAAACATTCTGAAAAGCGTAAACTTGAATCCAGAAAATTGGAAAAAATAATTTTGATTTTAATTTTGTGTTCAATTGGTGCTTTTCCACTTTTCCAAAAATCTTCTAAGAAATCCGAATAACCAACAGAAACCGTGTTACTCGCATAATCCGTGCAAAAAACAACTTGTTCAAAATTCGTAAGCCTTTCCCTTCATTTTTGATAAATTTTTGATTTGGAACATTTTTGATAAAACTCCGAAAGTCTTTTGCATTTAATGTAACGCGTTTTTTTTTCACGGTTTTCGAAATAAACTGGATTAACACGGTTTTGAAATTACCGCGGAGTTTTTGCACGGTTTTTTTAACACGGTACGTATCTCCCGTGCAAAAAATAATCCTTCGTTTATTTTTTTTGTGTTTGTGAACAGTTTCATTGGTTTAGTTACTTCGCTTCCTGGAATATCCACAAAGAATCCAACAGCACCAGCCACTTTCGCTGTGGAGAATAACCCGAGTGAGCAATGCTCTGCGCAACAGTAAGCAAACACGGGACGTCAAATCACACTGCACTTTCTTTCGAAATACTTTGTGAGGAGCATATAATCCGCTGTTAGATTTATTCCCAAAGGGGGGCGCTCAAGCTATTAAGAAGCCAAGAGTTTTAGGCCTATCAGCTTAAGTTCTTTTCTTCTGAAAGCATTGGAACGGATAATCGATCATCACATCAGGAACGTTAGTTTAGTTGAATATCCACTGCACAAAATGCAACATGCATATCAGTGTGGGAAATCCACGATCACTCTGCTTCACGATGTTGTTTACAACATTGAGAAAGCCTTCTCGCTCAAGCAATCTAGCTTGGGTGTATTCCTAGATATTGAGGGTGCTTTTGACAATGTGTCCTTCCAGTCTATTTTGGAAGCGATGCGCGGTCATGGGATACCTGCATGTATTTCGGGTTGGATAACCGCAATGCTTAGTAACCGCATACTTTGCTCGTCACTGCGACAGGCTGAGATACGGAAGTTGAGTATTTGCGGTTGTCCTCAGGGCGGCGTTCTGTCACCTTTGTTATGGAACTTAGTAGCTGACGGCTTGTTGAAGAAACTCAATGAGCTTGGATTTCCAACCTACGGGTTTGCTGACGATTACCAAATACTAATTACTGGATTTTGCATTGGAACAATCTTTGACTTAATGCAACAGGCATTAAGAGCCGTCGAACAGTGGTGTCGACAAGTTAAACTGTCAGTTAACCCAAGCAAAACTTCAATGGTTCTTTTCACGAAGAAGCGAATTACAACCGGGGTTCGTCCCTTGCAGTTCTTTGATTCTGAGCTACTGTGTGCAGATCAAGTCAAATACGTTGGAGTCATATTGGATTCCAAACTGAATTGGTCTGCTCACATTGAGTTCAGAGTCAAGAAAGCGTGCATGGCCTTCGGGCAGTGCAGACGTTCTCAAACCTAAATACATCTATTGGATTTACACGACAATTGTACGTCCAATACTGTCATACGGATGCCTTGTGTGGTGGCAGAGGAGAGAGGTGGTGACAGTCCAGTCAAAGCTAAACCATCTGCAAAGAATGGCGCTCATGGCGTTGACTGGTGCTTTCACCATGACTCCGACTGCTGCTCTTGAGGCACTTCTAAATATCAAACCATTACACATACACCTCAAACAAGAAGCACTATCATGTGCATCCAGACTGCAGGTTACTGGGCTTTGGAACAGTAACCCTGTTTATCTTGCTACCAGTCATACACTATTGTGGTCACAAATGGTTGCATGGGGTGAAGATGTTCTTGCTCCCAGCGATATTACACTCACTTGTAGTTTTCCTTACAGGACATTCCATGTGAAGATTCCCTCTCGAGAGGAGTGGTTGTCTGGCTTTATGGAAAGACAACAACAAACGCAAGTGGTTTGTTACACTGACGGTTCTCTGATGGAGGGACGTGCTGGTGCTGGTGTCTACTGTCGTGAAATGAGATTGGAACAATCTCACTCACTAGGTAGATACTGTACTGTATTCCAAGCAGAAATCTTTGCGATTATGTGCGGGGTGCAATCGGCCCTTCAACTGAGTTTGTCCGGCAGAGTTATAAACTTCTGCTCCGATAGTCAGGCTGCAATCAAGGCCCTTAGCTCAGATAAATCTCGGCCCAAGCCAGTGATCGCGTGCCGAACCCAAATCGAAGAACTAAGCATTGTCAACACTATCTACCTTGTCTGGGTGCCCGGACATTGCGGTATTACTGGAAATGAATGGGCTGACGAATTGGCCAGGGCAGGTTCAGCGATTGACTTCGTTGGTCCTGAGCCCGCGCTGCCAATTTCGACAAGTTGGATAAGGCAAAAAATACGGTCCTGGGCTTCGTCCGAGCACCGAAATTATTGGAGAAATCTACAAACGTGTCGCCAAACAAAGGCGTTTCTAGAACAACCATGCCCAGTGGTTTCGAAAAATCTCTTACATTTTTCGAAGCTCTACTGCGGCATGCTGACCAGGGCTATAACCGGCCACTGCAAACTCAATTATCACATGGCAACTATTCAGCGCGCTGAGTCTTTTTCATGTGATCTTTGTGAATCAGACTACGGAACCTCATATCATCTGATATGCAACTGTCCTGCGGTAGCGCAATTGCGATTTCGAGTCTTCAGCCGTCCTTATATAGACGAAACCATGTTTGGACGACTGAAACTCAGAGACATACTAAAGTTACTTATCCAATGTGGTAAAGAGCTTTAGGCTTATTCGCAGGCAAGTTGAACTACTTGTGAGTTTAACTTACCTGTTGTTTATTTTTGTTTTGTGCTGTTATTTTTCCCACCCTTCCAATTCTACTTCGCCACAACTTCTTATCCTTTCCTTCCGCTCAGGAAATGATGAAAACACACGACATGGCACAAATCCCCGACTACATACGGGGAACGTGCCATTTAAGCAAATATATTCTGATTTCTGATTCCTGATTTGACCTTGTCAGCTGCTACACTTCGATCTGTCGGCATAATGAGACAAAACGATTTATTTAAAAGCACTAGAAAAAAAATCCCTTAATTAAAATAAAATCAAAAAATAATTCAAATAAATCGAAAATATAAAAAAACTATGACTACCAATCAAACCATTTCATTCATAACAAGCCTGATCCCTATTATCCTTATTAAAAATCCCCTCTAGAAATCCGGGCCCGGATACCGTCCTATACCAACCCCCATCAAATGGGGGTGGGCATCAAAAAGACACAAAAGAGACCAATGATCGAAAATATGACACTTTGGAAATGATTCCACATTTTTCTTCTACTCCAGGAACAAAAATTTTAAACAACGCATTGAACACTGAATTTAATTCATTTCATTTTCATTTCCATTCCCCTCATTGCGATAAATTTTGGAAAATCACTATTCGTCTGATAATTCAACATGGTGTCCAGTACTGGAAATGCGAATAAATGTTTTAGGTCAGGAACAGAGTTGAAAACACTCGGAGCTCTTTTTTCACAGCTGAAAAGAAACCTAATGCGACACGTGGTGAATAGAAAAATATTCATTCAAAAATCCACGTTGTTCATTCCGTACAATAATATTCATTTCACTAATTATCTACGTAAATATTTTAAAATATTAGTAAAGCATATAAAATAATAATTATTACCGCTTACATTATGCTAGGGCCTACTTTGATACGTTTGATTCGATGCTGCATGTTCACTTCGTAGATGAATTAAAACCTGAATGGGCAGATTGTCTTCTTGACGTTTTCAGTTGCGTCACTGAACATTGAAAATGAATTCAGCTGAATATGATCAATTTTCATTCAATGAATGTGAATAAATGTAACTCTGGTCAGGAATGTACTCAAAAACAAGCTTATGATAAGATATGAAGTTGTGTAAAGTGTCACAGTGCCTATAAACCGAGCACGTCAAAAGTGGACGGGTGGTCCATTACCAGGGACAATCCCATATAGGCGATTATAAAGTGAATAAACCCATTAAGAAAAGGCTTAGAAAGATTACGGTACTAGGCTATCGAAAAGTTTACGCTGACGTCACATATGAACTCGAGTGTTCATTTTTGACAGTTCTCTTGTACTGTTTATACGGACTAGGAAAAATTATGTGCAATTTGCTTCGAATGAATCTAGTCATCCACAAAATTTTCCCAAGTCCATGTAAACAGTACTAGTGAACTGTCAAGAAAAGTGAGATTAACTGTGTTAGTGAAGAATTTATTTTTACATAGACAAGACGACGTAATCATTTACATTGAATAACATTTTCCGAGCAGTGCTGATGCCCTAGTAAATCGTTTTACTATTATTTTCTGTTGAACGCATTCGACCGATAACAACTATGAATACCCCAGCGCCGGATCCGACGGCAAAACTGCACAACGCATTTTGTCGTGTACGGTTCAGAGTTTTGTGCCAAAACAGTAATTGAATTATTTGTTATTTTTTTGTCGCAACGTAAGGAATATTAAATGATGCTACATATAAATTAAACCGGCAACTCGATTCTGAATGTTTTTATTCGATTAAATGTGCACATGTGATTTTTCATCCAGTTAATTGTAAAAACCAACGAATAAATAACCACTTAAAAAACTGTGAAATAATATGTTCCAATGGCATAATTACAATGAACGATTGTTCAAACATTTAATCGAATTGAAAAAAAAGCTTACTACGTTCTACCAGCACCCATGTTTGTTTGGCACAAACAAAACAAACAATCCACCAACGATGAATATTGCAATCCAATCAAACTTCAATCAAACGAATAAAAAAAAGCTCATCAAGCGCGTGGATAAAATCAATAAAAATCAGACCGATAGTCTAATTATTACAACTCCGTTCGTTTCATTTATTCCGCAATCCGAAATCCGTTTTTCCCCTCCGACCGAGCAGCCAAATTCGCCGTCGCTACTCGGCCAACTGAATAAAAACCTTGAATATTCTCCCGATTCGCCGTCTACGCCCGGCTTGATCTAGGTCAAGTTCATTGCGTCTAATTAACATCCCCAAAGCAGACACTTAATTAACATAAAATTTCGTTCCTTTCTTCCTCGGTGGTTACCCCGGGTCGGTACCACATCGATGTCAGCCAAACTTTGGCTAAAACTGGAACAAATTTCCCATTCATGCCCATTCATACACTAGCACTCTTGTTTGGAAAATCTCAACCAAACCAGGGGGAGGCAAGGGCCCCTTCTTCCGGCCGGCGCGCCACCAGAACCGGCTGGTCCACTCATTAGCTGATGAGAGCACGGGCAGCAGAAACACAAGCGTAATTATTGTACCAACACAGGCGTCATCTGAAATAGAATGAACGGCTGGATCCTTCCGAAGGAAAGTGAAAATTATTTACCCACGTTTGGGGGATGCGCTGTCTTCCGCCTATGGCGGGAATTATGCAACGACAGATCTAATGAGCCGGAAATGGCATCGATAATTACAATCTTAGTTTGGCGTGTCTCATTAGCGTACGACATTTTTCGCGATACCAGCTAAATCAGTTAGCAAACGGGGCATTTTCCACAGCATCCATTTGCCGGGTAGGAAGCCATCATCATCTCCTCGTGGTAGGTAGAACCAAACCAACACACACACGTACGTCGAATGGGCGAGATTTTCTTTCCTCCACTAACACAATCCATCGACCGAACCAGCAGTGCGAATGTCGTGCTCGGGAAAGATTAAGATGCGAGGTTCACCTTCACCACGCCACCCACCACAACCACCACCACACAGACAGGCGGAAAACCAACACCGTTGCAGTCGAGATTACCAACACCAGCAAGGGAGGAAAATCTCCACCTCTACATCGAAGCAATTATCCCTCTCCCTTTCCGTGTCCCCATCGATCGGTTTGCCTACCAACACCAGGAGGGATTTTATGCGTCAGCGTTTGGGAGGGTGGTGGATTACGGGGTTTTCTTTTATTTTCGGGAAATGCTGGGGTGAGGGTTGTTTTGGAAGAAACGATATTTTGCGGGATTTACACGTTCTATCGCCAGCAGCAGCATCAGCATGGGTTTTAGCGTACGGAGACTTTCTGCTTAATATACTCTTTGTGGTAGCTTAGATGTTTTATATTGGAGCATTTTTCTTGGAATGATGATTGAGCATTTTTTCCGGAAGCTCATAAAGGCGATGAATTTTGATGATTTAGTTGGAATTTTAGTTGTCTTGCGACATCGCTGAGAGCGTGGTAAGTATTCGAGGGATTCATTATACCTTTTTAACTTATTTATGTCCGATCAGAACAAGAATTAAATCATGGGGATAAAATTCAAACAATTTGAAACATACTAACTTATTCCACATATTAATATGAATAATAATATTTAGTTTATAATGAATACATCGTACAGTGTATATGAAAATGATTCATGATGTCTCTGGTAGAACAATATTTAGACGAAAAAATCAGTATTGCTAAAGTCCTCACTAATGGAATGCTTAGATGCACCGCTTTCATCTGAGACTAAATTTGAAATGGTCTTTCGGTCTAAAACATTTATTTTTTATTTAAATATTTTGATGATTATTTTTGAAGATTGCGTTTCATTAAGTAGTTTTCAGAACATATCTCACTTTCAGGGGGATGAATTTTTAGATACACAGCATCAGATAGAAGTGTTTGTTATGTTAATAAGTACCTCCGGAGACACATATGACCGATATTTAGCCAACTTCGCGTGAATTATTACTCTTTTTTTCGTCTCTAGTAACACAATATTACCACAAATAAATCAATATCACTGATGTATTCACTATCCGAAAACTTACTCCTCTTTAAAATGAGACAAGGTTTGAATACTTCTTCCTAAGGATCTAGAACATTTTTTATTTTGGAAAAATAAAGATACATATGGTCCCTTCATTACTCGTTTGTACGTCAATATAAGTACTGTAAACCGGGGTGACATTGATCACTTTTGGAAGCAATCATTACACATTTTTCGACGCAGCACTTTTTTTCAAGTTAAGCATTTTTAAACCATGTACTGATGTATGGTGAAGAAGCTTGGGTGGTTTTACCTGAAATTGTTCGCTAATAACTATTTGTCCATAATGATTGAAATTCCAAGTCCGCTTTCGTATTCCGTGTCTAAGATTTATTTGCTTTATAAAAAATAGACACTATACGAAGCTTTGTAAAATATGGTAAATAAAATTTCGGTTTTTTGTGTTTTTTTTACCAAAAAGCCGAACAATACACTCAAAAATATAACAAATCAATATTTTATAAGTTTTAGAGTAAAACTCATTTCAAATTCTAAGGACTCGGTAGACTATTCAGGCCAAATAAGCAATCTACGAAAAAAGTTTGGAGTGATCAAAATCACCCCGGTTTACGGTAACTAACATTTTTTTTGAAAATCGATGAACAATTGGTCGGTGTTAGGTCAGACCGGACCAAGTCGCAAAACACCAAAAAATGAGTTAATGATAGCACTGGATAAAGAATTTCTTCATCTACATTCCACCTTTACCAGATTTGAAATATGAAACAATTAACAAGAATTATGGTAAAAATTATTTTCCAATTATAATGCTGCGATTCAAACTTTAATCGCGTTTTTCTCGAAATCAATGCACTGTCTCTTGGTCCGGTCTGACCTAACACCGACCAATTGATATCAGAAAATAAATTTTCCGTTAACGATGTATTTGTGTTCTTTGAATTCAATTAGTTATGTGTATACATTGTATATGTATTGTAAATTCAGAGGAATTTTTTACAAAAGAGCATCCCTTTGATCGAGAAGTCATTTCTAAGTGTACCCTTTCAATTATTACAGTGTTTGTTAATGTATATATGTTGTAAGAATATTGGCCTAATATCTGTTTCCTGCTTCAATGATAATGAGTATGAGCATGAGCATAATGACCGTACAATTCGTAGTTGCTACTCCGTGATTGACCAGAACAAGCGAAATTGCACAAAGAATCAACGAATGGGGTCTGGGAGTAGCCATCCACTCTCAATGTACACGTTTCGAGAATTTTATACTTTGTAATGTCAATAACGGCGCCGGACACGTCCTTACAGTCATCAAGGAAAAAAAGGAATGTTAGTGCAGCAAACGTTGTTCTGGAGACCGTGTATACCTCTGCATCTCCACGTTTGCTACTTTTGTTAGTAGGATAGGGTAAAGAGTCACACAAATCTGGATTCACCTTAATAAGTGATACAATCTACGCCAGTGGCGGCGCGAGATGATTTGCCGTTAGGGGCCAAAAATTAAAGTTGCCGCCCCTTTTATAATGAATTTTCAAAAGAATTTTTTACCATCCATTTGATTTTTTGAAATTTTTTTGTGAAACCGTCCCCTTAAAAGTTCATGCGAGCAAGTTTCTAATTTAGAGAAAAAATTAATAATACTGCCATTTATTAACCGATTGTTTTTAAAAATAGCGCGTAATACTTTTAACAAAAAAACATAATAAATGACCGCGCTACTAATTTTTTAGACCCGAGAAATAGTTCTATGCTCTAAATCAAGATCTTACGGGTCTATTAATTTAATCGAACGTGTGTTTGTATTGTATTTGCCCAGACCTGCAACCTTTTCTGGATCACTTGAAAAGTACATTCTTTTATTTATTTTGCGGCACTGCCTCAGCTTTGTATGTAATTGCTTGTCAAACGTCCCTAGGTGAAAGGGCGGCCAAGTGCATCTATCATAATATCAAATTTGCCTTAACAAACTATCAATCGTCATCATTATCTTAGTGACCTAGTGACCGGATAATTCAAATCATATCTGAATGTTTTTTTGGATTTCCAGGTTACTCGATCTTGGACCGCCAATTCCATAGACGCCCACCGCATGCCCATCTTCCTCAATTGTGCACAGCCAGCGAGAGCGGGGTTTGCCTCGAAATTGACGACTTCTTCCAGGTTCTCTGCTCTGTTGTCATAACTTTAATTGGTATCTCTTTCGTCTTTCTGCACTATAAGCCCGGCTCACTGTAGTCTGCCGTATTTTATCAGCCTTTCAATGGCAGCATGATTGTATAGTTCCCCAAACAAGCCGAGCACTCCATACCCTGCTTCCTTCAACATCCATGGCCGTACAGAGCAACAAGGAGTATCAGCGATTTGAATAGAGCAAGTTTTGCGCGCATCCTCAGGCTGTGGGACTCTAGCTGACTACGTAAACCATATTCGCAGCAGCAACATGCATTTTTCCTTCGCGGCTGACATCGTTATTATATGTCACTAGTGTTCTAAGATATATAAATTGGTTTACCGTACCCCATCGTTTTCCACCTCAAGCCCAACACGACTGCTACGTTCTCTGCCAGCTACCATGTACTTTGTCTTGTCAGAGTTTATAGTCAGCTTGATTCTTGCAGTTTCCCAACAATGCCTCTTCCACTGCTCTGCGATCAACGCTAATGATGTCGATGTTGATCGCAAAGCCAGAAGCATGTGAGATCTCGTGATGATGGTTCCGTTCCTTTGCACATCAACATCTTCGTATCGCTTGATTTTATCCCATCCAGCATCATCCGAATCAGCTTAATCAGTTTTGTCGGGAAACAATGCTCAGCGATTTTCTGCCACAGTTCAATTCGTTTTGCTGAATCGTGTGCCGCCTTGAAATCCACAAACAGATGGTAAGTCCGCAAGTTGTATTCTCTTAATATGTCCAGAATTTGTCGCATTTGGTCCGTTGTCGATCGTGCTTCCCGAAACCCGCTTTGATATTCATCGACAAAGGATTCAGCCAACAGACGCAGTCTCCTCAAAAGAACATGAGAGACTGCCTTGTAGGCGGCATTGATGATCGTTCCTCCATTGACCCGGGCCCCGTGGTGGTGGAGGAACGCTACGTGGGAAGCTGAGCTGCAAGCAACCGGGCGGGTCATAGGTGGTGGATAATGCTTAATCGCGATAGCAACTAGTTGTGATTCGCGACCCGAACCAGCAGCGGGGGCTGACTGCGGGTGTGGTAGGACGAAGTAGTGGGCCCTATACGTTCTAGGCCTAAATACCACATGCCCTAAAGCAGCCCTGACAAGGCGAGCCTGCGCCGCCTTTAAATAAGCGCTTAGCCCAAATCCCTCTCCTCCCGTTATCCTTCCTTCCTTCCTTCCTTCTGCGGCTGTTCGCCCATCTAAATATGGAAGCTGTTCTTCAATGTCAGCTTCTTTCACCGAACAGCCTAGATAAGCCGTGTAGTGTCGGTAGTGGTTGTTTCAACCGGCTAAGAATTACACTACGGACTACCTGTTTTAGTGGTAAAAATCCACCAAACAGGGAACCCCAATTCCATAGTGTCATGCGACCCGTGCTATGGGTAAAATTATTGAGGGGGTTTAAAACATTCTCAATGGCGAACGGAGCCTGGGAAGAGTCGGGCGAACTCCCCAGTATACTGCATTACGCAGCGGAACGTTCACTCTACACACCGATTTTGTCACCGATGATCCACTTAATTTTGCCGAATTTTTGTTGGCTGGGGGTTTGCTGAGACTCTCGGCTGATGGTAGTTCGGTGAAGTTTTGTTGAGTTTCGATTATCAAATTTCGATGTGTACAGATGAACCTGCCCAGAGGCCGTGTGGTATCCGGCCTAGAATTGAGCCACTGGAGTCCTGCTGCCATGTCGTAGGAGGCGACTGAAAGTAGGAGACCCTAAGTCAAGGTGTAGCTCCGTGCCGAGGACTTAATGACTGGAGGGTCTAAAATATGCCAGTCGCGTACGGAGCATTTTGGGTTTTGCCCTTACTGTGTTATGCGAATCTCTGACACAGTGGACCATTATTTTCTTCGCAAATCGTGGGAATCAAATGATCATGTCCCATTTAAACCTGATATGGCTCGCTAAATGCGTTAACATCCCAACTCGCTTGGTGTCCTCTAGTTGTTGTGCAATTTGTGTTGGAGATGAAATGTACAGTTCTCTAATCAACAATGGGTAGAATAGCACAAGTCAATCTCCAACATAAACGTACAGCAACTATGAATTTATCTCGACTCATGCAGGAAGGTAAAGCTTCCATAGCATTGGTTCAAGAACCGTATTTCCATAAAGGAAACTTCTATTTTGGAAAGTTACTTAACACTGCCTTCATTGCTTACAACAAGACAGGCATGACTAACCCACGTGAAATGCCTCGTGCTTGCATTCTTGCAAATAAGGCTATTGACGCGTGTCTCATATCGGAGCTCACAACTCGCGATATCTGTGTTGTCACAGTTACATTGACTGTCGGAAACGTAGACAAAAAATATATATATTGTTCAGCATACCTACCGCATAACGAATCATCTCCTTCTGATGATTTCAAAAGCGTTGTAGCATATTGTAGCAGAAACGGGCTTCCGCTCATTATCGGCAGTGATGCGAATGCTCATCACATCATTTGGGGCAGCTCAGACATCAATCTGAGAGGCTCTGAACTGATGGAGTACATAAGTAGTACAAATCTCCATATTCTGAATGTGGGAAACCGACCAACTTTTGCGAGGTCTGGGAGGGAGGAGGTGTTAGACATAACACTTTGCTCTGATAGAATTTTGCATGAACTGGGAAATTGGCAGGTTCCAAATGAAACTGAACTCTCTATCCGATCATAAATATATATTTTTCGATCATTTTGATGTCACCTTCAATGTGGTGACATATCGTAATCCTAAATCTACAAACTGGGACCTCTTTTTGGAAAACTTGGCGACTAAATTTCATGGATATTTTCCAACAATTAGTCAATTAGACGACTTAGATGACGTCGTGGATACGACAAACTCATTCATATTAGCATCCTACGAAGAAGCTTGTCCACTTCGTACTGTTAAATCGACTAGGGGAACCCCTTGGTGGAGGGCTGAGCTTGAAAGAATGAAGAAAGTTATGAGAAGAGCTTGGAACCGGCGTCAGCGTGATGACTCCAGGGCTTTTAGGTCAGCTCGTAGTGCATATAAGAAATGTCTTAGATCTGCAGAACGGGCTGGCTGGCAAAGCCTATGCACTAATGTCTCTAGTCTGAACGAGGCTAGCAGATTAAATAAAATTCTCTCCAAATCGAATGATTTTCAGATGAACTCCTTGAAAACCAGAGATGGTGTTTATGTGACGGACGAAAAAGATGTTCTTAATTGTCTCTTCGACACACACTTTCCAGGTTGTATCGATCCGGAGTTGAACAATGTTCACAGATCTCATTCTGGTGATTCGGACTAGTGGGCGTTAGCACGCACATTGGTTTCCACTGAATCGATCAAGTGGGCAGTTGACAGCTTTGCTCCATACAAATCACCCGGAAAAGATGGAATACTTCCCGTGCTACTGCAAAAGGGATTTGATATTCTTAAACATGTCTTGAAAAAGATTTTGCTTTTTAGTCTTGCTACCGGGTATATCCCGAAAGCATGGCGAGAAATAACTGTTAAATTTATTCCCAAAGGGGGGCGCTCAAGCTATGAAGAAGCCAAGAGTTTTAGGCCTATCAGCTTAAGTTCTTTTCTTCTGAAAGCTTTGGAACGGATAATCGATCATCACATCAGGAACGTTAGTTTAGTTGAATATCCACTGCACAAAATGCAACATGCATATCAGTGTGGGAAATCCACAATAACTCTGCTTCACGATGTTGTTAACAACATTGAGAAAGCCTTCTCGCTCAAGCAATCTAGCTTGGGTGTATTCCTAGATATTGAGGGTGCTTTTGACAATGTGTCCTTCCAGTCTATTCTGGAAGCGACGCGCGGTCATGGGATACCTGCATGTATCTCAGGTTGGATAAACGCAATGCTTAGTAACCGCATACTTTGCTCGTCACTGCGACAGGCTGAGATACGGAAGTTGAGTATTTGCGGTTGTCCTCAGGGCGGCGTTCTGTCACCTTTGTTATGGAACTTAGTAGCTGACGGCTTGTTGAAGAAACTCAATGACCTTGGATTTCCGACCTACGGGTTTGCTGACGATTACCAAATACTAATTACTGGATTTTGCATCGGAACAATCTTTGACTTAATGCAACAGGCATTAAGAGCCGTCGAACAGTGGTGTCGACAAGTTAAACTATCAGTTAACCCAAGCAAAACTTCAATGGTTCTTTTCACGAAGAAGCGAATAACAACCGGGGTTCGTCCCTTGCAGTTCTTTGATTCTGAGCTACTGTGCGCAGATCAAGTCAAATACGTTGGAGTCATATTGGATTCCAAACTGAATTGGTCTGCTCACATTGAGTTCAGAGTCAAGAAAGCGTGCATGGCCTTCGGGCAGTGCAGACGAACTTTTGAAAAGACCTGGGGTCTCAAACCTAAATACATCTATTGGATTTACACGACAATTGTACGTCCAATACTGTCATACGGATGCCTTGTGTGGTGGCAGAGGGGAGAGGTGGTGACAGTCCAGTCAAAGCTAAACCATCTGCAAAGAATGGCGCTCATGGCGTTGACTGGTGCTTTCACCACGACTCCGACTGCTGCTCTTGAGGCACTTCTAAATATCAAACCATTACACATACACTTAAAACAAGAAGCACTATCATGTGCATACAGACTGCAGGTTACTGGGCTTTGGAACAGTAATCATGTTGATCTTGCTACCAGTCATACACGATTGTGGTCACAAATGGTTACATGGGGTGAAGATATTCTTGCTCCCAGCGATATTACACTCACTTGTAGTTTTCCTTACAGGACATTCCATGTGAAGATTCCCTCTCGAGAGGAGTGGTTGTCTGGCTTTATGGAAAGACAACAACAAACGCAAGTGGTTTGTTACACTGACGGTTCTCTGATGGAGGGACGTGCTGGTGCTGGTGTCTACTGTCGTGAAATGAGATTGGAACAATCTCACTCACTAGGTAGATACTGTTCTGTATTCCAAGCAGAAATCTTTGCGATTATGTGCGGGGTGCAATCGGCCCTTCAACTGAGTTTGTCCGGCAGAGTTATAAACTTCTGCTCCGATAGTCAGGCTGCAATTAAGGCTCTTAGCTCAGACAAATCCCGGTCCAAGCTAGTGATCGCGTGCCGAACCCAAATCGAAGAACTAAGCATTGTCAACACTATCTACCTTGTCTGGGTGCCCGGACATTGCGGTATTACTGGAAATGAATGGGCTGACGAATTGGCCAGGGCAGGTTCAGCGATTGACTTCGTTGGTCCTGAGCCCGCGCTGCCAATTTCGACAAGTTGGATAAGGCAAAAAATACGGTCCTGGGCTTCGTCCGAGCACCGAAATTATTGGAGAAATCTACAAACGTGTCGCCAAACAAAGGCGTTTCTAGAACAACCATGCCCAGTGGTTTCGAAAAATCTCTTACATTTTTCGAAGCACCACTGCGGCATGCTGACCAGGGCTTTAACCGGCCACTGCAAACTCAATTATCACATGGCAACTATTCAGCGCGCTGAGTCTTTTTCATGTGATCTTTGTGAATCCGACTACGGAACCTCATATCATCTGATATGCAACTGTCCAGCGGTAGCGCAATTGCGATTTCGAGTCTTCAGCCGTCCTTATATAGACGAAACCATGTTTGGTCGACTGAAACTCAGAGACATACTAAAGTTTCTTATCCAATGTGGTAAAGAGCTTTAGGCTTATTCGCAGGCAAGTTGAACTACTTGTGAGTTTAACTTACCTGTTGTTTATTTTTGTTTTGTGTTTTTATTTTTCCCACCCTTCCAATTCTACTTCCCCACACCTCCTTGTCCTTTCCTTCCGCTCAGGAAATGATGAAAACACACGGCAAGGCACAAATCCCCGACTATGTCCGGGGAACGTGCCATTTGAGCCAATATATTCTGATTCCTGATTCCTGTATTCTCTTAATATATCCAGAATTTGTCGCATTTGGTCCGTTGTCGATCGTGCTTCCCGAAACCCGCTTTGATATTCATCGACAAAGGATTCAGCCAACAGACGCAGTCTCCTCAAAAGAACATGAGAGACTGCCTTGTAGGCGGCATTGATGATCGTTATGTCTGTAGTCCTTCTTGAAGATAGGACATATGAGGCCATTTAACCAATCCGAAGGAATTGTTTCTACCGCGCAGATCATCCCGATCACGGAGTGGATTGCTTCTCACAGCCGGTCACTTTTTAGACTTTTAGAAGTTCACCCGGAATTCCGCCCTTCTCAACGGTCTTATCGTTTTTAAACTCTCGGATCCACCCATTCCTAAAAAAAATATTCGGTCAAATAACGTACGCTAGCGCACAAAACTAACCTTCGATAGAACACTTATTAGACCGGTTGTCTTATCGACTATACTGGACCAACGCAGCCGCTACACGTAACAGGAAAGGAAGCACCTTTCCAATGAAATTAAAAGATTGAAAATACTCTACCTATATACTTTTTGAGGTAGAGACATTTAAAGACAAACAAGTTGTTTACAAAAAAAAGTTCAATAACTTTGTAACAGTTGATTTGATACACCCTGTGTATGGTAGAGCTGCCTGGTTTAATTCCAGTAAATTAGTCTGCATACTCACTAGACCGGCAACAATTTTGAATTTTTTCAGAACACTGCTAATTCGAACGGTAATTGATAATGGTAATCATATGCAAAATATAAGCTTTTTATGATAGCTCTAGTTCACCCACAAGAGGTTTCAAGTTTCTATAGTAATATATATATATATATATATATATATATATATATATATATATATATATATATATATATATATATATATATATATATATATATATATATATATATATATATATATATATATATATATATATATATATATATATATATATATATATATATATATATATATATATATATATATATATATATATATATATATATATATATATATATATATATATATATATATATATATATATATATATATATATATATATATGGAAATTCGGAAATAACTTAAATTCCAATAAAAAAAATTCACAGTAACTCTGCATACCTCAAAACTTGCGGTCGCGTAGCTTATCTTATAACGAACAGCTTTGGTAAAGATCACATATTGATTGGAGGTTCGCCTAAAAAGTTTATTAACTTTAAAGATTAACCATTTTTTTTCGAAATTTCCTATTCTAAGCGTGTGCGAGAAAGAGAGGCAACACATAACTTTACATGAGAATATCTTTTTACTGCAAAATCGTATCAATTTGCAGTCTTTGGAAATGTTGATCCTTATACTTTAAGCTATATATCTGCAGATTTTGGGATGCACAAGATGATGCTGGCATTTTGTATTGAATCTATTGTTTCGATTGCCCATTATTCATATATTTTCACATACAAACTTGAAAATTCTTGTGAGTGAACTAGAGTTTTCGAAAAAAGCTCATATTTGACCAATTGTATGTAAAGCCAATTACCGTTTGATTTAACAGTGTTTCGAAAAAAGTCGAAATTGTTGCGGGTCTAATACTCACACTACTACAAGGACATTCGGAAACTCATCTCCGTTGAATCTTTTGAGACTGATCAATAAGTATATAGTTTTGTTCGATCGCATCCGTCATCCCGATCCCCTAACTTTTTAATTGTCAACAGATGCGAAAATAATATAAATTCAAGCTTTTCATCCGCACTTGATTTTTATCGTGATTAATGAAACTTGAAAACTTGAACAATTACTAAAAAATGAAATAGAATTTTGTTGAGTAGGAAATGTCGCCCCCTGATTTTGCCGCTCGGGGCGGTTGCCCCCTTCGCCCCCCCCCCCCTTAGCGCCGCCACTGATCTATGCAACTCTCAGAAGTGTTATTATGTGTTTATTACTCTGGGCAGCCGGCTGCTGAGAATTTGTGGTAGATTTATCGTTTGTTGAATTAATTTGGAAATGATCGGTCTGTAAAAAAAGCAACTTCAACTCCAGACTGCCGACAGTCGGGAGTGTTGCTCATGTTTAATTGAATCTAACGGAATGTTCACGATTTCATTATTCTTTGTTTCTGTATTCCGTCGAATCACGACATTCTAAAAACAATACAATACTATGAAAAGCGATTACCTTTAGACACATTCCAGCGTTAGGGGACAACGTTTGCACGCATAATGCAACTTTTAACAGCTCGTCGTTTGAAAAATCTTACGATGTACGCTCAAAAAACTTAATTGAATACTTTAAAAGTCCTAAAACATCGTTAATGTTATGGGTTTGATGTTTTTCAGGTTGTCCTTTGATTCTGAGAGGTGAAAATGTCGCGTTAGGGGACAACAGCGCAATAAATTGATTTTCCAACCTACACTTGTATTTATCAAAAAACCTACTCTATCTCAAACTTTAGAGCATCTATTTGTTCTAGAAATTTGATCATCGATAGTCACAGAACAATACTGTATACTTAGATTTTCAAGTTCTTAGGAATTTTTTTTCACGACCGCTGCGAACACTGCGTTAGGGGACAACACCGAAATGAACACAAACGGTCGCATATGAAGTGTTGTCCCCTAACGCGACCGAAGTGTTTGTTGAAGCTCAAACAAAGCGATGTATATTACCTCTGAACCTGTGAATAACTCAAAATAAAGATTTGAGCTGCCAAACCAGATGTATTTCTAGTTTCACCTTCATGTGTTTTATTAAGAAATCAAATTAATATAAAATGAGGACAGGACACACCGCATACCACAGTGTGGACCGGTATAGAAGAGATTGTAGACCACAATCGCCACTTTCTAATGGATCGAAAAAGGTGGTTTCAAGTAGTTTTGGTAAGTTTAATATATTATTGACATCAGTGGCGGATCCAGGGGGAGGGTCTTGGAGGTTCGGACCCCCCCCCAAATTTTTAACATCTTGAGAATTTTTAAAAAAGTTTATTTTTTAAATTCATTCTAAGTTCAAAATCTTTGCAAACAAGATTCGATTACCAAAACTGATTTTAATTAAATGAGGATATTACATATTACGTATTGTACAATGAACATTTTAAAGTCGAAATTTTGGACCCCCTCCGAATTTTTTTTCTAGATCTGCTCCTGATTGGCATAAGAAAATATATGAAATAAAATTACCTGTTTCTTAGGGTGACTCGATTTTTTTTATTTTGTTCACCAACTAAGTTTTTTTCATGTAAGTTTGGTGCACTGACTTTGTTTTTTGACCTTATAAAATCTTGAAAAAAAAATTGACTGATGATTAAGGCAGATAACATAGGGTTGTTCAATATTTATTTTCTTGTTACGTTACAAATACACAAATGTGACTCTGAAGCAATTCAACAAAGGAAAGACTGTCAAACGATTATACTCAGTCGAGCAGTTATTATATTTACATATTGTATATAATGTTGTCGCGAAATACGAGTAATACGGTTGAAAAAAAATTCGAAAGAGAATATCGCCCTTTCAGTTCATCCTCTGGCGTTTGCACAACTGTTTCTACTCATAGATCTGCAAAACGACACTTATTAGTGATGATTGCGGAAATTAATCAAAATGTAGCCGTTTTACGCAATTTTTGGAAAAGAAGGGTAAGATCCAGCTTTTTGAAAATTTAGATATATTAGAGTACAAAAAAAATCGTTAAAAAATTTCACACAATTGCGGTCTTATGGCTTGTCATTGAATTATCTAAATGATAGAAAACTGGAGAATTTCGTAAATTGTATCTTTTATTAGCGAATTCTAAGAAATGCACATCCTCGGGATAACAATTCGAATTTAACGTGCTATAAAAACATCAAAAAACTGCATTAAACTACGATGTTTGGTTCATGTTGAAGAAAATCTATCCCGAAAAGACAAACCGCGTTAGTTCCAAGTGGTCAATAATTATCCCGCTAATTTGAAAGAATGTGACGACGAGTGAGTGTTATTCCCTATGACCAAATTCTTCCGCTCGCTCTCATACTTATTTAGTATTCTAATGTGTTCCATTCTAATGCGTTCCATCTTTGAAATCACTTCGAACTCTGTTCTGAAATTGTTGATTTATACTTAGATAGCTTATTTACTGATATATGTAATAAAAAACTTGATAATTTTTCGATATTATAAGGCCTTCACTTTAATGGAAACCCCCCCCCCCCTCTCCCCGCCCCTGAGACCACCCATAACACTGCATGGCTGCGGTATTGCTGAAATAGGTTTGTTATATCTTTTATGTCCAATTACTATTCTGTAGGCTCTCAAAGTAACTCTGCAAAAGATTTATCGTATTGCAACGGAAAGCGTTAGGGGACAACACTTCAGTGCACCCCTCTGAAAGAACGATTCCAAAGCTTGTTATATACAAATAGCATATTTTTAGAAAGGTATTGATGAGTACTAATAGCTTCTAAAAAAGATTTCATAGATAGCGTGCTTTGTGTTCATGAAAAATTGAAAAAACATGATATTTGCGTTAGGGGACAACGCAGAAATGGTCAATTTTTGCCCCCCTTGTATCCGACGATCAATTCACTCAATAAATCTGCGTCCGAAGATGAAATCTTTGTACAATATGTGAACAATAAAATGGAATTTAAGATTATTCCAAATAAATTTTCTTACAAACCTGTCGGTGTGGTACGGAAAAATCAATTCAATTATTAAAAACGAGTCATAAATGTATTACTGGTTTTTATTGACGACCGTCATAAAATTCTTTTAAAAAATTTCTATATATCTATGATTTGGGAGCCTTAAACCTACACCAACATATTTCAGAACAACTTTTACTTATATTAGCAGATTTATTTTCATGAGGTAAGCGATACAAGTGCGTGGAATTGTTCACACACGCTGAGACAGTCACAATAGTCGATAAAATAAAATCACTCAGGCAGGCAATTGGTGAGGGAACAAACAAAACTGGCTCAGTCAATGAGTTTCAACGTCGCAAATGCTTAGTGTGGAAGTTTACCGTGACTTAACTTTTTGTCGGTTCCGACAGCATGAAGTAACAAGTTACTTTACGCTTGTTCGGACATGCCGTAGACTCAGGTGATTCGCATTTCTAATGCCAAAAGACCCTGACCACTACGGTAGCAGACAAAGGGTTAAGTCGCCGGTGAGCTCTAAGCTTGCATATATGATCCTTCCACGCTTTTCTAAACTTTCTCCTTTCAACACCTTGCTCTCCCTTGAGTACTATGGCTCTAAATATTGAAAAATATACTTCACCTTCCAGTCCCTTGCTAATTAAATGCCGAAAAAACTGTTGACAGATATGGCAATACCTATGCTATTGAAGATTTCATAATACAAGTATTATTTTCGTGTATAAACTTTGATATTTATATAGCAAATAAAATGACAGTTATATATTGGTTTCTTTCTCCGCGAACAATTGAATAAGGTGCCGATTTTTATGTTATCAATATTCGTGCGCGTTGTTAAGCTAACTGAAGTACATTTTAAACGGTATAAAATAAGCACTACCGAAATACCTGAAAAGACTAGCTTTATATATCGAATATGACGCTATTGTTTACACTAATTACTAGAACAAGATTGGAGACAATAAGAACGAACAGAAATGAACCTATCACCTTTTACGTGAATAATCAAGCTAGAATATTTTATACTCATGAAGAAATATAGTTAACATGACAGGTTGAAAGTATTCGATATATTGAGAACAATCAATTAAATTTCATTAAATTAATTAATGAGACTAAACGTAAGTCAATGAATATGACAATAAAACATATGGTTGATGTCAAGTCAGATCGGACTAAGTGACACCGCATTGATTTCGAGAAAAACGAGTTTAAAGCCTGAATTGCAGCATCCCTCACATTATAATTTGAAACTAATTTAACTAATTTAAGGTCTTGCGACTTAGTCCGGTCTGACTCAACACCGACCATATATTCTTCGTGCTAACATAACTGCTGTAAATTGGGGTAAATAGATTCTGATTCTTCTCACGAACTGCCAATTCTCAATCCCTAATATATGAATCAACAGTCATCATTTCACTCAGACAAGACCATGCGTATTCCCCACGCACATTAAATGCCCCGTGGATTAGTTTCCTAGTTGGTCATATAAACACTAAACAAACAAAGAAATTAGTTTAATCAGTCCAAAGATATATCTGCTCTTTACTAGCATAGGCCATTTAAATTTCTGTTGACAGCAACGAAAGGCAATCGTTTGTCCCTTTACCTTAGCGAAAGCTAAATTGTGCATCTGACAGGAAGACCCGATTGTCGAGGCGAAATGAAATCAATATCTCGAACAACTTCCGGTTACAGGACAGCAGCTGTGGTCGAAAGCTGGTTTTCCTGGTTTTTTGATCACGATAACACTCCAATAATGTTGGACAATAATACCTTCTAGAAACTTAGTAAATAAACTTAACAAGCGTCTCCTGGCAGAGTCTGGCAGATTCTTCGACAAGCTGAATTTGATTCTGTTTAGCCCTGAGGCTTCTCTGTGTCATAATAAGACAGCAAGAAAGCGGTGGTGAGAACTTCACCATCGAAAACGATTTTTCGTACGCGGCGTACAGAGCGGACACGGTGCAGTAGATCTTCTGTTGGTTTGAATATTCCATGCTCGTTAGTACTGTGCTTCGATTCCGTGGGTATAGGACCGTGCTCCAAAGAATGCTCATCGATGTTTCACTCGTTCGCCCGTCAACGAACCGGCGCCAATAGCTACGTTTTTGGCTTCCATCAAACTCATCTTGCGCGCTTTCGCCATCGCGTACTGTCGGTAGCTGGCTGGCAGCCCGTCGTCCCGAAAGATCTTGTACGCGGCGACCTTCTCCGCGTACAAGTCTGAGCGCTCTTTGTCCCACCATGGGTTGGGAGGACGCCCACGAGAGTTCGAGTATGGCACGCGTTTAGCCTGAGCGTGAGTCGCGGTATCGAGAATCAAACCAACCAGGAGCCCGTGCTCTTCCTCCGGAGAAGCTTTTGTGTGGACTCGATTTTGCCGAATATCGTGGACGCATAGCTCTTCCAATATTTCGTGTGAGGTCATACGAAACATGGATTGTATTTGGTGGCCCTGAACCGTTAGCAATATTAATTACGATTGGCAGATGGTCGCTGCCGCGAGGATCAGAGACTACCTTCCACATGAAATCTAACCGCAGCGATGTCGAGCAAAGGGACAGGTCTAAGGCGCTCGGACGGGTCAAGAATCCATGTCATTTCACCCGTATTCCAAATGGTCATATTGAAGTTGTCGCAAAGCTAGGGTAAATCGATTATCATCATGAAGGCAACCCCATGCCGTACCGTGGGAGTTGAAGTCACCTAAAACTAGCCTCGGTGCGGGGAGGAGTTCCGCAATATCGCAAAGCCGTCGGTGGCTAACTGAGGCTTTAGGTGGGATGTAGGTGGAAGCAATGCAAAGGTCTTTGCCTTTAATTCTGGTTTGGCAAGCGACAACTTCAATGCCTGGTGTCGAGGGGAGGTCGATTCGGTTGAAAGAATAGCACTTTTTGATCCCCAAAATACTTGGGAGAAGAAATGTTCTTCCTTTTTCTATTGCTTCTAGGCACAGCAGAAGATGTTCCCTCCTGGGGTTCATCACGGTCGCCTTCGTCAGTAGACAACTTGGTATAGATGTTCGTAGAGACAGGTGGCGTAGCTATCTTAAGCATTTCTGCAAAAGATCGCTTGGAGCGTCCCTAAAGGGAACGCTTAAGATTCTCCCCGTGCTGTTTGTACGCGGGACATGAAGGGAGATCATGTGGGTTTCCCCCACAGTAAAGAAAAATTTTTGATTTAAATTAAGCTCATTTTTTGTGAATCCCTTCAAAGGAACTAAGTTCCACTGGGATTTCATATTATTTTGTTTGTTGTTTTGATCTCCGCGTTTCTTTTTGTTTACTTGTTGTGTCCATTACCAGGGGGCTCTCTGTGTGAGCTCTTTGGTGTGGGGGTTAGTGGAGGGTATAAAAAAAAAAAAAGACACTTTTCGCCATCCTTTTTTATTTCGACTATGTTAGTCACATTTTCTTTTTTTACATTTTAACGACATTAAACTAGCTAGAGATTACTGGCTAGGGAAAGTTATGAAAATTAGAGCCATAGTACTCAAGTGAGAGCAAGGATGTGAAGTAATGTGGGTCGAGCTTAGGCAGTATACTGCGATTTTTATAACTTTCGACATCTCTTCCACAGGAATCATCAGCATGATTCCAATCGCATTTCCCACAACGGGCTTTATTGCTACAATGGGAGGCTGTGTGTCCCAATTGTTTGTATTTAGTACATGACCTGCGGCACAAAGAGGCGAACAGGTAGACGAACCTTGTCAAAGAGGAGGTAGTTGGGAAGAGCAGAACCGGCGAAGGTCACCCGATAAGAGTCTGAGTTGACGTATATTTTCTTGCCGTCAGCTGCGACTGATGCTGAATGCAAACGTTTGCACTCCAGTATCTTCTGGCTTAAGCATGGGGTCTTTGAAACAGCCAGTCTCATATTTTAGAAGGTCCTCACAATTCAGACTCGAATCGGAAACGACCCCACTGACTTCAACCCTGCTAGCTGGAATATACACCCTGTACTCCTTCGTAAAGGGCCCGTAGCCAGCCATATCATTTGCCTGGTTTAAACTGTTAACAACCGCCCGAAGCTTATCAGGGTGAATTTTCGATATCTCTGTCACGGCCGAATACCGATCCGCCAGAACCCGAGAAATCTGCAACAGATTCAAACACTTTTTGTCTTTGGTCCGGAAGAAGATCACCCGGTGGCCGAGCTAGGATATACTTTGAGCCGGTGAGCCGATTTGGTTTCGACGTCCATCTCACCATAAGATGAACCGCCGTCAGGGGAAGTCATTTTTGCACGTGCCTATTGCCCAGTGCACGTTAGTAAGAGAACCAAGAAGGGGAAACGTAAACTAATACTTAACTTGTGTATGTAACGGAATCCAGACGGCTTATTAGAAGAACACTGCTTCACTGGTTACTAACCGGCTAACGGTACTCGTAAACAGAAACACAAAAGAAGGGAAAAACACTGAAATCTCGACGAGGCGGAGAGTGCGCAAGATAACCACTATTCTTTGTCGTTATAGACTGCACTGACTGGTAATAAAAGACTTCTGCCTCGACTGACCGCTTAATAACGAATAGTAAATGATACAAAACTGAATGAATATGGAATCGCATCTCGCGGGTTTATATAATGGCTCACTGCTCTAACCAATCAGTGCACGCCACTATAACGCCCAAGTTGCGTTGCTTGATGACATCATCGTTCTGGAAACGTCCATCGCGTACAGATGTCTTGGGAAGCAATTACAAATCTGGTTTATTTGAGAAATTGTAAACAAACTCCTACCTAAGTTGATGATAGTTACTCAAGAGATAGAATCGAAACACAATATTCTATGTATGTAGGTCGGGTAATATTAATCTAGCCTTTTTTTAGTTTTAAAGGATAGGTAAGATATAGCTGAAAATTTTTTACCTTTGATTGCGTTTCTGATTTTTTTCCGAACGGAAAAATGGAATTCGGTAAAATATCATATTAATTTTAACCTTTCGGAAGTCGCATCTCTATTTAGTCGATCTAATATTGGGTACTTCACATCGAATTAGGTTTAAGCTCTGCGGCGGTCTCTCTAGAATATCTGAACGCACCCAGTGCACTACGCGGCTTCCGGAGAAGCTTGTTTCCTGGTACGCATAAGAAGTAAAACAACATTTCTACTTCTGCCAAGCCAATTTTCACTTTCAACCTCACCAACCGCAACGATTTCACAAAACTTCCTCGTCACACCGCATCAGTTTTTGTAGAAATACATAAGAAAGTGACATAGGGAAAACCATCTGTCAACCGGCGACGTTAAGTTTCCCCGAAGTTCAACCCGAGGTCAACTTTCCACTTCCTGGTGGCTGACCCGAGAAACCCACTGCCCCTGCACTAAATATACGAACCATTTCCTTGTTTGAGTAAGCACAGTAGTGAAAGTGATTACGTCGTTCGCCATTGTTCGCCATCGTCGTCTTCGTCCTAGGTCAAGAAATTAATTGCTTTCTCAACTTGTCGCTTCTGGGCGCCATCACGTCATTAGCATTACCATCATCGTTTGCTCGAGTTTTTCTTTCGGTTGCCGACTGGGGAAAAAAGAGTATTTTCCAAGAGCTGAGCAGTACACTTTTCATAGTTCCTTTCAGTAAGTGGTCTAAGGCTGTGGGCAGGATGCAACGAAGAGAAGAATTGTCATCTTGGTGTCCGTCTTGGTGAAATGGGTATACACTCAAGTTTTTTTTTACGCGGTTTTTTTTGCGCGGTATTTTTTTACGCGGTTTTTTTTTACGCGGATTTTGAAATTTACGCGGTTTTCATTTACGCGGATTTTGAAATTTACGCGGTTTTCATTTACGCGGTTTTTGAAATTTACGCGGTTTTCATTTACGCGGTTTTTGAAATTTACGCGGTTTTCATTTACGCGGATTTTGGAATTTACGCGGTACCCATCAATGAGGTTCCCTCTATCGCGGATTCTTAAATTTAAGTGGTTTTCATTTACGCGGATTTTGAAATTTACGCGGTTTTCATTTACGCGGATTTTGAAATTTACGCGGTTTTCATTTACGCGGATTTTGAAATTTACGCGGTTTTCATTTACGCGGATTTTGAAATTTACGCGGTTTTCATTTACGCGGATTTTGAAATTTACGCGGTTTTCATTTACGCTGATTTTGAAATTTACGCGGTTTTCATTTACGCGGATTTTGAAATTTACGCGGTTTTCATTTACGCGGATTTTGAAATTTACGCGGTTTTCATTTACGCGGATTTTGAAATTTACGCGGTTTTCATTTACGCGGATTTTGAAATTTACGCGGTTTTCATTTACGCGGATTTTGAAATTTACGCGGTTTTCATTTACGCTGATTTTGAAATTTACGCGGTTTTCATTTACGCGGATTTTGAAATTTACGCGGTTTTCATTTACGCGGTTTTCATTTACGCGGCTCGTATCCCCCGCGTAAAAAAAAACCTGAGTGTATTTCACTGCTGAAGAAACTAGTAGGAAACGATAAATTGTTTTAATTTGTCCACTTCATGGAAGACACTGATGCGAAAGTCTTGGTGATGAAAATTGAAATCAGTTTTATTGTCGCCGCACGTCATCTTTTCACCATCCATCGTAGCCGGACAACCTACGGAGATCAAACCAGCTGATGGCGGCACCGACAGTGAAACCAAGAACCAAGCTCAGTAAGTTAATGGAGGAAAGTGAGAGAAAATTAAATTAGGACACCATCAACATCAGCATCGTCGTCCGTGCCATTCACGCGTTGACTTCTTACAGTGCCTAGGCAGGATCCTGAGTGGCAGCCTAACTAACTAGGTTAAATAAATGAGGCTCGTGGTCCAGACTCCAGTTTGTAACAGATCACGGGGCGAAGATTTTACCCCGCACTGAGTTTGTGGATTGCGTGGAGCCACGGTTAAGTTAATATAATTTTTCTCCGGTGATTCGGTCCTCTCCACAAAGATCGGTACGAGAGATGAGCACGAGATGGCATTTATTTAGAGTGACATAATTTGCCAAAGTGCTCAACCGAATTGGTGCATGTTTTAGATTATACATATATTAGGTAAAACCTATGTATTTTCCTTAAAGTTGTGTAAAAACGATTGTCGATTCGATTATTATTTTTGAAATAAACTGCTTACCACAAACTACACGATTTGGAGAGGTTTAGGGCGTTCCTGTTTGCAATACAAATTAGTTTGAATAAAACCTCCCTCAAAAAAAAAGAAAAAAGCAATTTCAAGCGTGAATTTTTCTTCTGCAGCAATTATCTGTGGGCACATGTCTGTTGGAAGGAAACAAAAATTACCGGAATGTTTTCGGCATATTAGGAGCTACTCGTTTCAGTTTTTGAATTTTTTTGAAGCAGCTGATTGAAATTCCGACAACCGACGAGCAGTCGTAAGAAGGAGAATAAAAAACCAAAACAACGACCGTTTGCCAATTTGTAAATTAATTTCGCTTCCGTGCTACTGTTGCATTTCGAGCAGAACAGACGCAAATGGTTTTTTTTCAGCTCTCAGATATATTGCTTTGACAAGCATCATTTATAACTTGCGAAAATGTGATCGTCAAATGATTTTTTTTTGTCGTTGTTGAACTGATGCAAACTTCATCATGATGTTACACTATATGATGAAAAGTCACTCGCCCAAAAATTTTTAATGACCAGTACCCATAATTGAAAGATGTCATCTGTAATTAAATTACCATATAAAGCCAATAAATCAGCAGCAAAAAAATATGTAACACGACAAACGACTCACTGTACGAAATCACCTGTTGTCCCCGCGGAGTTATGTGCTGTTATTTTTTTTTCTTTTCCCTGACCCAACCAATCGCCGGCCAAAGCTAGCTAGCGCTGGGTGATAAGGAATTGTGGACATGCCGAAAACAAGGACGAAACCCCGAACGGGCTTTGAAGGAGAGATAAATACGTTCACCGGCAATTAATGTAAATTGCACCCAATTGCCCCGACTGGACTGGACTGCAACCGGTTGTTAGAGCCAAAACGAAAAAAAAAATAAGTTCAGTCAAGCTTCCGTAGAACTTGAACTTGAACGGTGCACCAAAGCGACAAACAAAATCCTCGCCTCTCGGAATATTAAGAATCGAAATTCAGCAGACCGTGGCCTGTATCACCGCAGCCGGACCGCATCGCGGACGGAAATTTATTATCACCTTCGGAGCGAAATTTATTAAATTGCTAATTTCTCGTGTTATGAGCCTCGCAGATGATAGCGGAATGGGTTTACAGGTGCTTTGCGAAAGTTATGGTCACTGATTAAACTTTGAAATTAGTCGATAAGCCGAGACAGCGAGAGAGATTCCTGGGGTTGAAAAAATAAGAAAAACGTAGCTCTGTCTTTCAGCACTTCATTTTTTGGTCAATCAACTCGAGAGGTGCCTCCAGGATTTGCGTGTAGTCGTGCATGGTTTGAAGCTATTTCCAGTACAAAGAGTCTGTTTCCAGAGGATCATTTGAGAACAGCGAGAGGAGCAAATGAGCTAAAAGATTACTGTAATTGGACATAAACTGACATCATTAGAACCTGCGAAGAGGCAAACAGGTTGTGTTTGACCAAATGGGCTGGAAGCCACCATTTCCGTCCACTTTGGTCTGAATATAAATTACGGACTGGATTGCAAGTGTAATGTTGAAATGAATGGTCTTTCATTCTGGAATCACATTTCGAATATTGAGTTAAAAATGAGCAGGAAAATAGGAATGGCACTCTGATGTTCCAATTGTATCGTTCCCATGTTGCTCTTTTACGATTTCGAGTTTTCATCGCCACACATTATAAATTCAAATATATTTTCATGTAAACACGTCGGAATGTAGGGTTTGTTCCAAAAATTTGGGGGAAAATGACAAGTAATTTGATCCCATCACGAAAGTTTCTCGCATATTTGTCTTGGTTAAATCAAAACAGCGGAATACATATTAGAAGAATTTTTAGATATGATTTACATTAAAATAAGACCGAAAAGCAAAACAAAACGATGCACAGTAGAAGAAACCCGAACAAAAAGATAGTTAATTGGAATCCGCTGCAAAAAACATCCGCGTGGTATCCGGTGGTGGCTGAAATCTCTCGAAATATTTCAGCAAAGAATTTACTCATTGGGTTTCTGTTTCCCCATGTCGTAAGAGGCGACTAATAACAGCCGTACTGTCAAATGGTTAGGTAACATAGTACTCACAAGTTTTCTATCTCATGCCTTCAAGCAGTGGCGTAGCCAGAAATTTCGTTTGGAGGGGGTTTTGATGAAAATCGCAATTTTTTTGAAAAAATGCTAAAATTTAATATGAGTTTGATAAATTATTGAAAACTCAAAAACATAAGTAGTCTAACAGATGTCATTCCAGTCTACAAACAAGAAGGATCAACATGGAACAATTTTCAAACCTCTATAGATTATTTTCTTGTATAATATGTCAATGAAGTCAAAAATTGCGATCTTTTAGAGTGGGATAAATGATCTAAAAAATTTTCAACGTTCAAGATCACCTAATATAATAATCCTTGACTTTGAAGGTTTGACCACTTCGGGATGTTATCAACATAAAACAGCGCCTGCTTTGATATAGCAATTTTAGTGATTAACTCTCATAGAGGTAATTACGGTGAATTAATTTTTCAAAAATATTAAGAGACATGGTGCCTTCAGCAAAGTTTTTGACAATGTCATTTCAAACAATTTTGTTGAAAATATGAAGGCTACATGAATTCAACATATAGGGATTTAAATGGACTGGGCCTGCTATATTTCTTCTTAGTGAAGAAAAATTTAGGTGAAAACTATGTTTTTCTGCGCTACGGATAAAATTGTTTGAAACAATCATTGCGAGTTGAGAACACAAAACCTATAACTAAATTATGGATGGATGGAACTGAAACTTGCGTTTCGACTTCATCTCATCAGAATCCGACACCAACTTGGTGGGCGGACTAAGCTAGCGCCGAATTGATGCTAGCTCCTGAAAATGGAATCACTCTTTGTGTTTTTGAGTCCGTTTAATATCTGGGAATTATTTGTTTTAAATCCAGTTCCCTTATTTTTTTTGTAAGCTTCAAAGGCACCTTGAACGCAATGTGAATTTATTATTTAATTACCACAGAAGAGATTTATCAAATACAGTAATTTCAGAATAGCTTGTTGTAAAGGTTTTCTACTACTATATTTCGATACTCTGAATATGTGGGATATTTATGTCTTTGACAAAGTTGTTTGAAATAGCACTTTCGAAAACTTTGCTGGAGATATTAAGTCTCGACCCAAATTTGGTTGAAGAGTAATTCTTGTCTATAATTACTTCTAGGAGGATTAACCGTCAAAATTATTCTATCAGCAGATGAACAGTTTTACGTTTTGAAATTCTTCAATGTTACTTAACATCGAAATTTGGCAGTTTCGAATGAATGTGATCGTGACCGTTAAAAATTTATCGAGCATCATTTTACTTTTCTTCATTAGTCAACCTCACAACTTTCAGTACTAGTACGTAGCACACAAAATTTTAGTACGCCATTCATTGCATCCTGCTAAGAGGCTATTCATATAGTTGATAATACAACAAAAATCCAATGCTCATGAAACCGATCCTGACCTGCTAGAGACAAAATTACATCAGCTTTCAACTAGTTTCTGAAATATTATTCTTGTTGTTAACCATATTGAATTGTCTAAACTCTACACAATCTGAAAACATACATTTTCAGCAAATGTTGAAATGTATGTAAGTTTTCGGTAAACAAGCTTATGTTTTATATGCAATCAACCTATTCAAATTTAGATTCCCTTTCGAAAAATTGTGTCTAATCCATATTTTGAAGCATCTTTCCAAAAATGAGCTCATAATAATTCAGACAGTTATTTTATTTTACATTGAAGTAATTTGACAACTATGGGATTTTGGCTAAGAGATAAGTTACAATTTTTCAAAAGTTCTCATGACGCTTTAAACACAGTTCTCAATGTAGTGATCAGAGAATATTTTTCTAAAAATATTTTGTGGAATATTAAATTATATTCGTCAGCATCAATTTTTTTTTTCAATCCAATTAATTTTGATTTGGGGGGGGGGGTTAACCCCCAAAACCCCCCTGACTACGCCACTGCCTTCAAGTGAGTATTGATAACATTTGGTCGTTGGACCGGCGTCGGCTTCTGCTGTAGCATCGGTATGAGAGGGTGCCAACGGGCGGGCCTCAAAACCCGTACCGTAAATTTATGCCCCAATCCAAGGTGTGACGCGACCCGTGCCGAGGGATGAATGGCGGAGGGCTTCAACACTTCGAACCCCAGCCTTACGTAAAACTAGAACTGGGATCCGGAGTGATGATAAATACCAAGCTGCGTACGGAGCCTATGGAGCACCACAGCGCACCCCACAGTATTTTTGTCCTTACCGTGTCAAGCGGGGCTCTGACAGGGTTGACTCCCTTTCCTTAGTTATTCGTGTAAACAAAACGGAAAACACTAAGAACACTGCAAACATGAGTTTGGAGGAGATGAACTCTCCAGATAGAGACGAGGTTCGGATAGTGGCCAAGAAGGACACAGACCAGTCCGGCGGAGCAAACGGTGGGTTGGAGGGGTCCGAGAACAAAACAAGAGGAACAGGAAGAACTCTTAAGCGGAGCGACGAAGAAATGCTATGGGTGGCTGCTGAGAAACAGCCACAAACCCACTGAAGCGCTAGAGTTAGCAAAAATCCCAATAGGGAAGGCACCATCCAAGGGACAGAGTTCAACGGACACGGAGTCGCCGAACGACAGTGGGTGCAGGAAGGTACCGCAACGGAAAAAAATCAAGGATCAGGATCCTGGACAGACACTAAAAACTGAATAGCGCACAACTTTCAGCGAAATGGCCAGGTCGTACTCGATGGTCATCATTCCGGTTGGGTACTCTGCGAATACCCTCAGTCATGAACAACTGAATGCTACTCAATGCGCGCTGATCGATAGCGTCATGGAGCAGAGCTTATGCAGTGCGAGACCCAAGTTTAAGAAGTGCACCCACAAACAAGGGTATCTCGAAATCGCCTGTGTAGATAAAGATACAGCTAAGTGGCTGAAGGATGCCACATCTGCGATCAAGCCCTGGGAAAGCGCTTCGTTGGAAGCTGTTGAAGCGTCGCAGACTCCAAAACAAACGCTTTACAACGGGTATTTCCCCGACAGCATCGACAGTTCCGATGCGAACATCCTCCGCCTGGTGCAGAATCAGAATCAGAACGACGCTGGAGGGTCGTGAAGAGAACTACGGTCCTCAAAATGGTAGAGCTCCTCTTGGCGGTAGATGAGGCTTTAGTGAAACTGATAACCTCCCAACACAACCAGCTGAACTACGTACTCGGAAAGACTAGAATGCGCCAGCTGAAGGGGGCCCGGTCTTCGCCGAACGTGGAAGTTCTAGGCACTGTACTGTAAAAGCTCCTGTGGGTGGCCCAACACGGAGCACCTCACAACGGACTTCTTACCAGAGCAAGCCTGCAGCAACGGTAACGAGTGCATCGGTGGCAGCCCGTCTCACGAGCTATACACTAAAGCACACCTACCGAAGGCAACTCAGGAACTGATACGCAAGGAGAACATCGAAAATCCCTTGTAGGCGAAGGTGCGAAGCAAATACTGGGCCAAAAAAGACCACTAGAACGATGAACAGCACACAGCCTGTTTTTAGCCGTCGGTACAATAAAGCGGATGGAGAATTGGCCCCAAAAATCCACGGTAAAGAAACACCGAAATAATGAGCAGCATTCACTGCATTCAACCCTCACCCATGCAAAAGGAGCCACAAGCGTCCTTGCTCGGAGGTTCACCAAAGAGCGCCTAGACATCGCTCTTCTACAGGAGCCGTGGGCAAATAAACACAAAATCTTTGGCTTAAATTCCTCAGCTCACAGGTTAGTATATTGTATCGACCAGCCAACTCCAAGAGCTGCAGTTTTGATAAACAGAGCAATAAAATTCTCTCCAATTACAGAATTCATTCAACGATACATCGTTGCAATAACAGTGGAAGCACCGACGGCTAGAGAAGAGCAGGAGATTGTGATCGCATCTTTCTACTTCCCTGGCGATGCGGATACAGCACCACCTTCTGAAATCGATGCCCTCATAAAGTACTGCAGAAGCATAAACAAGGCCTTTATCATGGGATGAGATGCCAATGCACATCACACAATATGGGGTAGCACTAATATAAATACCAGAGGTGAGTACCTACACCCAAAACTCGGCCGTAATATTTTTACGAAAAAATGCTCTAATAGCAAGAGTTTAATACTGAAACGGCCCCAACAAAAAATTCCCCAAACGGCAATAAAATCTTCTCTGCGTCGCACTCATGTTTCATCAATTCTTACACAATAAATGACCTGTGTTAAGCCAAAGAGGACCAAGCGCCATTTGGAGGTACCTTCCTAAAAATCGCTATCGCAGCTAATGTAGCACTATAAACACCTACATCAATTTATTTCTGAGAACTCAAATAGTAATCGATAGCAAATAAGTACCCTTAGACTTTGTATGATAATGGTAAATAATCGAAAAAATATTTTTTTCATTAAAAACATCAGGAAAAAAAATATGGCGCTCAGCTCGCTTTGGCTTAACGCAGGTCAAATACAACGCGTCGGATTGTCTGGATGTGTGTAGCACTTCGCTGGTCATTGTATTGCGCATCAAGCGAAGCAAACATAATGTGGATAAAGACGAGTTTCGGCACATTTTGTATTTGAAGATCGGCTCACACTCGGCTAGCTTCAAAGCTCAGTCAGAAAATACCGACTCGGGATAGTAGTGGTGTATTTCAGTCGTTAAATTGAAATTTCTTTTCTATCACGCACGTCAACAGCAAGGTAACCACTGTACAAAACATACAGAGTCCTTCCCGTTATGTCCGGATCCGGAACCGAAGGTCTAAGCACTAAGTGAATGGCTGGCGTCCAAAAGGGACTAACGCACATTTTGCATGTTTTACAGGAAATGGAAAAACTTCTACATTTCCAAATTAAAATTGGTTTTTATTATAAAAATACATTATTTTATTAGTAGTTCATTGATTTGATTGTCTAGAAAAAATAAGATCATTACATGAATTACTTTTCATTCTTTCTTTATCTTTCGTTTTAGAGTGTGTCTTTGACAAAGTTATTGTGTGACATCTAGCACTTTATTTGATCATTTCATATTAGTTTGGAATTCAATCGCTAGGGCGGCGTTGTTATCAACTTTTAATGGAACGAGATAGAAAGATGGTGTCTACGGCAAAGTTGTATGTCAGGTAATTATGAATATATCTTCTGAAGATACCAACTTTGCAGGTCCTACAAGTTTTAAATATCGCGCATTTTTTGAAAACATAATCTGTAAGAAAATGTTTTAACTAAAACCTTCTATATCTCGAAACATACAGGAGCTACAAAGTTTGCATCGTCAGAAGATATGTTTGAAATGACAGGATCTACAACTTTCTCGAAGACACCACATTTCTATTTAGCTTCATTAAAAAGTTGATAACAGCGCCGCCCTAGCGACTGAATTCCGAACAAGTGTGATTCAGCCAAATAAAGCGCTAAGTGCCATACAGAAACTCTTCCGAAGACACGATAACTGTATAATGAAAGATAATAATTGATTCCACGTGTTTTAACTTTCCGACCACAATGTACCGTTTTTCTTATAATCCATTTTTGCTCGGTGAACTTTCAATGTAGAGACATGACAACTTCACTGCAATTTTTAAAAAAATATGCTCAATAATATACATTTGTGTAAGAAATATATATTAGACAGAAAATAGCCATACATATCAAGTGTATGATCGGCCCTTATCTTTAGGAACGACTGTTTGGGCCGAAACGTCAACGTACAATACAATCCAACCAAAAACAGAATTATATCAAGTTCACCGACAGGTGAGCTACAACGCGAAATTTACTGATTGCGAATCGATAGACTACTTCGATCTTAAAACCTAGGAAAGCGAACGAGAAAACTTGAATTTTCATAAGACTCAATAAGGGGGTTGACCCCTTTTGGACGCCAGATACTCCATGGTCAACTTTGACTGCTAATAGCAAAACATTTAAAAATTAATTTAAAAACCAGGACTAGTCCGGTTCCGGGTACTGACTGGTCCAGATCCGGAAGCTGGCCTACATCCGGGTGCGGGTCCGGATCCGGGAACCGGGAGGTCCGAGTTTGGGAACTGGTCCGGATCCGAGAACTGGTCCGGATCGAGAACTGTGCCGGATCCGGAAACTGACCAAAATTTTTATTTCACTATCCAATTTACCCAGTAACAAAAAAACGTTAACCGGGTTTCTGCCAATATTGTGGCAGATTCCGGCATGAATTTTGGCAGAAATCCGCCAGAATCCCGGTTGGTTTGACCCGATTCTAACATTATCATAGAAATCGACAGAATTATCCTACATACGAACAGAACCGAGGTTAACACACACACTGAAAATGTGTTTGGTTGTGTGATACACCTACATGAACAGCAACCGAAATTCGTCATTCCACCGTTTACTACTTTTGCGAGAATATGAGCTTAACACCGCAATGCGCAATTGTGTGGTCTGTTACCGAAAAGACCCAAAAGTAATAGAAACATACCCGTCGGATTTTGGGTGTAGTATTATCGGTTTTGTTGCTGTTCTCCAATATAGTATATATACAGGTGTTAGCACTTTGGTATTCATAATATTAGCACTTAGCACTTTGGTATTCGTAAGATGAATCTTACATGAGTGGTGTTAGTGATATCAGTATAAATCGATTTGCTTTCGTCATACCGTTCGTTTCGCTTCCATTGAATCGTGTGAACGCTATGACGTTGACCCGTTGTATTTCTGGATAGTATAAAATTTTTTAGTTTCCAACGTTAACAAACCGTATGATTTGCCACACCTATTTACACCCACTGGCTGCTCTCGTCATTCTCTCGCCTTCATTGCGCTAGTCAGGTCACCGGTTAAGTTATAAAAGCTATAAAATTTTAAATTAGATTAATTGCGATACACAGGGCTGTAGTGAGAAACTACGGACCCGGGTGTAGCATAAAGGCCCTCTCCATCATTGTAGATTTTTCGAACACAGAAACGGTTAGGCTCGAAATTTTTATATATATATATATATATATATATATATATATATATATATATATATATATATATATATATATATATATATATATATATATATATATATATATATATATATATATATATATATATATATATATATATATATATATATATATATATATATATATATATATATATATATATATATATATATATATATATATATATATATATATATATATATATATATATATATATATATATATATATATATATATATATATATATATATATATATATATATATATATATATATATATATATATATATATATATATATATATATATAGGGTGTTGAGTTCATGGTTAAGAACCTCTCGAGGGATGATTGACTGTCGTATTTGGAGAAAAAAATCGTTCTACACATACCATGGAATCTCAACCGTTACTAAGTTATTGAACTTTTTGTGTTAAAAACCTAGTTGTCTTGAAATAGCTCTAACTCAAAAAACATACTTTGTATTTTTAATCTTTTAGATCCATTGGATAGGTGAGAAAATTTTCCACTATAATTGTCCTCAAATGTTTCAGATAATGACGTTAAGTAATCTTTTCACAGTAATTTATTTAAAATTTAACAATTTTGATCGATTTTTCGTTCACTTCGCGCAAATCTTAATAGTTAACATCACTATTTTAATAATTCAAATTGTTAGTCTTGAAAAGTTGTATAATTTGTTCTTAGACATGATACACTTATCTTGTCTTGTTTTCATGTGTTTGGGTTATTGAACTTGGATATTTTATCTCATATTCACTAATACTAACTCTTATTGAAAAAGTATGGCACTTATTGTACCTTTTCTTATTTTTATTCGAAAGCCAGGAAAATTTTGCAGAGAAAAATGTATTAGTACCTTTTAGTTAAGTGAATTTAGTATTCTTTTAGAAGTTAATTAGATTAAAGTTAGTGTTATTATTAGCATTTTCGTTATTTTCTTAAAATAGTAAATAATAAACTTCACCATTATTATCATGGAATTAATGCATCTCAGCAAGTTCTACAATTCTTCCTTTGACTCCATTCAATTTTCTCTTTTAGTTTCGAAGCAAAATCATTTTTATCTTCTCGTTTCATATGCAAAAACAACGATTTCAAAACCACTGCATTTGTGATGAGGCCATCTTGTGTTAACTATTAAATTGCAGCGAAATGAAGAGCGATAGGGCTAAAGTGTCAAATAACAAGTTGTAGATAATATTAAGGGGTACCAAATGAACAATAGTGACGATAAATTTAGTTGAATAATAATTAGAATGATTACAAAAATTATCAAAAAACGCAAATTTTGAGTTATTTTACTAGTAAAAAGTCATGTAGTACACTTAACTAAAAGATATCTGTTCATACATCGAAAGGAAATTTTCTCAGCTTTCCAATGAAGTCCTGGTAATAGTGATATAAAGCATATTTTTAGATTAGAGTCTTTTAAGAACTTGCAAGTCAATTACAGGAAAAGTTTAGAAGTCAAATTACAAGGAAACGAAAAGAGATAGGAATATTATGTTGAAGAACAAGTTATGAATCGTCCTCAAACCCAACTTTTGGATAATAGATATTGCCATTATCATAATTCATTATTTTGATAAAATTAACAAAAAACTCATCAAAAACACCAATTTTTAACTACTTTGCAACTTAAAGGTAATTACTATAGTTTTACTATTATCTGAAAGATATGAGGACATTATTCAATAGAAAATTTTCTCACCTTTCCAGTGGCACTAAAATATTTAAAATACGAGGTATACTTTTTGAGTTAGAGTTGTTTTAAGAAGTTTTTTACACAAAAAGTTCAATAACTCTGTAACGGTTGAGATTTGATGGTATGTGTAGAATGATTTTTTGCTCCAAATATGTAAATCACCCCTCGAGAGATTCTTATTCATGAACCAAACACCCAATATATATATATATATATATATATATATATATATATATATATATATATATATATATATATATATATATATATATATATATATATATATATATATATATATATATATATATATATATATATATATATATATATATATATATATATATATATATATATATATATATATATATATATATATATATATATATATATATATCAATTTTTTTCTCGTTTATTTTCCGTCGGTCTCTGTCTGCACTGAGTACCTATCACCGATGTCAGAGAGCTGACTCCACAACCAAATAGCGGTTCAACACATGGACTAGGACCAACGGTTCTACTTCCCTTGCGAGGGAAGACGTGATACAGAGCTTTCACCTCACAAAGTATCAGCAGCCACGGTTGTGATTGAGCCCAGATCCAACGGGATTAGTGGCGGGTACGCTCACCACTCAACCACAGGTGCAGTCCTTGATCGAAATTTGGCCAAGCAAAACTTTTTTATCGAAAAATAATTTTATTTCATCAGTTCAATTAGTACAAAATACAGAAAAATATTCAGCTAAGCTTTCGGTTGAGCTTCTTTTAACTATTGCTATCAAATTCTGTACAGCCACCTCGTCCACTTGGCTTCCGCCAGTTTACTTAAATAGTGTTGGTCGTCTTCAGAGTCCGCTTGACGATGGACCAATATCCCTCGTTTGTTGCCTAGCAGTTGCTGCAACATAATTCGTTGAAGAGAATCGTACGTCAACAATTATTAAACTGATTTAATAACCAAAAAAGCACACCAGCAAAAGTGAATGGTTATGCAACAAACTACGGCCATTAAATGTTGCTTGCGTGTTACTTGGGTCTTGTCCTTAAGCGCCACCTAAACATGGTTGACGTCATACCACTACATATCCATTTTTTCCGGAATGGCAGAATTCTGGCCAAAACAGAATAGCACAACCGGGCTGCGTCATGAAAGGTAGCAGACGTTTTTTCGTGCACTCTTTCACATAAATTTTCTGATTAATAGTCTCGACCGCAAAGAAAATGGTGCTCTTCAAACCACAGGTACAAAAAGTTTGCCAAACCAGATATTTGTGTGAACCTTGACAGCATCATATGCATGAAAATATCGGCCACTTTTCCCTTCCCGTTGCCATTATGCTGATGACAGTTTACTTGGTCACTTTTAACGATTTCGCTAAATTATGCCGCAAGTAGTTCGGAATCAGGCGATACGCGAGCAAAATTTCGGTTTGTTGCCGACCAAATTTTGTTGGCGAAACCTTTGATTTTTAGTGGCTTTGAAAAGATTCAACTATTCAGGAATTCATATTTATCCAGGAGTCGTTAAAAAAGGCAGGTCTGGAAATATTACTAAATAGACAACAATGAAACAAAACAAGATAGTTGAAAATTGACATTTAAAATAATGTAAAAAGATTTATCATATTCAAATAGTCAAAGACCTACCAATATCGAGAATTCAAAAATACTTAAATACGGAGAAACAACAGAAAACGAACATTGGAAAGGTTAGAATTTGAAAGTACAGTAGGATTCCGTTTTTGGCAACAATATTTTTTTCAGTTGCCAAAACTGGAACAGTGCCAAAAATGGAACCTTACCTTAAAAACTTTTATTTTCCATTTGTGACATCATAAATGTTACAAGAACAAATTATACAAGAATATGTGAAATGGAATGAAATAATAGAAAAAATCAACAAAATTTGTTGATTTTTTTCTATTATTCGCTATGCCCGCCCCCATAAAATATAGTAAATATGACTCCTATGTTTGGAAATTAAGTCAAAAGCAATATCCATTATTACAACAAAATGATTATTGAGCATTTTTCAAAAGATTTACTATGAATAAAAATAATGTTGCCAAAAACGGAACCCATTTGTTGCCAAAAACGGAACTTTTTTGTTGCCAAAAATGGAGCATGCCAAAAACGGAATCATACTGTATGTAAAGAATTTGAAAAAATAGCTTAATAAAACAAATTTGAAAAAAAAAAACAAATATATAAACAAATAAATGATATAAATATGGAAATTAGACAAAAAATGAAGAAATAGAAAAATATTGCAAAACCGGTAAAAAAGAAACAGCAGTAAACGGAAAAATGAAAAATAAAATATCATAAGCATGAAATATGGGAAAAACGACAAAAGGAATGCTATGCTATATTTCATCCTAAGGAGGAAAAATTGGTAAAAAACCAAAATTTCTCACTAGGGTGAAAATTTGTTGGTAGAAACCAGTCTTTGTGCAGGAGGGCACAAATCCTTATTTCATACTATGTTGCGTTTCGGCTTCGCCTCATCAGAAACCGACACTAACTTATTGTCGGAATAGATTAGCGCCGACTGTGCCGGTGTCTCATCGGCATAAACAAAACTTCTGCTCGAATGGGACATCACGTTTGATCAGTCGTTCGATTGAAACACATAGTGTGTTTTAGTTTTAAGGGATTTGCGTCAAGCCGGCGCTAATCTATTCCGACAATAAGTTAGTGTCGGTTTCTGATGAGGCGAAGCCGAAACGCAACATAGTATGGGACAAAAGGAAGGAAAATGAATACAAGAAAAAATATAAAAACGAAGCTACGAAAACGTAAACAAATATAAAAAATGGAAAGAATAAAAACAGGAAAAGTGGAAAAATGTAAATAAATATTTCAAAATGAAAAAAAAAACGAAAATGGAATAATTATGAAAAATCAAAATGTAGACAAACTGATTTAGAATAGAACAAGTACTAGAAAATAATAGAAATGTATATAAATGGGAAAATTGGATGGAACAGATTGAAGACAAAATAGAAAACAGTGTTCCCAATAGTGTTGGAAATAGCTAAAACACACAAAAATGGCATCATAGAAAATATGAAAAATCAAAATGGATAACATGGGTCAAAATGGAAATGCTGGAAGAAATAAAAAAAAATAATACAATAGAGAAAAATAGAAGAAAATTTGAAAAAATTGGGTTAAATAATAAAATAAAATAAAATAAAAGTGGAGAAAATTTAAATTAAACTAAATACAAAATGATTAAAACAAAATACTAGGAAAAATGAGAAAATGAAAAATAGAAAAAATGACCAAAATACAAAACATGAAATCTAAAATTGTTTAAATGGGTAAAAAGGAAAACTCTAAAGGTAATGGAACATAATAATAAAGAAAAAAAAGAAAATTAAAAAATCCATGCAAAAGAAAAGTATAATCTTCAAAACTGATAAATGGAGAATATAAAAATTCACAACACAACAAAAATTAAAACAAAATCAGTAATATAAATGATTTGTTTAAGAAAAAGGGATAATGTAGAAGATTAAACGAATTGAAAAAAGGGCCAAATTTTATCAAGGAGGCAAAAAAGGGTAAAAAAGAAAAATATGGAGCAAAACACTATACGGACCTGCCTAAGCAAATCGCATTTTTAGATAGGTAAAGTGAAAGAATTCATCGATTAAAAGTCATAATTGCTAGTTTGAAACCTCAGCTACATTTTGAAGCATTAAAAATTTAATTTGCATTTGGTTCAATTGATGTTCTAATTGAGAAAGTCATTTATTTATTTTCTAACATGCTGCAATTTGGAATTTAGGCAAGCTAACCTAATTAAATCATGCCAATATTGAAACTCTAATTGCATTTTCAAATAAGCAGTTATTAAAATTATATTTGTCAGAATCGTTCCTTCTGTTTAAAAGCTGGGCTCCCTCTGCAACTACGGGCCCGAGGCGGCTCTGGTAATATATATTTAAGTGAATCAGAATAAATTGAACACGTTACTAGTTTTGGATAAAAAGAGCTTAGTGAAATAAATGGTGTGTACTTACCTGCTGGAACTACCCGTTCGTCATTAGTTGTACCTGGTAGAAAGAATCCCCAAATAGTAATTTTCAAGAACTTAAAAATTAGCTGTTCGCCAGTAGGGAGATCCCAAGAATTTGGCTACGAAATAATTTTCGGGACGGCCTTCAAAAATAATATTCGGGTCCGAGTACGAAAAACCCATACCCGCCCATCTCTATAATGAATTTATTGCCAACTTAATATATGTTACGACAGTGTTTGGCCCTCAAGAGAAATTGTCCAATATCCTGTGGAAAATACTTAACAAAAAGTTTCATCTGAATCAAAGACGATTAATTGGTCGCGATTTTTACCATAATCGGAACAATTTTAGTAATGCAATGCTTTGCTCAACCAGGCCTGCATCCTAGATCATTTGAAAAGTTTTATAACTCTGCAATACCGTATTAGTAGTAATCAGTATTAATTAGTAGTAATAAAAAAATGGTAACAGTTCTTACAGCACGAAACCAGACGCAAGTGAAGCCATTGTTTTCAAACAGTAAACTGACAATCCATTTAAACTACCTCGCGTTCACACCTCCGCTTCTTCCCACTTGAGTGGATCGATTTTTTGGAAAGTTTGTGTCATTTTCCATTCTCCTTTAAGCGCTCACGGAGTTTCAATTTACCTTACCAACTATATCTTACTATACAAACCTTATGCTAACGAACCGCGCACTGTTGGCGGACTGGGAAGCACTTGCACGTAGATAGCGGCAGCAGGCGAAACTGGCAAAGGCACCGCTCCTTTTCTTTATTGTTATTATCCTCGTTTGCTCGTTTAAGAGATATTACTTTGCGTGAAAAGCAATCTTATAACCGTGAGCTCAGCGTCCTTGGACGTGCTCTTCATCCACCCGCCAAATGGTATATGTAGTCATCGGGGAGGAGAGCTAAGCCCGTGTGTTGGTACTTTTCCAGATGGGAATAGTCGATAGAAGAAAAAAAAATGCTGTCATCTTCGCGTGGAAGCTAATACACTGAACGATTTCGGCGCTCGTTACACTGACAGAATGTTTCGTATATAATAAGATGCTAAAATGTGCATATAGAAGAATGTCATTTTCACAAAACGAGGATATGGTTCAGAATTCCAAGATGGAAAGGGACGTATTTCGAACTTTTCCAAACGGGAATCAACGATTGCACGTAGTTACACTGTTTTTGTATATTATGAATGTTTTTTTACTACCCATGAAATGAACTGTGTCCATATTCGGTACGATGGTGCTTATGTTTGCGAGGAAGTGATAAAAATCCGGACTGCGCGAACGGCTGTTTGGTATTCCAGAGGCTCCGGAAGGCAACCCAGCAGATTATGACTGGGAAACTGTACATGGTAGTAGAAAGTGGAAGTAGTAAAAGGGGAGCCTCCTTCGGTTTGTTTTACGATTCTAGTTTATTTGGTGGGTTTGGATTGCGTGTCTCTTACCACCAGAATTGATTATTTTTCAGTGGCTTACAATTTCCAAATAGAACTGCAATTTTAGATTTACAACATTTGTGAGAGGTAATGGTTCCGATTGATTCCATAATAATCTTTGAATAATAAATAGAACATTAATTTAATTCAGCAAAGCACTTTTTGTGGGGAAACGTACTGCATATATAATAATTATAAACCGCATAAGAACCGATAGATTTCTTGTTTGCTTAAAATCTTACTTAGAAGCTTATCTCACAAAAAACCTGTGTAGAAAATCGCATCAAAAGACACTTCTACATGTACATACATCTATACGGCGAAGATGATCGAATGAAAATAGCGACATACCAAACCCCAATTTCGAAACTCTTTAAATAGTTCATTCATTTGCACGATTTCTTTCACGAAAACACAATCATGTTCTCGGCTATATATCTATATCCCAGTCACCAATTCTACTGCACAAAGGACATCTTTTTCAATCGTCGGTCGGTCGCAGTGTTGTTTGCTTTTTCTTGCTTCTCTGTCTGCAGCGAAAGAAGAAGTTAACGGCGGCGAGACGCGTATTGTGCTTCTTGATAAAATATTAAAATGTAATTTAAAATACATAGGTTTCTGTTAACGAGAATCACCATTACACCGGCTACACAGTAGTGATGCTTCATTGTTCGGAAATTGGTTCAGTGATTGACTATGACTGCGTGCTCTGTGTTTTGCGCTATTGAATTGGCTCAACCTTCCAGGTATATAATTTGTTTCAGTCTTGCTTCCCCGTAGAAGAAACTTTGAACTATTGGACTTGCTTTTCGATTGTGAGGCAAACTTTTTATCATTCGTGTATAAGAGAGTCAAAAAATTCGAACTAAGCTTAAAAAAAAAATCGAAGATTTTGATGACTGAGTTTCATGAACCGATCGATTCAACTCGCGATCTGAGATATTGACTGTCAGTGTAATTGTTTCTCGTCATTTTTTGTTTCAATGATAAATGTTTTAACATTATGGGCATTCGCCCTTTTTTTCTAATCGTATGCGCACATAGGGTTGGGAATCGAGCCCCTAGTAGCTGAATAATATGCTAGCATTGAAACGAAAGCCAATATCAATACATTGCTTAGGTTGTTCAGTATTTTCATTGGAAAATGTTCAACGAAAAACAGTAAGAAATAAAAAATTTAGAGCCGGTTGGTTTACGCCCTCGGCTGCTAACGGGCACGAGAGCAGATATCTCTATCCCTAGTAAGAATTGAGGTTCTATGGTAGTTTTATAGCCTCTCATAAAACTTAGATTGCACTTGTAGCATGCTATAAAACTTCAATTGTTACTTGGGATGCCTCCATAGTTCTGTACACTGTCAAATTCTGCACACCAAAAAATTATGAATTTTATCATTGACGTAATTGCAAACATGACACAATTTAACAACCTGTAATTCTCGAAATGACGAAACATTACCGTGTTCCATTTAATTTTACATGAAACATATACTTTACATGCGCAATGACACAAAATTACACTTACTGCCATTGAAAACAAACGCCATATGTTGAGTAAAATTACACGATTTACAAAAATCAACGTCATGTAAAATTAAAACCGAACGTAAAACTAACTCTTTTTTGATGCTCGTATATGTCAGGGTCAGGAGACGTAAATTTACACGATTTTTTCTAGGTGTGTGACTAGTGACTGGCTGGGAGCTCATGGAAAGAGGCAAACAGCGTCACACAAAGCTCCTGCCTGGACGTGTACAACGGAAGCTGGAAATAGGTGTAGAGAGCATGGTGTAATGTAGGCGCGTAGCCAGAAGGAAGGGGCTCTAGGCTGCTAAAGCCCCTTCCCAGAATTTTGAATGAAAAGTTTACGAAAAACATGTTTTCCGGCAACTTGTAACAAATTTGTAGCCCGTTTGGTTCGAGCAAATTATTGAGAAAAAATTGTAGAAGATTTCTCTTTCCAACCATCAAAGACTCGGTGTGCTTTATATTTCTGCCCGAGCCAATGCGAAGCGAACGACAAAAAGTTGTTACTTTTACATTTTGTGACTTATCCGAAAGAAGAAATCTATAGGAGTCTGTATCTTCGTCGCGAGCGGTTGACTCTGGTAGAGCTCCCTTAGAGTCGGTTAATTTTCATCATTTTCGGCACAGTGCCTCCCGGTTATCGAAAGTGTGAATAACGTTGCAATTTAACGAGTATACAAATTGAAGTGGTTTATAAACACATTTTTCGGTATATATTCTCGACTGACAGTTTGAGAAAATCGAATTCCGGCAAATGAAAAAAAATCTTTTCCCCGCATTCCCTGGCCATCGATTCCCGATGCAAGGACAATAAAAGTGCACAGAAAACAACTAGAAATACAGTGTACATTCTAAAAATAGTGATAAATGGTTTTTCAGAGGAATTGACCCGAAAAGTGAAAAGAATAATAAAAATTGGCATATTCAAATAGCAAGGGACTGGAAGGTGAAGTATATTTTTCAATATTAAGAGCCATAGTACTCAAGGTCGGTTCCGACAGCATGAAGTAACAAATTGCTTTACGCTTGTCCGGACATGCCGTAGACTCAGGTGATTCGCATTTCTAATGCCAAAAGATCTTGACTCCCACGGTAGCAGACAAAAAAAAGTTAAGTCGTCGGTGAGCTCAAAACTTGCATATATGATCCTTCCACGCTTTTCTAAAACTTTCTCCCTTCAACTCCTTACTCTCCCTTGATTAATATGGCTCTTAATATTGAAAAATATACTTCACCTTCCAGTCCCTTGCTAATTAAATGCCGTAACAACTGTTGACAAATTGACTCAATAGGTCGTTAACAAATATGGTTAACAAAAAATGGTAAAAATATTCAAATAATTGGCGTTTCACCTGCGACTAGCGACTGCCAGGTGTCGCCCCAAAATTATTCGCCCGAAAAATAGGTGGCCAACCAGCCGACAGTGTTGCTAAAAGAGCGAGAAGCCAACACATCCTCCTCGTTCGCCTGCGAGCGCGAGACTCACACTAGCCGCGTTCTGAAATCCACCAACAACTCATCGGTATTTTGATGACTTTTTGTTGCGGGAGAGTAAAGCGACGCGCTGTGACACCAGTGTGCAACATAAACAAAGCTTGATTATGTTGTGCGAGAGAGAGATCATCACATCAGACAGCTCAACAATCCATCGTACGGTGAGGGCCGATGATTTGGTCAACAAACGGCATCGAGAGGAAAGAGACTTTTAAAGTACACATACCAATACACCAGTTATTTGGCATGCGCTAATATTGAATTGCTGGTGAATAAGTTTCACTTCTGCGTGTCAGTCGAGTGAGCAGTTTAGAAAATGATTGGACTTGCGCCTGTCGTTTTTTTTCCTATTTTCGGCCTGGGTAACTTATGCGCATCTTATGTACATTTCTCGACAAACATATGATTACGGCCTAAAAGCCAACTGTCAAAATCCACTTTGAACGGAAATTCCAGACAAACCGTTACTAGTCGAACACAGTTCACAACAGTTTATGAAAGAGAAAACTTTTCTCTTTCGTTTACTACCAACATCTGTGATTGGCGTGTAACGGTTTGTCCGGAATTTCCATTCAAAGTGGATGACAGTTGGCTTTTAGGCCGTAATCATATGTTTGTCGAGATTTTAGTTAATAAATTGCTTATCCTAAACACTAGTTCCGCACTCTGAAAATAAGACAATAAACAAAGAAAAAGTTCACTATCTTGCTTTTCAATTGCAATCAGAATACTCTTCCTTTATGGACTATACTTTAAATGCATTTTTTAGCTTCCTGCAGCTAATTATATAGCTATTTGAGTGTTTTTCGTGTTGGGTCTACTAAAAAGGTCTATATGTACTCGTCTCAATGCTTCAGGCATTAATTGAGATGAAACCAAAACTGTTATTAGCATTTATAATTTAAGTTTGATTCGGTGGTAAGTAGTTTTTTCAAAATTGTTCGCGCTTTTGAAGATTCAAAATTTGAATATCTCATCTTCAGTTCGGTGTTTTCCGCACAGCTGAACGGTCAGTTAATTTTTTCAATTGATAGTTCAGCAACGTGGCTTCAATTTACTGATTTTCAGTAATATATTTTCCGAGTTTCAGCAAAACAAACGTCACTTGTACTGAGATCTTGGTTAGCTCGGCTGCATAAAACTTGGTAAAAGGTGCGGAAAAAGTGGGAGTCGGTAGAACAATATTAATGGTGTAGCTTCCAATCTGCTTATTTCGCTGATGTTGGAAAATGCCTGTATATTTTTATGAAAATATAAGGTAATGAGCAGATTTTCTCCTTATTTCTATTATCACCCTACCTGTTAGATCAGAAAAGCACCTAAGCCTAAACAAACAGCATATTTACTGTTGGAAAATAATTCAAACAATAATACGTTCAATGTTGCTGATGTATACCAATCACTTAAGGGACCATAGATGTTTTTCTACGTTTTCTGACCAGTCTTAAAAAATCATCGAACACGAGAATGTAAAATATATTGAGGTCTCATGCGTAGTTAAAAACACACTTTAGTGTTTAAATACAATATTTAGCGACATGCAAAAACTGCTTTACTGCCTCTCTTCGGTGCCTTGAAGTTGTATAGGCAAAACAGATAAAAAGCGCAATAGTTGCAATGCTATTTTGAAAATACTTTCGAGAGTCCACAGAGTTCCAGAACAAAGAATAAGCCAGCGGTCACTGCTTGATGAATGTAAAATTCACAAATTTTACATTAAATGCGGTGTTGTTTTTGTCGAAAGGAATTTTTTAACTTTAATTGGAACTAATTGGAATTTGAATTCGAGTTTGTGTAAAATTTGGCAATTCATATTCTAGAACTTATATGGACCTTAATCCAGTCACCAGTATATATTAATATCAGTAAATCTACTAAAAATGCTTCCGAAAAAAACTCTGAGTTTTAGTACTGGATTCATGAAGTTTCAATATTATTTTAGTTGTGATTTTCTACATGCTTTAAAAATTATTATAAAGGTTTTGAATCAGTTATAGCGATTGACCACATTATCTTTGTACAGTATTATTGCGGCCACACATGATCCACTTCGGCACTGATTCGTGTTGGCCAACCGCATCAAAGACATTATTTACCAAACTCTGAATTTCTAACAAACAATTTGGTTTCAAAAACATTTAAATATGGCTTAAAATAATTTTGAATTAATTGTTACAAAAATGTTACACCTAACGAAGGCTAACATTTTTCTCGTTATTTCACTTCATATAGTTTCGTAGTAGGTAGGGGAAACTGGTCGGTTGCCGTCACTGGTCGGTTGTCGACAATTGATTCGTAGGTTCTGTACTACAACCAAAATATTTGTTGAACAAGTGAAAACCTGCTTAAAAGTTTTTTGATCATTTGCTGAGTGTTATAGAAAGAAGCAAATCGATCGAAAAAGTATGCCCATAGAATATTTACGAAGTGATTTAATTTTATATTGTGGTTCAAAAATTGAATGCCACTGAAACGTTCGCCACAATTGTTTTTATTTATTTTACCCCATTTTTGTGGCAAATGCTTAATTCTCTCTAACCTAATCAATATGGGTATTTTCGGAACAGGCTTTACGAGTAGATACCAGAGATCGATTTTGGATGCAATTCTGAAAACCAAGATGGCAACTTCTGGTGAACCGTTTTTGATAATTTACATGGGAAAAGCCCATGTAAATTATCATGGGCTAACGCTGATGTGCGTATACGAGCAATTCATTAATGGCTCAAAAAATCGTGTTGCTCAAGGCATTCAGCTGAATACAATGCGATCGTCCCGATCTGCCATGCCAAGCTTTGTAGCGGTAATATTTTATGCTGGCGGCCATTTTGTTTTAGTCTTACGATTGATTATATGCAATTATGCGATGTTATTATGTTAGAACAAAACTATTTGTTTTGTGATTTGAATATAATGTGGTTGTCCCGAACCGTCATGCCTAGTTTTCATTGCGACAAGGTATTTTTGCTGATATTTATGCGCGAGCTTTTTTATTCAATTGCGATGTGGCGTACTGTAAGGGGCCGTTCATTTACCACGTGGACAAAAAAACCCTTTTTTCTGACCCCCTCGTGGACAAGTGTGGACGATTCATAAACCCCTATCCCTCCCTACGGTGTCCATGTGGACTTTCAAAAAATGGGTAGTTTCATAAAAATGGGATTTAGAAAATTTTCCCATGTGGAAGACTAATATGAAGCAGACCTTATGAAAATCGTTCAAATCTCAACGACTTATGATATTTTATATTTACATTTCAAAGATTCATCACAAATAACCTTTGAATTCTTGAATTGGTTCGTAATTTCAACCTCTAGCTATGAAATCCAAAATTAATGTGATTAGACCATGTTACAGATGATTGCATCAAGTGATTTAGGGTAGACGAGCCCTTATTCATCTCATTAGTCAGGATATCACACTATTTCATTGATAACTCGACTTAAAGTTAGTGGATTGCGCTTAAATAGGTATCATCATCTTTGCTTCGTTCCTAAGAAGCAGTACAGTTTAAAAAAAAATTCCTGGGAAATGTAAAACACTCGCGTTTGAGCGAAGCGAAAAGTCGAGCACAACGTACCCTTATTCATCCTACCATTTGAGCTAATGCGTTGAATAGAGATAGCAGATACTGCTCTAACTAATGTGTTCAAATGGGTGAGATGAATAGAGATGCTAAGATGAATTAGGGAGCAGTTACCCTAGATAAAAAATTCTGATTCTTTTTCGTGCGAGTTCTTATGATTTTTTCGATGATAGTCTTCATAGATGTTTTCAATTTTCACACGTGATGCACACGCATATACTATGCTGTTATAAACACTTGGACTATTTAAAAATCTTGAAAAAAATTGAATATAACCGCTCACACCAATGACAATACAAATTTGTTTCATTTTTATATAAAAGAAAAAATATGACGACGTGGACATTACCCATACCCCCACCCCCATCCCAATGGACAAGCATGGACTTTCTCGTGACCTCTACCCTTTCCTAAATTGTCCACGTGGTATATGGATGGCCCTTAAGGCGATTTTTGCGAAATATAATATATGCATGCGGCTGCTGAGTTTTTTCTTTGCAGGCTACAAAGCAGCCATTTTTCATGACAGGCGACTAAGCAGCAATTTTGCTAGTATGAAAAGGCACGTGGTTTACACGCGTTCACAATTCTTTTTTCTTTCGAGTCGCCATATTGTTTTTGGGAAGCCTTTCAGTTTACACGCTTTCACTCTTTCCTTACTTGATTTAACCGCGTGGGGGATTCTAACTGGATTCTTTTTACAATAACCGGCAGGATCGCCAATGTAAGAATTTGATTTTGCCAATGCTCAATCTACTATTAAATATATTCTATATCATTTTCACATCAATTTGAAAACACGCTTGTTTGGAATTATTATTTTTTTTATTTATGATCATTTATCATTATTCCCGAAAATGTGGTGGGGGAGCGGAGTTACCCTTTAGACTCCCCCTCCTTCCCTCTGGTTACGTGCCAGCGTGGACTTCAGTCTGATTTGTCCTAATCTTTAGTTAAAATATAGGTTGCCTGAAACTCACTCAATTGCAATGAAGGCGATCCGCCAGTGCAATAGTAGTACGTAATACTCGCACCAGTTTTCACATAGGTACATATATTGTGCATCTAATGAAGAATGATGTTCAAAATGCCTTTGATGGTAGTTGAAATGAATAAATTTCCTTTTTTTAATGCAAAAGACTTAGATGTTTTAAATCTAAGATAGCGACTTCCGGTTTAGCGAAATTAGCTATAACCCAATGAGTATGGGATGTACAAATAGCTTTAATAAAGCAGTTGAATTTACTTGAATTTTAGCAATGTGTTTAATTTGAATCAATTAAAACCCCAACTCACATTACATACATCTCTTTCTTCTCTCATTTCCATTCTCACCGCACTCTTCAGGATACACACATAAAAATATTTTACATTTCGCTGGTTTATGATTAGATCTTATATTCGAGGATGTTTTGGATGATCGCCCAGATTTTCCATTCAGGAATTTCGGCTAACCGGAAGTCGCCATCTAGAATTTCAAAATGACGTCAAACATCGATATTTGTCTCCTGCTCGTCAAAAACCATTCTGAAAATATTCATATTGGTTAAGTTGTAGAGAATCTCGCTAAGCCGGAAATCACCATCTTGGATTTCAAAATGGCTTCCAAAATCAATTTTTCATGGACAACCTTGAGCTGAAGATGCTGATTTATTTATTTATTTATTCCTGGCACTCGTTAACACCATTCCGAAAATACCTATATTGATTGGGTTACAGCGAATTTCTCTAAACCGGAAGTTGCCATCTTGGATTTCAAAATAGCGTCAAATATCAATTTCTGGCACCTACTCGTCAAGACCATTCAGAAAATACCCATATTGTTGAGGTGCGGGACATAAGGAGTCCAGACCCGTCTTTTCCATCTTTCCGAAAATCTTCTAAGTCTGTTGCATTCAAAAGGACTAGGCATATTTTTTTTTGCAAAAAACGAGATAATTACGAAATCCGCGCAAAAAAACTGCCAAAATTCTTCTAAGTTCATTGGATTTAAAAGAACTCAGCATTTTTGTAGGAAAAAGTCTAAGTCTTTTGCATTCAAAAGGACTTATTTTTGCAAAAACCGTATTAATTGCGAAATCCGTGCAAAAAAAAAACATTTAAAAATATTCTAAGTCTTGTGTTGAGAGTTTTTTAGGCGAACTTTCGAATTAACGCGGTTTTTTTACGAGGATTTTCGAATTAACGCGGCTTTTTACGCGGATTTTCCAATTAACGCGGTACGTATCCCCCGCGTAAAAAAACCTGAGCGTAATACATTTTCATTATACATGACATGACAACTATATACAAGAAATCAATATTCGAGTTCTAAAATTTTGTAAAAGAAAAGACCAAATCGATAACTTGAACCAGTAATCAGCGGTTTGAGCTTGGTCGTCTTGATCAGCTGGTAGGAGAAACAGGATAATGTTCGCATAATGTATAGGAAGGATGCCCATATGATCTAAACACCAAAAATGGTTTGGTTAAAATCTTGATGTTTCATGCATCTTAAAGATATTTGTCATCCCAAATTCAAATTCGATTTCTTTGAATTTTTTAGTTCCATCTTCTATGGGAATTTCATGTGACCGGACGATTAACAGTTTATATTTCCGGAACTAGGGTTCGTCGCGGTTGCGGTAATTACCGCAACCGCGTGGTATTTACCGCACCCGCACCGTAAAATCTGCGGTGCGGTGAGACACTTTTTCCCGCAGATGCGGTGCGGGAAAGAGTTTTTACCGCAACCGCACCGCAAAAAATAATTGATGAAGTGATAATTTTGATTATTTTAAATTGATAAACAGGCTGCTATAATGAAAGAAAATCTAGCTGTGTCCGAAATATTTTGACGCTATTATTTTTACGACATATTTTGGACTAGTTATTTTATACTTCTAAGTAAAACATCACAAACTAACCATTTCAAATACATAAAATGCAAGATCCAAATAGAGACAAAATTATTAGATCATTTAAAAACAATAAATTTTTACCCTTAAATACAATTTAAAAGTGCATCACTTCTCCCGATTTCTGTTGGAAATCGTGGAATTATGAATCGTTTTGATATCAATTTTTCAACTGTGAATTTCGACTAATTTAAAGGAATTAGAGATGAACTAATTATGCTGGGACTTAAACACAACCCAAAGAATATAATTATCTTCATCAAACCAAACGAATTTGGAGTAATTGGCAGTAAAGGATACAAATGTCTGAAAGCGTCCAAAATAAGGAGGGGTCCAAATTAGGATGATTATTCTATCATTCGTTCATCAACATCGTATTTCTATCTTCTTTGATTGCTGTGTAAATTCAATGTGAATTTTTCTGCAGTCAATTTTATTGGACTCTTTCTCAAAAAGTATGCTTCATAACTTTTTTTCGCGTACTTCCATTCAATTTTACTATAATTTTCTACCAAATTAAGTCTTAATATTTTTCAGTTAAGACTATTTTGTAGCTTTTTTGAAGCTTTTTTTTACCAAATACCACATAGTTTGACTCCCGTTCACTTCAATTGAAGTTTTTGCCATTTGCTTTTTGGGAAAATATTAGAGGGAAATACATTAAATGCTAGAACTTTCGAACTAACCTTTAGAAAATTACACTTCATATATTTTTAAAGGGAGCAATCTTAGTTTTTGAATGAGAATACATCTGTTTCTTGAAGAATGCGGAAGTTAGAGTTTTGGGATATTTTGTCCGTAAAACATACATACATTTTTTGCAGTTTGTCTAATGTTCAATAATTCTGTACCGGTTGAGACCGGACTCCTGATTAGATGTAATGTATAGAGCAATTATTTTTCGTCAAATATGGCGTCGTTCTTATTAATGAAATACAATATGTTTTTATTTCACTGTATTGGAATATATGCGCTACTATATAGAAGTACTGGTATTTTGACTTTACCAAGCAACTTCATTTCTTATTACATTTTTATTCCACATTTTTCAATTAAATTTTTGTAACAGGAAAACATACCTTATATTTGAGGCATTTGTGATAATCGGCCAAACCATCACCGAGAAACTGATAATAGCAAAAATAACCCGAGAATAGTGAAAAACTGTATTTGAGCGCAATGAAAACTTGAATGCCCTATTTATCATACAACTGCGCGCATCAATTAGCAACCATCCTACCAGATGCGAGCCCAAGAGCACACTGACGCCAAAACTTCGTTGACGGTGGTACACGCATTCTTGAAAGAAGCTTATACAACAGGTAAAAGAAGCGAAAGAGATAGCATGCCTGGGTGCCGACCACATGTTGTGAGAATGGGAATTTATTTCAGCCGACTGCATGCCCCCACCATCATTTCAAGAACGAATGAGAAGCGCGATTGACAGATCTGTATGCGTACCGCGCAGTGCTACCAAAAGTACAGATGTTTCTATAAAGCTGCAGATTATTTGAATTGTATAGGTACAGATTAAAATGATGTCTAAGGAAACTACAGCATGGTACATATTTTTGGAGATAAAATGGTAAAACAATAGTTTTATTTGACATTTCTAATACCTAGTAATATTGAGAAAGTGTATATAGGATATATAAATTTACGGAAACTGTTTTTCTTTGGTGTGTAATACAAATATATTTTGTAATTTGACTACTCCAAACAAATGATTTGCTGGCGAATGAACTTATTATTGAAACCTTAACAATAGAACAAATGATTTTTGCACTAAGAACTCAGTGTTTTTTATTTATTATTGACGGAAAAATAAAGTGAGATTGGAAAGTTTGATGTATAAAACACCCAAATTAACCAAATATTATTCAACTAGCAAAACGTCTACATTAACTTATTGCTGTAAATTTCGGTACAAATTTTCTGAAAAAGTAGTGCGATTTTTTTATTCTCGGTAAATAATATAAAATGTGGCATCACTGGTAACAGCTTATTTTAGTTTCTCTTTGCCGCTCAACAGCGAGAGGGGAATGGGTGTCGCAGTTCTACAACGTGCAATGTTGCATCCGAAGTTTTGTATCACAACAGAGCAAAACTTTCTCTTTTGCTCACCGAAAAAAATCGCGGCGGCCATGTTTAACTCAACAATTTGGTCATCGATGACCAATTGTTGAGCAATGTTGAATTTCGAAACACGCCTACTACTGTATGCTCCCTACTGCTGCACACGTTTTCGAAGAACTCTCAAATATGTGACAGTCAGCACGAGCGGCAATTATGTTTGATTCATGTGAGTTATCTGCCTTCGCTATAAGCTCGTGTGTCTCTCGCACTCTTGTCGACTCGCTAGAATCAGTTCTAACGACGAGTGGGTTCCCATGACGGAACTCCTCAGCTGCGAGTTTTTGCTGCATGCCACCCACTCCCGTGTGCTAAGCACTCTTTACAGCTCTGAAGATGTTTATTAGAACAGCACGTATACACTCTTTTAGCAACTGGGAGCGCTCGTAAAGGAGCGAAGGGATCAGGTACGGCATTCTGATGAAATCCTAAAACAGCGCAAGCAAAAACTAACTAAACTAACAGTGCGCGCGTTCGCATTAAATTGTCATTGCATACATACGTTATCTGTCTATACAAATTTATGCCGGTCGTATTTAAAGAACAAATTAAATATATTGTTTTTCATATTTTTTTTTTAAATATGTAATCAAATTATAAGTGCGGTGTCTTAAATAAAAATTTGTCTTTTAAGGGGCGTCTACTATAATGTGCTCAAACTGAAAGTAATTTTGTTATACGATTTTGATGATTAAGGTGACAATGGACCTCTCGTTAAGGTTTATGTAAACATTCATTATGAATGAAAAATTTTCAGTCAGGCAAAGCCACGCATAAGAGCTTTCGAAGAGAAGACGTTGAACCCTTTTCATGTCGAGGAGTGCCGCGGCGGACATGATAACTCTTGATACAATTGTCTGAAATAGGAAATTCAATAAAAAAATTAAAACAGACTTGTAGTTACTCGATGCACAAAAAAAATATAGATCAGTTGGAATTTCGGAAAATGGCATAAGATAAAATTCGTTCACTGTTCTTCAAAATAACGAATAAGATTTTTGTATTCCATTTTCCCTTAGTTCATCGACTGACTACACATATTATGCATTCTCATAAAAACTGTTGTTTTCGTCAAGAAGAATCAGTATTACCGAAAACAATGTTGTTCAGTCATGTTCAAATCTCAATTAGTAAAAATTTATAAAACTTTTTCTATATATTTGTAGAAATGATCTAAATCCAAGATTATGTGTATGAATAAGAGAAGCAAGTGAATCACGATAGTAGAAATTAGTTCAGAGATATTTCGTTTCTTAAGTCATTTTGATTTTCATTTAAATTTTTCAAAATGTTCATTTTCAGAATTCCACCAAGACGCTCAAAGAGAAACTATTTTCATTTAAAGTTTGATTTTACTAATTACCTTAACTATTCTTTACAATTTGACTATTAATTCGATAATTTATCATCCCACATCCATGCTTTTCGTCAAATTTAAATATTGAATCATTCTTTATACTATTTAATTACCATTGAAAATAACTTTTTTATACATAATTCGGCAAAGCAACCCATTCGGGAAAATACCAGTCGGCAAAACAAACCCGGACCCTAGTTAATTCGTTATCTGGGAAAAGAGTAGATACAGAACACTAGATTAGGATTGTCGCTGGCATCAGTGGTAGGAACATCATTGTTTTGATTCCGGGATATACCTGTCAAATAGGCCAAAAAAAGCAAAAAAAATAATTCTCTATCGTCGTTTCATAGCGACGAGTCGTTTTTGTTCCTTTTAGTCAGCAACACATTGGCCATTCTTGGCTGATATATTTTCACTAATTAGAATGCACAAATTATCTAAACCTGTACTGAATTTTGATGAATTTTTATTTCCTTGTGCGGTATATACAAACTCTTTCATTTTATAACAATAACAGACGAAAATTTACACCGAGAAAATTCCTTATATTGAATATATTGATTTCACACATAATTTTTTGCAATTTGTAGTAAAAAATATCTGTCACGCATAGATACCATGTGAAAACTAATGAAATTATAATAGTATGCCACATAGAAATTTGTTTCATAGCAGATATCATATCATTTTTCGGTTTGCCTCTTATTTATCTGCCGTAAGTTTTATGCATTGGACATTTTTGGGTTTGAATGCATAAAAATCACAGCAGAATAAACGAGACTGAAATGAAAAAGGTAAACTCTGCATTTTACTAATTTGAAGTTCAACTAAACGGTTTGTGGTTACAAGCAGGCCATATTTTTCTGCGTGTACCAAAAATGCAGACCCAAGACTTTTACTAGAGAGACTTTCGATACCTTGACAGATATATACCGAAAGCAAAACAAACATGTTCCGAGACGAAAACAATGGGAACACCAGCGACAATCCTAATCTAGTGTTCTGTATCTACTGGGAAAAGTCAGCGTGAGTAGTCGACGAGCAAGTAAAAATTACTATTTCAATGCTAGTATTGCTAGTGGCACAAAAACTCGATTCGAACCGTATTACGCACTTAACATTCTACTAACAAATTTATCTCATAGACTGGTTAGTTCGGCTGGCCTGTCTAAGAGAGTACCATCTCTATAACTTCAAATACATGTGTTTTGGCAGCTCGCAGTTTTCAGTAGCAGCTTTATTACTCACACTTTTAAAGTGCAGCGTTCAGCTTAGTGGAAAGTTCGCAAAATCATTCACTGGAGATTTCTTCTAACATAGTCTACTGGCTGTATCAATTTGGGACTGTGAACGAATGCTTTAGAGTATATAACGCACGCAGTACTTTTCTTACAGCTGATAGATTTGCTCTGAGTCCGTCGTAATTTGAAGGACAGATAGCGTATGTTGGAATTGGTCACGAAATTTTCAACAAATTAAGTGCTTATGTTTAGAAATTCACTTTATGACGGTAGTCGATCTCCTACATACATATTCTCTAGAAGCCAATGTTTGTTAGTGGATTTGATTTTTTGTAGAGAACCGCATTAAATGCGTGTATCTCGAAACCATGTATGTAATCCAAATATCAAGCACAGATCTTGATCCGATTCATTTAATGCAAAATGTACCAGGAATGGTCATAGATGTATACTACCCATGATTGCATATTTGTCCCTTTTTCTATGGGATTTCCTATCTTTATGGGACTGACTTGCGATCATAGGCAGTATAAGTCATAAAGAATTTTATAAATCTTGTGAAATGAAACAGACCGCGGATTTGAAGTTCAAAGATGATGTCGTGCTGGGGTCGACGCGAGCCGCCATTTTGAATTTTGGAATGATAAAAAAAATCAACCAATTAAGAAATTATACACTGAAAATATAAATTCGTAAATGGAAAATGATCGTGCAATACACGAGTTCATTCGTCATTTTCCGCAACGAAGTATTTTCGTACATTGTAAATAGTAGATTTCGGTCATTTCATTCACAAATTTTAATTTTATTTGTATTTTGCATATTAAGTGTACATTGTACGATATCGAAATTATTTTTCGTGAATGAAACGAAATGGTGTTATTTAAAAAAAGGTTTGTGGCTTCGTTGTTTGCACGAATTTATTTTCGTTCATCTTAGAAAAGTTATCGTGTTCAATTATAAATAATTTCTTTTTATTCGATCTTTTAAGATCGATATTTGCATACTAATTTTTTTTAAATAAAGGCAAAATGAATTTTATTTCAAACAGCTCACCACTAAAATTTTCAAATTTTTTTTTATGAAAATTAGTTTCACTCTTGTATCAACTATTTAATTCGATATTTTAAGAAAATTATCTACACAAAACATATTCTTAGCGATTTATGCATATATTCTTTCAGTGACATAACGTGAAGGCACATAATTCCGCGCACCTAAGGCATGAGTAAAGCTAAATTCGTTATGAAAAATCAATCCAAATTGTTAGAGTTATGCAATAAGTCCCACTGGCTAGCAATTTTATTATATTTATATGGAAAATTATAATAACAGGAGAATGTAAACAGAATTACACAAAATTACAAAAATGAAAGATGTGTTGTTGCACCAAATTCCGCGCATCATATATTGCACTGATTGAAATTCCGCGCACAGGTGCTTCAAATTCCGCGCAGAACATTATTTAGTAGGATTCCAACAAAAGTGGAACCTCATCTGAATCTATCGGATTTTTTATTAACGTATTGTTCAAGAATACGAAAAACTACCTGAATAGAATTTTTACAATTTTAGGGTATCATTTGAATAAGGTTTACTTAGGTAACTGCGGTGAATATAATTTCCATTGAACCACGGTAAAGAATCTATCCTTTGAATTGTTTCTTTTTGCTATGTGTTCGAATTGTGGATTAATTCATTACATTTACATCATTAGTTTTAGATTGGATTGGTTTTTACACTGCAGTTCCCTTTCTTTCTGTTCTTCGTCAAAAGTTTTTTTACTTGCTCGTTTTTATCTGTTCTGTTACTTTTTATTCAATCTCACTTCTCTTTTTTCTTTGTAAATTTATTTCAACAATTTTTTCTTCCTTGTAACCTCATCGAAATATTGCTGATAGACTAGTCGCAACAAACGATAATTATCCTTTCATATTGTATTGGAATTTACGTTTGCTGGTTTGTGACAAGTTTTATCAAAGGATTTTGCGATGTTACCGGTTCAGCAGGTTCTGTAATCAAATTTCTTCCAGTAACCGTTGGAAGCAGAAGTTTTGGAAGATTCGTACTAAACCAAAAACATAAAAGAGTATGGGTCAGGTACATGTACTCTTTTATCTCCCTGGTTTAGTTCGAATTTTTCATAACTCCGGCTCAATGTTTGAAGACAGGTTTGGTACTCTTCCAGATATGTTTGAAAGTCGCTGAAAGAAACCTTTTATCCATTACCTTCCCGGAGTTTTCGCAGCTCTTTAGATGAAATGGTCGGTGTTAAGCCAGACTGGATTATGCGACAAAATATTGATTTCGAGAAAAACAAGTTTAAATTTTGAATTGCAGCATCCTCTACGTTATAATTATTTTTTGCTATGATTCTTGTTTATGGTTACATATTTCAAATCTGGCAAAAGTGGAATGTAGCTGAAGAAATGCTTTATCCAGTATTTTCATTATCTCATTTTTTTAAGTTTTGCGACCTAGTCCGGTCTGACTTAACACCGACCAAATGTCCTTACCAGACCATAAGCTTGTTGGCTGAGACTATAATTTTTATGAGCGGAATCGGGTTCGCCTAAATTTAGTCCACCTTTTTCCGCGCACTGTAATTTCAGCGATAATATAAATGTGCTGGCCATTTTGGTCTTATGAATTGTGTCGATTGAATGAATACGTCGTCGGGAGAAGAATGATCGCATGGTCGTTCTAGGCGAGGATTTGTGAAGAATTTTTTGCCGGCGTCGGCGGTAAAACATTATGATGAGTTATGTTCTACCATAGACCATGCGGTAGACCTGGGTGCAAGCCCAACTCCTACTCTGCAGAAGGCAATTTTTTTTCACATTTCCTTTCGATCATGCCCATATGAGCCTGCCTAGTTCTAGTTTTCCGTTCTAAGTTTATAGCTGATTCGCTCTAGAATACCTATCCGTCTTTCAATTTCATTGCTTTCGTTTCTCTTAGTCTCAAATTTGCCGAAAATAGCCAACAAAATCGATACAGAATTGTAATTCAACACACTCTTTTTATTTTGATGTTTACAAGTTTGAAAATTAAAATCAACCGTTTCGCTTCAAATTAGTTATACTGTCTACATTATGGTCTTAACGCAATCGCTTAGGAAATATGCAAACATGGCGGCCACAAGGACGAGCGTTCTATTTTATTATTTTGCAGGTATACGAGCCACCATAAAAAAAAATATTTTTTTTCTCAGTCGGTATGGATAAACATAAGCAGCATATGTGTATGCCATGTTCAATTATTAACAAGCCTGCTTCTGCAATTTGAAAAATAGCTCAGAGTGCGCGGAATTTTAAACTGCGCGGAATTATGCGCCTTCATGGTATTTGACAATAAAAACTGGATGTTCCTGTCATTTCATTATTCCACCAAAATCTCAAACTTCAATATAGGTATTTTTGTGTTTTAATGCGACCGAATTTCATTCGGATGCGTTTATGACTTCATTGTACAACAAGTGAACCGATGAATCGAGAATTTCCCGCGCCATTTCCTTTTCCGCTATACCAGTGTCATATCAACCTCAATCCAGACGATACATCAGCTTTCATCGACGTAAATGTCCGTCAACGCCACGTCATCGTTCCATCAAGTTAAGTTGAATGCGTCTCTCGTTAACTCTTTCCGTACGTCAAAGCATTCCGTGCTGTTGATGTTGTGTGTGAATACCTCCAGCCCCCTGTCAAGGACGACGTCTCTGTACAGCCAGCATCACTGCCATGAAAGGCAAACATTGATTTTGAACCGAATGATTAGAAGCTGTATTTAGTTACAAAATGTCGATTTTCTGAATGATATGATATTAAATCATCCCACAAGATGCAAAACGTCGTGTGGAATGCTTGAATATCGAGCATAGTGCCGAACATAATTCTTTGTTTGGGGCTTTATAGCTATAACGCCCCATATATGCCGGTCGCTGTCATACTCCATATGATGGTATAGGGTTGCCAGGGGGCTGAATACCTCCATTTAACTGCATATAACTAATTTTGACGTTCCCTGACGTGCTGTACCGGTGACGAAAGCCAGACGTATTGTGCAATTCGATCTTCAAACAGCCGCGGCTTGGACTTTGTACATAAAATATCCGAATAAATTCATTTGCAGCATTCTTGGTCTACCAACGAAGAACGAAATGCGAGACGGAGCGAGAGCGCTGGCGACTGCAAGAGTGCGAGTGAAGGCGAACGCCTTTAAGAGTGCGTGTGGATACGAGTGGGTTAAAGAGCGCGAGTGGCTACGAGTGGTAGTACGGACGAGTGGGAGCATGGGCGAGTGGGAGCTTAGGCGAGTGAGAGCATAGACGAGTGGTAGCAGCAGTAGGAGTGAGCGCCAGTGGGTGGGTGCGAACGAAAGAGTGGGTTTCAATATGTGCAATTTGAGTGGTTTTTGGCTGACTGGAACTCGCAGAAATTCTACCCGGCTGGGGAGCGAACGAAAGAAAAGCATATATGGAGAACACTGGGATACGAGTGTTGGGCGCAATGAGAACATGCGAATGAGAAATATAAGAGTTATTTTTACGAGTTCAGCAACACTGCCAGCCGATCGGCGCTCAGCTATTTTCGTCCGCGTCCGTCCCTAGGACATTCATCTGTTTTTTTTTGCTTTCTTATTTTATTGCAATTGAGTGGAGGTTTTGATTCTTTTATATTCGGGATTGCAGATGTTTTGTCGCATGTAAATTTTGGCTTCGGTGGTGTGATAGCACTGTAAGGGAAACGTATCCGGCCAGCTTTACTTTGGACTGAGCAAACTAATTTAAATGTGCATAGGGAAAACACATGGCCTTATTTGAGTGGAATGATGACTTCAATTATGCATAAGGTTTGAGAATTGACAATTCGCGAGAGGGATCGAGGACCGGTTGGCAATTACCTTCAGTTATATCAGCACGAAGAATGAATGTTTGCTGTTATGTTCATTGGTTAGCTTTCAATTGTATGTCATGCCTCCACGCGAGTCTAGGTCTATTGATGACATTTGGTCCTTAGACCGGCGATGACTGGGTGCTGTCGGCCTTCTGCCGATAGTGGCAAAATGAGAGGGTGCGAACGGATCTAGCCGAGAAAACCTTACCGTAAAATGAATAGTTGTTCGGAAGTTGGCTCCAATGGGACTTTGATTTGACTGGTATCGATAATCGCGAGTCAATACGTACTGACAATTCGTGGCGTCTGTTTTAATGAATCTAAGTCCCGTTATTGGTAACAAGCACGAGCATCAGGTTTACGATCCTTTGTATTTCCCTTCAATGTTCGATATAATCGTTCGTATACGTGTATTTCACAAACAATCCTATATGGAAAATAGGAAATGCTTTCGTGGATTTATAACATCTCGAGCTATCGTAACTCTTTCTCTGTATAACGTGTTATCACTCGGTAGTATGCAACATACATCGCAGAGAAGGAATAGCTAAATTAGTCTAAATAATGTCGCAATAAATAGTGATCCGGCCCATTATGCAGATAAGATTAGCTTTTCTAGGTAATATTCTCACGGTCGGCTGTGTGGAGTTAAAATTGCTTTTGTTTAGAAAACATAGGATACTCTCGGTATCCGGCTACCCAGAATTGAAAAAGAACCAAAAACTAAACAAGATCTTCTTTTTCGAGCGATCGTGTTCTCATAACATGATGAAGTCAGTGTGCATTCGCCAAAATCATCTTCACAACGCAACGCAGCGCAACAACGGAAATAACTCAGTATGCATTCCAGGTTTCACACTTCTTAAAAAAGTTAAATATTAATATAAGCCCCTCTTACTACGAAATCATTATACATGTGCAATTCCAACTAGGGACCATTAATAAATTACGTAACGCTTTTAGGGGGGGGGAGGGGGTACAACAAGTTGTGACATGTTGTGACATAGGGGGGAGGGGGAGTTAGCTAGATCGTTACGTAACATGTTTTCACCGAAGAAAAAAAAATTTCTGGGAATTTGTTACGTAATAGGGGAGGGGGGATGGAGAAATTTGTGACAATTTGTTACATGGGGGGAGGGGGAGTCAATTTTGGGCAATTTTTGCGTTACGTAATTTATGAACGGTCCCCTATCTACAAGATAGTACTCGACACAAGAAAAAAAAAAGACGCAGGCAAATACATTCTGTATAAGATTCTGCATTCTATTCAAACGATCGCCGGGTAAAATCAACACCGACACGATAGAAACCTCGGAAAAATTCGTCGGGTGATTGAATATTATTAAAAAATATAAGCAGTGCTCCTTATAGCCGGCTATCCGGAGATCAATTTGCTTATTTTGCTAATCGTATTAATACACCAAATGATAAATTTCCCAAATTTTCGGCAGCCGGCTGCCCAGAGCAATTATTACATGATAACGCTATTGGCACACTAACTAACAACTCTCCCCTTTCCGTGATACATATGGAGATGCAGATTCCTCGATTTCTAGTAGCAACATGTATCGGACTAACATTCCTTCCTTTCCCAAAAGATCTGCATTCGGACGTGGCCGGCGCCGGTATTGATCAGCATCCAGGTATCAATATAGATTGTACAATTTGGCTCATCATGTTATTGTTTCAATGAACATTTTGCAACCTAATTTGGATCTAATCAATAACGGAGTAGCAACTACGGGCTATCTCTTATGCTTATACTTATCCGAAAGAAAAAAGAATCTATGACTACAATTCTTGCCCTAGTAAATTATCAAGATGAGTGAGTCGCAGAAGCCAGATTCCAAATTCGGTGATTATTGATGACTCGCATAAGACCGAGCATTAGGGCGTTCTAATATGACATCACGTCAAAAAATGATCGGGATTACCTCTCGCTTTTTGGCACTAAAACTTTCGATAACTCCACAGTTATAAGAGCTAGAAATAAGCTTTCATCGCAAAAATTATGTATTTTCTAATGCCAGACAAAATCTTAGAAAATTTCAGATTAGAAAAAACCACCAAGAAAAGTTATTTAAAAAAAAAGATTTTGAGGGGTGAATCATAAAAACTTCCACAAATGTAGATTAAAACCAATAGAAGGACACATAATCTCTTCGGCAAAGTTGTTACTTATTATATTCCCTACAACTTTGCTGAATACAGTTTTTTATGTTCATAACTGACCAAACAAACTTTTCCTTCTCAACTTTAGGAGGATTAATCACAAAATTAATACTTCTATAAAATGAAAAATCTATCTATCTATCTTCTTTATATATAAAAGTCAATGTTTGTATGTATGTACTTCCAAACGGCTTAACCGATTGCCGTAAAAATTTATACATAGTAGGCATTTGTTATGGCGCGTGTTTGTGTGGTATTGGTTGGGAATTATCTGCACGCCAAATGGCGCTTCGGAAGAAATTGTGTTTACCTCATATTTCGTTGAAAGTCGCAGCAACGCACGATGGGTATTAGCTAGTCTATTTATCTATCTATCTATCTATCTATCTATCTATATAAAAGTCAATGTTTGTATGTATATGATTTATAGACTCCCAAACGGCTAAACCGATTGCCGTGAAAATTTGTACATAGTCGGAATTTGTTATGGAGCGTGTTGGGGATTATCTGCCCTCCAGATGGCGCTACGGGGCAAATTGAGTTTTTATCCTATTTTGTTGAAAGTCGCAACAGCGCGCGACGGTTTGACTCTACTAAGTTATAAACAAACTTTGCTGAAATCGTTTTTTCGGGGTCGTTCACGTTTTAGCTTATTTGGAAACACTGTAGAACACACAATGTCGTCTAGCTGGACAAAATTTTAAAATCTTATTTTTGATTTTTCATAATTTATCATTTTTTATGTTTGTGAACAAATTGATTAGAATTTTCGCAAAATATTAAATCTTGAGGACAAAATATCGATTTTTTGCAAAGCTTCAAAGGTGAAATAAATCATCAATTTAAAAAAATACTGTATTAAAACCACTGCTATTCAAATGAAGAAATCTTTTTAGACAAGTTTCCGATCAGAGTCAAACTAGTTTCATTAGAAAGGTTTTTCGTTTTTATAGGTTTTACACCTACCGTTAGATTTAGTTTATACATGTCTTTTGTCCAGCTGAGATATGCAGAATTAATAATGAATTATGAATTTAATAAAAGTCGTATTTTTTTACTTTTTAACGATATTTAATTAGCTAGAGATTACTGAGTAGGAAAAATTATGTAAATTTAGAGCCATAGTACTCAAGTGAAAGCACGGATGTGAAATATACAGATATTATCGATTCTCATAGTAAAGTCTGTCTTTGCCGTGAAACATGTTGGTAAACTCGACCGATTTGTTGTAATGCTGCCTAAGCTGGACTCCTGCCAGCAGAAGACAAAAGGATAGTCCGTAAGATTTTAAGTCTGTTTCCAATGGCTCTGCCACTTCCAGTTTTCCGATCTGTATATTTCACATACTCAGTTGAGTACTGTGGCTCTAAATTTCCACAACTTTCCCTACTCTGTAATCTCTAGCTCATTGAATGTCATTAAAAAGCAAAAAAAGAAAATGTGACTACATACTAGTTGAAATAAAAAAGGAAAAAAGTAAAAGTCAAATAAACAGATCGGAAAACCAGAAGTGGCAGGGTCATTAGAACAGGCTTAATATCGTACGGGCTTAATCTTTGTCTTCTGTTAATGTGGGTCGAGCTTAGGCAGTATAACTACGAATCACCCGAGTTCACTAACATGTCGTCGCTGTTGTGCTATCTTATGACAAACGCCATTTTGGGGTAAACTGAGTTAGATATGCTACATTACTTGTCAAAAAAATCTCTACAAAGTGGCGTTTTCAGAATTTTGACATTCTGCTTGGTTACTGAGATATAGCGAGAAACGTGCTGAGAAATTTTTAATTTTTTGCTTCAAATGACTGTGTCTGGAGATTGGCTCAGGTAATCTTGATGTATAAGGTGTTTTTATGTGTAAAACTATCTATGAAACACAATGGCATAATCATTTTCAAAAGAAAAATACGCAAATTGTGAGAAAAATACAGTTTAAGTTTTCAACTGGAAATATAGCATATTTGGCAACACTGTAACCAAAAATAACTATTTTTGCTAGATTCCCTGACTCATTTCCTTCAAAATGCATCGCACCGGTTGTTTATAGACCAAATGAAGCCAAAGATATGAATATAAGTTAATAATTGATGATTTTTTTCTATGAAAAATTTTCCATGCACGATTATGACACGCCATACAAATTTTGTCATCAATACACGCTTATGACACGTGTGAGTGCGACTTTTGTTTACATTTATAGTAAAAACTCGCAACATAGTCAACCGATCTTCGTAATATTTGAGAGATTAATACAGAATAGATAGAAGCATTAATTGTCTTCTTTGAATTGTTTGTACCATTTATAGGTTTGAAGATATTCAATCTCAAACTTTAAAAATCATTTTTCTCGAAATGTGTAAAATGGCGCTTGTCATAAGATAGCACAACAGCGACGATGTGTCCTGATAAAGGTAGACGTGTCTATCTTTACCGTGACAACCGACACAGACAACCGTGACAAAAGACAAAGATTAAGCCCGTACGATATTAAGCCTGTTCTAATGACCCTGCCACTTCTAGTTTTCCGATCTGTTTACTTCACATCCTTGCTCCCATTGAGTCCTATGGCTCTAATTTTCATAACTTTTCCTACCCAGTAAACTCTAGCCAATTGAATGTCGTTAAAATGTAAAAAAGTAAAAGTCAAAGGTTGCACTTTTTTTAAACGGCTCGGAAAGATGACTTGTACTGCATTATACTTGAAAATAAGTGTACTTTCTACAAATAAATATCTTGTTTTGCCCGTTTTTGGGCGAAAGTATGAAAATACGTGTTTTTTCGCAATAAATCTGAAGGAAATGCGTGGTAGTGTTTGATTGCCCAGGGTTCATAAAGTAATTGATAAATGTCTCTCAAAATTAACAACAATTGAAAAAATGTGTATTCTGGTAAAAAATCACAACAATTTTTTTTAATCAATTTTTAGATATAGTGAGTATATATAAAATTTTTGAGCCACCCTGAGTGCCAAAATAAAATTGAAAAAAAGTTTAAAAGTAAACATCAATATGAAAAAATTACCCTAAGCTAAAATTTTATCAAATTCGGGAAATTTTTGAAGATTTGTCCGACTTTTGTATGATGGTGATCAAATTAGAAAAATAATGAAACCTATTACAATTTTTTGGTCGTTTCCTCTATTTCATAAAAACACAAGTGAAACAGATATGCGATCAAATCATGTTCCAAATCAGAACAAAAAACAGGGCAGTAAAGCAGTAGCAAAAAACGAAATAAAGATAGATCAATTGATCGGTGTTAAGTCAGACTGGACTAAGTCGCAGAATCTCAAAAAGATAATCATAGCATTGAAAAAAGATTTTCTTTAGCAATATTCGATTTTTGCCAGGTTTGGAATATGTTACAATAAACAATGGCGAAAATTCATTTCGAAATATAGCGTAACGGATGCTGCGATTTAAACTTTAAACTTGTTTTTCTTCAAATCATTAAAATGTAACTTGGTTCACTCAATACTGACCAATTATCATCGAGAATAAAAATAACTGCCAAATATACCAGTTTGAAAGGACACAGCAATTCGTTCCGTTAAGTGCGATTCAATCATTCAAAATTTCTGCTCGCTGGAGCAAGTGGTACTTGAAACAGCTAACCCCGTGTTTCAGTACATCCACACTTTACAATTCGAAACGATGACTACACCATCTATCTCAGCTTTGTCATCAGGAATGTAGACGCGGTAGTTCTTCATAAAAGACCTCTCACCAGTATCGCGATTTTCTTACATTAGACAATATATCACAATTCCTTTTGTGTTTTTCCGCGGGTGAAAAATTTTGCACGACGATTGTTTTGTGCGACCTTTTAACCGTTATGTGTCAAAAAAACACCTTTAACAGGCCAACGAGGGTACCCGGGTACCCACAAATTGAAATACTCATAACTATTGCTTCCTTTAACCAATTTGAACACTTTTAGATGTTTTGGTTTCCACTTTTTAATTGAACCGGACGAATGGATCTGGTTCTTGGTTCCAGTACTAGAATATGATTTGTAAATTTTAATAAACTTTTAAAACTCTTCAAATTGTATCGGAAGTCTGTTATTTATTGTTACGGGACCCTATAACAATTTGAAAAATGGAATTGTAATGGAATGGCCACTCACGTCCCCACGGGAACCTTCTCCGGAATATCCGTTCCGGGGTCAAATCACCAAATGGTTGCAAAACCACGAGAAACAGCCTACTGATGCAATTCCAAGAATTTTGATACCCATATTGCTAGTATTCCATTGAAGTTTACAAATAGTATCCCAGCAATGGAACTTGCTTCAGGAAATCCGGATTTCCGGGAAACGAATGAATAACCCGATTAATGTTTACCAAGTCCAAAAGTGGATGAGTTCCTGAATCCAAAACACCCAAAAGTATCAAAATCTTTTAGAAATTACATTAATTATTGGCATTTCAGTTTTGGGGTTCCCACGTCGGCCTGTTACGTAATAAAAAAAAATCAGGAGCACGTGCTCACTCCCGCTTACTATATCAACAATATTATTAACCCAAAAGCTTGACTTTGTGAAGTTCTAAGATGTCACAAAGTTTCAATTTCCAGCAATGGATAAAACATGGGAATTTCATTAATTGAAACTAAAAAAAGTTCCCGGGTACCGCGTCGGACACATAACGGTTAATGCCTTTGTTCGAAATAGGCTGGGAAATTTCGAGTTTCCAGGTTGTTTTTGAAAGATGTTCTAAAAATTTGCTTCCGCTTTTTTAGAAAAGTCATACATACTGTAGATAAAACGGACGCGTAGCGCGGTATTGATTGCTGTATTATCATACAACATGATGCCAAACTATGTCGCCATTCACCTCTGATACAGAACCTCCCCTCGATTCCAACCGGGGTACAGGCCACCTTATGCCGTTTTTGCTTAAACTCGGGACTGGGTAGGGTTCTGTCCCCAACCGCTACCAGCTCATTGACTTCGACAGGTTGACGAATTGGAGCTCAATTTCGTTTCAAATGGGAATGGCATTGATGAAGATCGGCTGTGATCTGTGGTCGTATACTTACAGGGAAGAGGGATAAACGATGCACGCGCGAAAATGCAAGTGTATCAGGCAGAGTGAATCTTTCGGTACAGTTAATGGTTATTTTGGGCAGCTAAAATTTTTTTCTTGATTTGTATACAACCTTGGATTAATATTTTTTCTTTTGCTAGTTTTTCTTCGGCAATTAATTTCAATTGTGGCATTTTCTCGTTATTTACCGTGACGGTTTCAGTAATATCAGTAAGTCCAGATCAATAATGAAATTGAAATCAAGGGCGGTCGCACAAGCTAAGTAGAAACAACACTCCCATTAAAAATAAGACGCAAACAGTCCCGATTGACGGCTGTTCGGAGTTCAAGTTGCGCAATTAAATTTTTCGGAAATCGATCGCGAACGACTTTCATACATATTGCTAGGATCATTTTGTTGTTCTACGACCCAATTCTCAAACGATTATAGATATGAGACAGACAGTTGATAGACCTGCTGCCTGATGGAACGTGAACTCTTGAATCAACGATAGTTCGCATTCCGACGTGGGGTGCCGGTATCTACCTCGCTCGCTTTGGAGAGGTTGTACGCCAATCCGTAAGCGACGGCCTACTGGCCGATATCGCTTTACTCGATGTGGCGAAGACGTCTCGGAGTACCACGGCAACTGGACTACTGAGGGATCACCGGAAACACGGGCCGCTTCTTGAGCGCCTACCTGTTCAATCGTTCTTTTCGGGTGGGAATCGACGGTGACGTCTTTCCGGAGAGCAACGGGGTCTCTCAGAAAGCTGCGCTTGCCGTCACACTATTCCTAATGAGTTCGCCAATCTGCTGGCGATGATCTATGTTTTCGTCTACGTCGATGACATCGTGCTAGTCGTGATAGGAAGAACCTTAGTTTATTCCCGTGCTGCTAGTATGCAAAGCATGATTGAAGATGATGCGGAGTTTATCATTTTGAACCGGACGAATGGATCTGGTTCTTGGTTCCAGTACTAGAATATGATTTGTAAATTTTAATAATGTCCTAGCTATATAAGTATCAAAACTCTTCAAATTGTATCGGAAGTCTGTTATTTATTGTTACGGGACCCTATAACAATTTGAAAAATGGAATTGTAATGGAATGGCCACTCACGTCCCCACGCTTTCTTTGTCGCAAGAATCATTATCATGTTTCCCCACATCTGCTGCCTCGTTCATTATGGTCAGTTGTGACTGTGTGATTCAACTGTTTGCAATTGTTGAAGTTCATATCCTGCGGTACAAACAGGCGCACAGGCAGATGAACCTTATGCAGTAGGTCATAACTAGGAAGAGAAGATCCGGCAAAGGTCAACACGAATCAAGCCTGATAGAAAATAAGTTACAGTCTCAATCTCCGCACCTTTTTACTGTACGCAACTTTAGGCTATCCGAAAGCTTCACCTGTTAAAATGAGAGCTCCTTTAAGCAACCTACCCCCTACTTCAACAGATTTTCGGACTTCAGACCCCGTTCGGTGAGTACACCACCAATCTCCACTGCCCGAGCAGGTGTGTAGACGTAATCATCTCGTACAGAATAGTCGCAGCAAGCAATCTATTGTACCTGGTCTAGGACATTCACTATAACTAGTACATTATTCGTTCGAGCCCGTGTTAAATGGGTCACGAGCAAATACTGCGAGGAATTTCTGTTGATTTTTTTTCTATCCTTAAATGCAATAGAAAGGATATGATATCTTTCAATTCAATGAATATTTGTATAATCCGGGAGATCAGTTATTTATGTTAGAATATCAGTAGGAACACGGGTGTTTGTCGTCCTCGGCCGTTTGTGCGCGAGGAATTCTTATACAATTCTTGATGGGTTGATTTTAGATGTGGTTCGCATGTGTAAATACGGAGTAGTTCTTTGATTATGCCGAAATTCACATTTAAAACAAAGGATTGAAACATTTGTTAGACCAGTGATTCTTAACCTGGGGTCCGCGGACCCCTCAAGGACCGTGATGTCGTTACTGGGGATCTGCGAAGAAAAAATATATTTTCGGAGTGCATATTGAAGTTTCAAGTCTTGTTTCCAAACAAACTAAAAATAACATATTGATAGTATAGCAAATCGATGATTATCCGTGGGGGTCCGCAGCAACCCAGGGTGATTTCTAAGAGGGCCGTGAAATAAGTGAACTCTTAAACTTGCGCTTCAAGCCTACAATAAAACATCGAACAAACTTGTTACTCTACTCCAAATTCTTAGACCTATTACAAACTGTACTCAGTTCCGTCATCCCCATTTGCGTCATTATTTTTATCTTCGGTAATTCCTTATTGCAGGAAAATTACTTTCCCTAAATCATCTTAAAAGCTTTCAGCCTTATGTCGCTCTGTTTGCAAGTCTTTGGACTGAGTCTCTGACCGAATTCTGTAGACTGCGGAAAACAGCGGTGATGACTTTTCTTTTCCCTGCCCCTCCCGACGTTGTTCGCTCCGGATCAGTATGGCAGGTAAATAAATTTAGAAAAATATCTACGCATTTCCCGAACAATAAATATTCTTATTTTGTGGTGAGGATTTATTCGCTTTGCCGTTCGTTATTCTTTTACAATTGCTGCTCGCCAACGGGAAGTTTTCCCCCTACATAGACACACGCACACACACACAAACCGCGAAAGCTTCTTGCCTAGCGCAACAAGGATACACTAGAGCACCGACACCGTTGCGTAAAACGTCGCTTAAAGGAACGAGAACGGCCTACCAGATAGCACCGTTGGCAGACCATGCCGGTTCATCGCGTGGCTCAAGGCTCCTACAAAGCAACTTGCAGGCAAGAACAAACAAGGATTTATGATTAAATTTCATATACACATAAATCCTCTTTATTTCCTCCAATATATAATAACCCGGGGATGAAGTTTCGTCCGTGTAGGCTCCTTCTTCCGGAACGAACTGGGCGAGGAAAAGCAACAGCGAAACGGAAAAGAATATTATCTCCTTACGAACTCCTTGTGCAATTTTCTTTTTCCCTCTCGCGCCACCCCAACGCAATGTGATTGTTTGGAGGCCTGCTTGGATCGATTCGCCACAGCGGCGGCCGCCTCCGCCTTTCCATGATTGAGTATGGGGGGGCCTCTTGGCAGAACACATTCATCATTCGCCAAACCGGCATGGCAGCAGTGCGCGTGTTTTCCAGTGGAATCCCAACCCGACTCGGAATGTGGACGCGTTCGTATGTTCGTTCCTGTACGTCTTCACGTGGCAATTGGTTGCTATTTTCTCATTCGTTCCGGTTCCGGGAGTACACCCAACACAGAACCAGACGCCGGCGACTGTCTTTGATGTTTTCGTTCGAGAGAGAGAGAGAGAGAGAGAGAGAGAGAAAAGAAAAATGATCCCTCGAGGATATGTTTCCGATGGATGGGCCAGACCGATGTAGGGTGGAAAAATGCCTTCTTTGAAGAAATAATCAGACATTTTTTCAATCCTCATCCAGTCGAAGTGATTTCTATTTTCTTCGTTTGGTTTCAATTTTTATTTATAGAACCCCCAAAACATGTGATTGTAACGGGTGTGATGATTTAAGGACATGGTTGAATCACCACTTCCACGTAGTGTTTTGCAGACTATAAAGCCGTTGATTTATTAAATATTGTTTGTCGTACATTTCTATACAAACAAAGTGGTCATCATACTTGCTGGTTACCACGACGAAATAAATTCATAAATCTTATAATTCCATATCTGTCTAATAGAGTTTTGCGAAAATAAAACATCTCACCAACTCTAATACGACAGCCTTGTATTCATCCACGGTACCTCTACTATTTAATAACAAATAAAAACGCAAGAAAAGTGCAGCAAAGTTTCGGGGTGAAAAAATCGCCATATTTATCGTAGCATTTCAATTGCTCAACTCCACTCAATAATTTAACTCAATAATCCGTTTTTCAGACTGGCAATTTCCAGCACAAAACGTTTTCCCAGTTCGGCAGAACTTTATTTGAACTCTTATTGCTACAGGAAAGTTAACGAAAATAACGATTCCTACTTTTCTCCTTTCATAGACTCTTCCAGTGCCACATAACTGGACTGGATAAAATACTTACAATTCACTGTACCTACCGACTCTCGTGCAGTGGTAGAGGTGAAATATACATTATACTTATACATTTCGGGATCGTAGATTTGTTCTTTAACAAGCATAGTTTTTTTTCTCTCGATTATATCTTCAGGCTGCAGTTTTCGGTTATCCCTACCAAGCGGATTTGGTTCTCTTACTTTATGCAGTAAGTTGTTTTCTACCTTTCCACATTCCAAGATTAAAATTGCTAAAATGTGATTTGAAGAGTTGGAGGTGTTTCAGCAATTTGGTGGTTGGCATTAGTAATAACGGAGATTCAGCAATTATTATTTTGGCTTAATAAATTATATCCTATTATGTTAACAAACTAATGTAAAATCTCGATTGTCTGTAGAGTTGAAATGAGCATTTTCTCCCAGATTATAAAAAATAAATAGTCTCAGCAGCTGGTAGAAGATTGATGCGCAAGCATTACATTAATGTTGAAGAATTCCTGTAAAAATTTCTATAAAGAATCGAAATTGTTATGGTAGCAAATTGAAGTCTGTAGAAATAAATTTATAATCGTAATATTAATAGAAACATGATTTAAATACGATTCGAAATTGCAGTGATGTATTATTTAAATAGAGGCTCGATTGGATTATTCAAAATCGTATTTTTGATCACATTTGGTCGTAATTTAGTTTTTTTTTACAATGGAGAAGACGTTTACGTCCTAACCCAGTACACGTGCTATTGGTAGGTGTCCAAACTACCACACGGGGTGTACTGAGGGCGTGTCGGGCTCGAATGGTGACGCTGCCATTAATACCGACTAAACTCCATTGGGCTCCGCCATCGTTCCCCCCAGGAACTACCTCTCGGTATTACTTCTGGGGGGATGGTTGTACTTAATGTACTCATTCACTCTCACTCACGCGTCCATACGTCCTGTATGAGGCTTACTTGGGTGCTCTCTCTATCGCACCTTGATTCACTCTCAAACACTCCACATGAGGCTGACTTTTGTGCTCACCTTTTTCGTTCCTTGCTAGGCTTACTTTTGTGCTCGCCTCTCCCATACCATGTGAGGCTGACTTGTATGCTCACCCTATCACCTGGTTCACTCTCGATCGTGCCACTCTATTATACCCCTGTCACTCCCCCTGGCATCCCATGTGGGACATTTTTCTTAGGCCCCACTTCTGACCAGAGTTAAAAATATTCAAATTCATTGAATGAAAATTGATCATATTCAGCCGCATTCATTTTCAATATTCAGTGACGCAGCTGAAAATGTGAAACGAACAAACCGCCCATTCATCCATGCAGATTTTCATTCGTCTCCGATTATTACACGAAGCAACCGTGCAGCAACGAATCAAACGCATCAAAGTAGGCCCTGGAACAATGTAAGCGATGATGATTGTTGTTTTATATGCTTTACCAGCATTTGAAAACATTTTCCTAGACAATTAGTGAAATGAATATATTGTACGATATTCAACTGAATGAATAAGAAGGGATATTTGAATGAATATTTTTTCTATTCACCGCGAGTCGCGTCAGGTTCATTTTCAGCCGTCAAAAAGGAGCTTCGATTATTTTTAACTCTGCTTCTGACATACCATACGAGGCTGACTTGTGTGCTCACCTTTTTCATTCCTTGCTAAGCTTACTTTGGTGCTAACCTCTACCATACCATGTGAGGCTGACTTTTGTGCTCACCCTTAACATACCGTGTGAGACTGACTTGGATGCTCACCCTTTCACTCCTCTGCCACGCCACGAGGCATCGATAGCTAAGTCCCAACATACTACGCTACGACCCTTCCATCTTGGCATGAGACAGTCCACTTATACGCCTATACACTCGCTCTTCTGCCTTGCTTCGGGGTGGCTGGGTTTACCCCTTACGCGGTTGCCAGTCGCTGCGCCAAACCTGCCTCGGCATGAACAGACCATTCACTCCCTTTTTTGCGCTTGGCCTTTTTCGCTCCAGCTAACCAATCACTAGTTAGCCGTGCCCGTCGTCTGTTGCTCGGTTCGCCAGATTACCTGTAGCCTACTGGCAATCTGGATGGTAGCAGCCGAGACTGCGTTCCACTTCTCCACCGATTGACACATCCGCTGAATAAGGGTATCAGGGGTTGTGTCCCAGCCACAGACGTCAAGCATTGCTCTTCTTTCGACATCGAACCGATGACATACGAACAGTATGTGTTCGGCAGTTTCGTCTACACCTGGGCAGTCCGGGCAGACTGGGACCTCCGCGTGCCCGAACCTGTGGAGGTACTGTCGGAAACAGCCATGGCCTGACAGGAATTGTGTCACTCTGGTGCGCGCTATTTCTACGTAGCTCGAAACACTCCTCATCTTCCCGAATGACCTGCCCGACTGGCATCATGCTCGCTACCACGCAGGATGCATCGTGTGATACCGTGCGGTAGGCAGATATCACTCTGAGGCACATCACGCGGTAGGTGCTCTCCAGTCGCTGTAGGTAACTGGTTACTCTCAGTGCTCTTGACCATGACGGGCCGCCGTACCTGAGGATAGATACGGCAACGCCTGCCAGTAACCTACGTCTACTGGCGCACACCTTTGAGCTGTTGGACATCATCCTCGATAGAGCCGCAACAGCAGTCGACGCTCTCTTGCATGTATGGTCGACATGGTTGCCGAAGGTCAGCTTGTCGTCTATAATGACTCCGAGAGACTTCAGACTCCGCTGTGAAATGATTGCAACTTCTCCCACATGGATAACTGCATGTTGTGCCGACTTGCGGTTGTTGACGATAACTACCTCCGTCTTATGATGAGCGAGCTCCAGGCCTCTCGCGCTCATCCATTCCTCCACCGTGTTGATCGCGTGTTCTGCGGTTAGTTCTACCTCAGGAATTGACTCCCCGTAGACCTCCAAGGTTACGTCGTCGGCAAAGCCGACGGTCTTGACCCCAGGAGGGAACTTCAGTCTCAGAACCCCGTCATACATGAGGTTCCATAGCACCGGGCCTAGGATCGAGCCCTGCGGGACTCCGGCGGTAATCGGAACCCTTTTCTGACCGGCATCAGTCTCGTATAGCAGTACGCGGTTTTGGAAGTAACTTTCCAGGATCCGGTACAGACCCACCGGTAGGCTAAGCCGGTGTAACGAGAGCGCGATGGCATCCCAGCTTGCGCTGTTGAATGCGTTCTTCACGTCAAGTGTCACTAACGCACAGTATCGAATGCCTCGCCTTTTTCGTTGGATCGCTATCTCGGCAGTCTTTATCACTGAGTTGAGAGCGTCCACTGTGGATTTACCCTTCCGAAAGCCAAACTGGTTGCTTGACAGGCCGTCCGTACCTTCTGCGTACGGGGATAGCCTGTTGAGGATAATTCTCTCAAGCAATTTGCCAGTCGTGTCGATCAGACAGATTGGTCTGTACGCCGATGGGTCGCCTGGCGGCTTTCCGGGCTTCGGCAACAGCACCAATTTCTGCCTTTTCCATCTATCGGGGAAACGGCACTCGTCAAGGCATCTCTGCATAGCTAGCCTGAACATGTTCGGGTTCGATATGATCGCTGCCTTGAGAGCGCTGTTTGGAACTCCATCCGGCCCTGGAGCTTTGTTCATTGCTAGGGTTTTAGCCACTGCGAATAGTTCTTCATTCGTCACCGGAGCCACAATTTCAGCCGCGCCCACGCTGTCTCGTAGTGCAGGTGGCCAGGGGCTTGTGGCTCTAGACGGGAAGAGTACTTCGATAATCGTCGCCAACCGGTCCGGAGACCGTTCTGGGGGTGTAGAGCCCCCTTTGGTCTTGGCCATCACGATCCTGTAGGCATCACCCCACGGATTCGCGTTGGCACTCTCACACAGGTTGCCGAAACACGCTCTCTTGCTGCTTTTAATGGCCTTGTTAAGGGCCAATTTCGCAGCTCGAAACACTTCACGGCGGTTCTCTCTTGCATCCTCGGTGCGAGCTCTTTGCATCCTACGTCTAGCTCTGAGGCAGGCTGATCGTAGAGCTGCAATCTCGGCACTCCAGGGTTTTTCTCGACATAGTGGCGTCGCACGCGCGTGGTAGGACGGCTACCAGCGCATCCCCACTTAGACTGTCGGTGTTGGCCTCCAATCCCAGGGCCGCGGTGAAAGCTTCGCTGTCGAAGTGATTGGACTTCCACCCGCGTACCTGACAGGGATCTCCCGCCATCGGATGCTGCACGCCATAGTTGATCCTAAAGCGGATTGCTAAATGATCGCAATGGGTGTAGCCTTCGTCTACCCTCCATTCCATGCCTGGAACCAGACTCGGGCTGGCAAATGTTACGTCAATCCACGCCTCCACCCCGTTTCTACGGAATATACTAGCGGAGCCATTATTAGCTAGCACAGTATCGAGTTTCGCAAGCGCCTCCATTAGCGCTTGACCCCTGCTATTTGAACAGCGGCTGCCCCACTCAACTGCCCAAGCGTTAAAGTCTCCCGCTATGACTACCGGTTTCCGGCCCACTAGGTCTGACGAGAGCCTGTCGATCATCTGGTAGAACTGTTCTATTGGCCACCTTGGTGGAGCGTAGCAGCTGCAATAGAACACACCATTGATCTTGGCAATCGCAACACCCTCGGCGGAGGAGTGTATAACCTCTTGAACCGGGAACCGTCCCGTTGTACAGATTGCAACCATTCCAGACCTGTCCGACACCCAATTGCCGTTGCCGGCAGGGATGTTGTACGGGTCTGATAGGAGGGCGACATCTGTCCTCGACTCCGAGACCGACAGCCACAGCAGCTGTTGGGCTGTTGCACAATGGTTAAGATTTAGCTGTGTAACGTTCACGGCTTCTTCTTATTTGCCTCACCGAAGGGACACGAAGGTCCGCCCATAGCATGATTACGGGCTTGCTTCTTAGCGGTGCAGATAAGGCACGTGTGCACCTTAGTGCAACCCCGCTCCTTATGCCCCTCCTCGCCGCAGCGACGACATAGTTTGCTCCTGTCTATGCCCTTACACTCGTAGGATTTATGGCCGGACTCAAGGCACCGATAGCACCTATCCACTGAAGGCGGCTGGGGTATGCTAATTGGGCATACCGACCAACCGATCTTCAGTTTACCTTTCTCGGTAACCTTTTTGGCATCCGCCTTCAGTAGCCTGAGGTAGGCTACTTGGGTGCCGGAAGGTCCCCCTCTAAAACGCACAGAGGCCCGCTCGATTGTCACGTCGCGTTGCTCCTTGACGGCTGCGACGACATCGTCTGCGGTCGTGAACTCGTTCAGATGCTTGCACTGGAGAGTCATTTCCGCCCCTAGCAACCTGACCTGGGCGCCTTCACCCAGGACCTCTTGGGCCAAGGCCTTGTACACTGCACTAGATTGTGCGCCTCGCTTCAGCACCAGAAGCATTTCTCCTGTGTTGGTGCGTCTCACGCTACGCACGTCTTGCCCAAGGGCCGAGAGGCTTTCGTCCGCCCTCATCGACTTTAGGACGTCGGCGTATTTGTCCTTGTCGGTTTTTAACCACAAGGCTTCGCCTCTGTCCTTGGCCTTTTTCGCGGGCCGACGTAATTTAGTTTAAGACATTGCATTAGAGCCGTTACTAAGTGCAGAAATACTCATTAAGTAATATAAACATTTGTACGTCTACGATATACATCAGAACTACTTCAAAAAGTTATATAGGGCAAAACATATTTTTCAATTTTTATAACGATTTTTTTAAATAATTCTTCCTACGAGCGAGTAAAAGCGCTTTAACCTAGGCTTAATGAGCCAGGGCCAGGTGTCCCATCCCAAAGGACCTAAGGAGTGACATTAACCTTCTTAGCAAAGTCACTCCCAATGTTTTATCCTAACCCCCTATAAACTGAAACGGTCGGTATGGTTGTCCTCGTTTCTTCCTCATTCAAGTTTCAAAACGATTCGTTGTTTGAATTGTTCATTAAATGAATAATTCAAATACCGTATTAATATTGAAACGTCTTCAAACTCAACTCTGCATAGTAGGCCTGACCGTTTTAATATTTGCGAAATAAGAAAATATGCTTCAAATAATAATGATGACAAGAAAAACACTACAGAATAATTGCAGTGTTTTCCAGGATGCTTTTCAATACTGGTTGTGTAAGGGTTAGAATAGAAGAAAGAATAGAATTGAAAAGAATTTTTAAATAGTTCTTCCTAGACAACCCTGTGTTTCAAGTTCAAATCCAACTCCAAGATAGTGAACAGATGCAGTGACTGGAGACATTGTGGTGGGTGGGTCATGCTCGGCCAGGATGAAATGCTAGGCGACACTTTGGCAGTGAACACCTAGTATGGCGCCGGTGGGTGGGTACTTCAATTCCGCCGATATTGAAGCCGTCGGTGAATATCTACAGGTGATTGCTATACCTGGTGGCTATGCCGGCAGCGCAGGCCCTAAGCTCTGTAGATATACCTGTGTCCAGGTTAGATCTGCGGTCATGCCAGGCCCGGTCACGAATTCGGTGTAGGCGGGTGATCCACGTATGGGCATTCCCGATGAATCTCGCTGACTGTATGTACCTACCAGGAAGCAGTCCTCTCCGGCTGTGCGCTCCAAAAATTCAAGTGATATTCTAGCGATGCAACTGCCAACCGAACCTTTATGCTGGTTGTCTCAACAGGCTTGCGTGGTATAGGGAGTTCAAAATGATATTGAATTTTTAACGAAGCGGTGTCTGAATTTGTTTCGCATGGAATCTAGCGTCGCATTATGGTGGTTCAGAAGTCAATATTCACGAACTTATTTTTTTGTCAAAAAATGGTTGGGTATAGCTAAAAAGCACGCTCCGAAAATTTTTAATGCATAAACATATTACACGGTGTTCCTAAAACCGTTATTAACTAAAAAAAAATGACCATAAATTTGGCATACGGCATTCGACAGATACAGTATCCAAGCATCTTCTCAGTGAATTTCAAAATGATCCATCGAGGGATTCGAAAGATATGGCGATTTGAAGTTTTATGATACGTTTCATAAGGCTACCAACAAACACCCACGGGTTTGGTCCAATCTCTATGAACAAAAAAATATTTGTCTACTTATTTAGTACATGGCATTCGAAAGATATAGTAATCAAGTATATCCCCTGCAAGTTTGGAAATATTTCATTGGCGGAATCGAAAGTTATAACGGTTTGGATGTGGTATGCGGTCATAGATGGGTTTTCTACCAGACTTCAAGCGTGAATCCATGTTTGTCCATTGACTATTTAGATCGTTTATACGTGTCGCGATTTTTAAAGGAAACCCTTGCGATTTAATTACATAAATATAATGTACAAATGGTGTTATTTATGTGATGGACTGAAAAAATATGAAAATAGGGTTGTCTACCAAACGTTAAATATAATGTGTAAATTTAAAAAAATAGATGAAAGTTGGAATGTTTACTTCAGAAGGCCATATCTCAATGGTATGTTGACTGATTCTAATATTCATTATTGAACAGGTAGACGTTTCATCGTTAATTTTCATCAAGAAGAATATAAAATAGAGTTGGCTACTTCAAACAATAGACAACTTAATTATTCTTAACTATATGTATTATCACTTTTTAGTAAATATTTTTATATTCAAAACGACGACCTATCAATTTATATACATTAGTTGAATGCAACGAACGCAAACTACAAGTCATGGAAAAATAAAACCATAAATTCAATACATATATTCAAAAATATGAAGGTATTTGCTGATTCAGATCAATTTATGTTATGATACGGTTTTTGTTGGAAATTTTGTACAATCGTGATTCGCTGGGTGGGTTGACAGATGTTAAAACTGGGGGATGTTATTAGTAGGGGGATCAAAGGGGATGTTATTAGTACAAGTTCATCTGCTCATATCTCTAACTATTGTCAGTTTTATTGTCGAATTGAATTTAACATGAGAATTTGACATTCAGATGTCGACAATGGACCAACTAATGGAGGTCCAACTAAAAAGCGGCTCCTGTTAAAAATTGAGCGACCAGCGAATACGACTATGTTAGTTTTAACATTTCATATATCCATAATTTGTAGTAAACAGCAATTGCAATCAACTAGTATATAAAAATTGATAGGCCGCTATTTTTAATACAAAAATAATCACTAAATAATTATAATACATATAGTTGAGACCAATTATATTGTCAATTTATTTATGTAGACAACTCTATTTTATACTCTTCATGATGAAAATTAACGATGAAACGTCTACCTGTTCAATAATGAAAAAAATTATTAGAATCAGTCAACATACCATTGAGATATGTCCGTTTGAAGTAAACATTCCAACTTTTATTCATTTTTTTAGTTTTCACATTATATTTAACGTTTGGTAGACAACCCTATATTCATATTTTTTCAGTGCACCATATAAATAACACCTTTTGTACATTATATTTATGTAATTAAATGGTAAGGTTTTCCTTTAAAAACCGCGACACGTATAAACGATCTAAATAGTCAATGGACAAACATGGATTCACGCTTGAAGTCTGGTAGAAAACCCATCTATGACCGCATACCACATCCAAACCGTTATAACTTTCGATTCCGCCAATGAAATATTTCCAAACTTGCAGGGGATATACTTGATTACTATATCTTTCGAATGCCATGTACTAAATAAGTAGACAAATATTTTTTTGTTCATAGAGATTGGACCAAACCCGTGGGTGTTTGTTGGTAGCCTTATGAAACGTATCATAAAACTTCAAATCGCCATATCTTTCGAATCCCTCGATGGATCATTTTAAAATTCACTGAGAAGATGCTTGGATACTGTATCTGTCGAATGCCGTATGCCAAATTTATGGTCATTTTTTTTAGTTAATAACGGTTTTAGGAACACCGTGTATTAGTTTCCAATTTCATCAGATAGAGAATGCCACCACTAAGTTTTTAATAGAAATAGATAGGCCATTGACTTCTTCAGACTCCAAAAAGTATTTCATACAATCTTGTGGAAGACACCAACTTTCTATCCCACTCCATTGAAAAGATAGTGTTGGTGCCCTCTATCTAGTAAAATTTTCCAGCTAAAGTTGCAGACATTTTTTTATATATTGTAACGAATAGTGTATAATAGTGTAATAGTGTATGTAGAATCTTGTGTATACAGCACCTAGAAGCGAAAATACGACCAGATTGACTTTCTCTCTGTAAATCATCAAAAAATCCCACGAAAAACTTGGAGCACTTTGATCCGCTATTTATACTTAGCCGATTTAGTTCAAATTTGGATTTCCTGGTGGGACTAGGAACTGACTCAAGGTCGGTCTGATGGGGTTCAGGAATCAGGAATCATTAGCGTCTGGCTCAAATGGCACGTTCCCCATGTCGATCGGAGATTTGTGCCTTGCCAAGAATCGTCTTTTCATCATTTCCTGATGGGAAGGATTGGGGAAGTGGTAAGGTTAGGGGTAAGGAAAATAACAGCACAGAACAATTAAAATAGAGCATTCTGCACCCCCGGAGGGATGCTGAACGATCTGCAGGTGCTACAATAGCAGTAATAAGTTGCATATCAAATGATATGATGTTCTGTAATCGGATTCACAAAGATCACAAGAATAATACTCAGCGCGCTGAATAGTAGCCAGGTGATAATTGAGTTTGTAATGTCCAGTCAGTGCCCTAACTAGAATATTGCAATTGTGCTTGGAAAATGCAACATTTTCGGACTCACATCCGGCAGAAAAGTCTTTGTTTGTACGCAAGTTTGCAAGCTACGCCATTGGTTGGCATGTTCGGATGCTGCCTAAGAGGCGAATTTTGTGCCTCATTCAACTTATCGACAGTGGTATAACTGGTTCTGGACTAACGAAGTCAGTCGCAGCGCCAGCTCTAGCCAATTCGTCCGCCGATTCATTTCCAGTAATACCGGAATGACTGGGTACCCACAGAAGGTAGATTTGAGTTCGACTTGCGATTACTAATTTCGATCTCGAATCTGCCGAACTAAGTGCTTTCAGGGCAGCGTGACTGTCAGTGCAAAAATAGATTCTTTTACCGCACCCTGTTAAAGTGCTGATTGCACGCCACACATAATCGCAAAGATTTCTGCTTGGAATACGGTACAGTTTCTACCAAGCGAATGAAATTGGTTTAATCTTGTTTCATGACAACCGACAGCAGCACCGGCTCGACCCTCCAACAAAGAACCGTCAGTATAACAAACTACGTATTCTTCAAGCTGTCGCTCCATCCAGTCAGACAGCTATTCCTCGCGAAGAGGAATTCTCACATTGAAAGTTTTAAAACGAAAATTACATGTGAGTGTAAGGCTACTGAGAGCAAGTGTATACTCATCCCAAGTAACCATTAGGGGCCACAGTCTTGTATGGCCAGTTGCACGATCAATTGGGTTACTGTTCCAGAGCCCAGTAACCTTAAGACGGTATGCACAAGAAAGTGCTTCTTGCTTCAGAAACAGATGTAATTGTTTTATGTTCAAGAGTGCCTCTAGAGCAGCAGTAGGTGTTGTCGAGAACGCACCAGTCATCGCCATCAAGACCATCCTCTGAAAATGGTTTAACTTTGATTGGATTGTCATGACTTCTCCCTTCTGCCACCAAATAAGGCACCCGTATGCCAGTATTGGTCTAACAATTGTTGTGTAGATCCACTGAATGTACCTGGGTTTGAGTCCCCATGATTTGCCGGAAGCCCGTCTACATTGGCCAAAACTTTCTTGATCCTGAAATCGATGTGAGCTGTCCAATTAAGTTTTGAGTCAAGAATTACCTCAACGTACTTAACTTGATGTGCGATAATAATTTCAGAGTCAAAGAACTGCAATGGACGAGCTCCGGTTGTAAGCCTTCGTTGCTTGAAAAGCACCATTGATGTTTTATTTGGATTAACTGATAGCCCATGAATACACCATTGCTCACCAACACATAAGGCTTGTTGCATCAAATTAAAAAGTGTGTTAATGCAAATACCGGTGATCATTATATGATAATCATCGGCGAAACCATACTTCGGAAACCCAAGCTCATTAAGTTTCCTCAACAAGCCATCGGCGCCAAAGTTCCATAGAAGTGGTGACAGCACGCCACCTTGAGGACATCCGCAGACACTCAGTTTCCTTATCTCTACTTGTCTTAACGATGAGCACAGATGTCGGTTGCTAAGCATTGCGTGTCTCCAGTTCGTGACATATGAAGGTACTCCATGACCCGGTGCTGCTTCCAAAATGGATTCGAAAGACACGTTGTCACCTTCAATATCGAGAAAAACTCTTAAATTTGATTGCTTTTGTGAAAAAGCTATTCAAATGTTGTAGACAACATTGTGTAACAGGGTGGTAGTAGACTTCCCCCGCTGATATGCATGTTTCATTACATGCAGCGGGTGCTCGCCCAAGCTAACATCCCGAATGTAGTGGTCGATAAAACGTTCCACTGATTTGAGAAGTAAGGAGGTCAGACTAATCGGTCTACAGCTCTTTGACTCCTCATAAGTGACGCGGCCACCTTTAGGAATGAATTTTACAGTTATTTCCCGCCACGCTAATGGAATGTATCCCGTTGCAAGACTACAAGTAAGAACCATTTTCAAAATATGCTTGAAGTGTTCATATTCTTTTTGTAGTGGAACTTGAATGATTCCATCCTTTCCCGGAGACTTACACGGAGCAAAACTTTCAATTGCCCATTTGATCGATTCGGTTGTCTACGAGCAAATGCCAAAGAATCAGAACTACCTGAAAAGAACTCAGAGGCAGTCGTCAGTGATGACTCCGTACAGCCTGGAAAGTGTGTGTCAAAAAGGCAGTTGAGTACTACATCTTCGTCAGACGAGTATTCACCATCAGCAGTTCTAATTAAACTGACATGAAAATTTTTCAATTTCGAATGTAATTTATTTAATCTACTAGTCTCGTTGCGACTTGAGACATTTGTGCAGAGGCTTTTCCTACCACTTCGCTCAGAGGATCGAAGGGCATTTCTGTACGCTTTGCGAGCCAACTTAAATGTCTTCGACCCGTCCCTGCGTCTGCGATTCCAAGCTTTTCTGCATAACTTTTTCAGTCCAACAAGTTCGGTATTTCACAAAGGTGTGCCTCTAGAAGCACCTATAACTCGAAGCGGACAAGCCTCTTGGTATGATGCTACTATGAGTGAGCTTGTTGTATTCACGACCTCATCCAAGTCACTTGGAGATTCAATCGTCGGAAGATATCGATGAAACCTAGTCGCCAAGCCCTCTTCGTAGAGCTTCCAGTTCGTAGATATAGGATTACAATACTATAGGTGTGCGCCGATGAATTTTTAATCGGCGGCGGCATAAGCGACATTTTTGGCCGGCGGCGGCGGCGTCACGCCGTTGGACCCTATCGGCGGCGGCGCGCCGGCGTGTGTCGGCGTGACGAATATTGACGCCTAGGTAACTAAAAAAAATTCTTAACAGTACAATTCCTTTCCCAAATTTTCGGTTGCTATTGTAACAGACTTCACAGCACATACAAACAAACGTTACAGTTTGAAGAAAATCTAAAAAATCATCGCCCTCGATGTACTAGCGACATCTGTTGAACAGATTGCACAAAATGTAATTCTCGCAACCATATCAATCAACTGATGCTCCAATAGTGACCACCCTGCTTGCCAAATGCAAGATAATAAATGAAAGGTGGAACTATTTTTACAGTTGTAAAATTTGAAGAACGAAATAGAAAAATTGGCGATGTCGCATACTACGACTTCGCATGAAATAATGATTGCAATGGACAAATTTGAAGAATGCAGAGTAACGACTGTATTTCAATGACCAATAATAATTATTTATTGTTCTATATTTGGGAAATTAAGCAACGGTAAAACAGTTTTTGTTTTGTTTGAGGAAATTAATTGTTGTTGTCGTTTCATTGTTTTTTGTTTCTATTTAGTCATCTTTACCGTAAGCCCGGGGACAATTGACAGCTCCCATATATTGAATTCATAAGCAAATTTTGGGGTGATTTGGTAATGTCATGGCGGCTCCAATGGAGCAAAATTTGAAAAAGGCGCATCCCGTTTATTATGTTCAATATCTGTGGAAAATAATCAATTTAAGCATTTCTACCATTTCTTTTTGCTGCTAGAATTCTAATAAAAACGCAAATTCTATTCAAAACGAATGGTTAAGCTTGGTGGTGATGTACTTTCATTGGCCAAAATGTTTTTCATTTACATTTCTCGAGATAAAAAGCACCAATGATTTAACGGTTTCAAACTTCACACAACAAGAAAACCAAAACAAGTTTAGGAGGGAAGAGAACGGGTTGTTAAAAACAACGACTTCCAGCTAAATACACAATAAGATTTATGTAACTTTGCTGACGGTTTTCAGTTAGGGATAAATTTATTCTGTAATAATAGTTTTCTTTATTCACATTTTGGAATAAGTTTTTTCTAAATGTTGTTCTAGCCGCATTGACGGCGTTCATAACACACGTAACGAAACACGCTTTTCTCTTGAAACTTTTTTCGTTTCGTTGTTCATGGTACTCACACAGAGAAGGCATACTAGCGCCACCATCAAATCGGTGGTGCATATATGAAACAAGAACTATCTGTCAAGTTGCCTCTGGATTGTTTACCGTCGCTCTTTTAGAATCCCGCAGATATCAGGAACCCTAACACGAGGCGTTATTATTGGCATTACTGCACAGAAATGTCACTTTTAATGATCGTGTAAGGACACCTTTCAAGGTAGACACATTACTTCATTTTCCAGGCTGATGTTTACTTTTACTTCTTGTAAGTACAAAATCGTCAATGATAAGGAATACGATTCCCTGGCACTACATTTTCTTACAATGTACGGTCTGCTTCTATCTTGAGTGCAATGTATGCTCGATTTGCTGGAATAATACAGAGCTACACCCTGACGAAACCTAAATATACAGTTACTATCAATCATAATCATTCAACGACTTGACGTGTTAGCTCCTGTTAGGTTGAAACTGATCACTAAACAAGTCTGATTGAAAATGGTCTGAGCGTTCTCTAGTTTTTGTAGCACCTGCACCCCGCCAATTTCTCCAGCAGTTCCGGGGACCAACGAATTCTAATCCATTGCATACATTCGATACACCGAATCAATTAAATTACTAACGTCCTGTTATGTGCTTACTCACCGATCGGCATCGTGTTGTAACTTAAGAAATGGTTGTGAACAACTCCCACCTTGGGCACTTCGACAAGAATGAATTTCACATTTCCGGCCCATATTGTTTGTTTTGGTTTGCATGAGATTAAAAAGACCGTAACGTTTTCGGGTGGGTGCGAAAACTAAGTAACGCAATTAGCTCTGTGTCATAATCTCACTAACGCCACCGATTTGTAATTGAAATCGACCGTTTTTTCTACGAGTGATGAAAATTCATCTCGTGTTACGTCTTATTTGTCTGTGATACCGGGCTGATGCAACTGACACTGAAAATCTTTCTTGAGTGGGGCTAGATCACACGATGAATAATTTATGAGACTAGAAATCTTACCCTCTGCATCGCCACATCTGTGCACCAGCGTCGCGAAAAGTCAAGATCACTTTGCTCAACTATTCTTCGAGAAAAAAAAATTAAAATAGGTGACGATTCAATCAATTAAAAATAAACCTCGTATTGAAAATAAATTTTGTTTTCACAAAACTAGTTCATGTAAAAAAAAGACATTATACTGAAATGTTTAGTAGGTGGTTGTGTCTGAATATGTTTAATATTTTTATGATTCTAATTCATAACTTGATGAAACATTGATTTGTATTAACTTTATTGACTAAAACAGTCAAGAATAGAACGACTTGCAACGATTTTCGTTAATTCTCGTCGTGTTATCGTGATATTTTAGTCTTGAGCTTACCGTTGGATTTTTTACACAGAGTCACGTGTCTTATAGTTTTCTAAATTATTTCACGGACATGAATTGTGGCTAGGTAATGTATTTTGCTCAGCGCAGTTTCATTTAATTCCGAACATTTCTCTGAATTTTAACAAAGGAATAACAGGGTTACAGGTCCTAATAATGTCTTTGTATCTAATGCTCGTGCCTATGAGACTGGTTGCTAGCAGTTGTACACAATAGCTCACATAGAAATTTCAAAACCAAAAAGCAGAGCGAATAATTCATGAATGATAGTCTGAGTTCCTTGTAATTGTTTACGAAAATATAATAAGATTATGTGGAAAATTAATTACTTCATGAATTACATCATGAACAGTTTCACGAACTCGACTGGTGAATCGTGTGTAGCATATCAGGAATTAAGAATCGGTTAAAAATCAATGAATAATACACTGCGTTCCAGTGAAATTGATTACGTGCAAAGATTAGGATCAGGCACATAATCGTAAATTTCAGGCACATACATCTTGAAAGTGGAAGTTTTTTTTTAATTTGTGGACCATTTCACGCACACGAATGGTGAATTGAAACTTATATGCTCACAATCATAACCAGTTGACGAAGCAAGAATGGATCTTTGAATCATATAACGAGTGTCGTGTGATGGTTTTCGAGAAAATATCAAGATTATTTTAATTTTGTAATCCAATTGACGACCACTAATACCAAATAATGATCAAGATGTGATAAATCATCAATCAGTTAACGTCGTATATTCGGCCCATGGACAATGTTCCTAGATTTGTAGATAAAATTATGAGTCAACAATATTAGAGTTCGCGAATTGTCGGCGCGGGAAAAATGCATCGGCGGCCTTTCGGCGTCGGCGCACGTTAAAAATTACCGGCGGCGGCGGCGTGGCGCGGCGGCGCACAGGTCTATACGATATGTGACGATATCTAGCGAGACATTTAAATGATCGAACACGATGTACTTATGATCAGATAACGACGGTTCTAGCTCGTTTGGTACGAGCCAGTTTGCCAACTCATGCGTAATACTGTCAGAGCAGAGAGTTACATCTAACAGCTCTTCTCTACCAGCTCGTGGAAATATTGGGCGGCCTGCTGCACTATGAATGTGCAGATTTGGGCTGCTTAAGTATTCCATTGATTCGGTGCCTCTCAAATTGATATCTGACGCTCCTGCTGGGACTAGGAACTGACTCAAGCGCGGTCTGATGGGGTTAATTATTTTTTCTATACACACTATGCTAAGAGATTAAGAAATGTCGTCTGAGGGAAAAATGGGCACAACTCGTCAGGCTTTCAGGAAAATATCTGGTTTTGCTAAACGGTTGACACGATTCAGTTCTATGACTTATAAATCTTTACTAGGTCCGAATTTGACCTGGTCAAATTTAAAAACATACAAACCTAATTCTGGCCAAGATGGAAACATGATATGCTCTCGTCGTTAGAATCGCATACCATTTAACATGTGTCGAGCACCTGATTAGGTAGAATCATTTTATACGTTGTTCGTTAACCATGGCAATCACTAGCGAGAAAGGACTGCTTTTTTGAGAGTTTTAATGCTCAGTCTTTTATCAAATTTATTCTACATTATGTTGACATCAATTTGTTTAAATATTTTCTAGCATATCCACAAAACTATTACATAATACACGCTTGTTTAGAATATTTCGATTTTTTTAGTTTTCAGAAAAATTTAGAAGGGATGGGGGAGATTGTAGAAAAAGAAACGTCAGCCACGATGTCGTTACGATTGCTGCCTCTGCCACAGTATTGCTCCGCGTATGCTTCCCAAAAAAAATCCTCAACCAAGCACGAAAGACGAAAAAAGTTGCTGTATAAATAGAAATTCAAAAACGTTATTATAAAGACAGTATTTTTGTATACTTCCTTCCGGGCCGCCTTGACGAGTCCCGCCCCGATTCTCCACGGTTTCCCTTCGCCTGCGAATGTTGATGATCCCTTTTCTTCCATAAACCTCCTTGAAATTCGTGTCTGGCACTTGGTGAAGCAAATAAAAATTGAAAGTTCCGAAAAGGTACTGCCATTGTACTTCTTCTGCGCATTCGATTCGGTACCTGTCACAGCTTCGAAAGAAAACCCAAAGAATTGTGACTTATTTTCTCGAGGATTTTGAGTAAATCATCGTTGATAATGATGGCGGTATTGTTTGGCATGGGAAAGATGAAAACTTTATTTATTCGTTTGTGCGCCGCAACCAAAAAGTAAAGTTTGGCGGGATTGTACCAATTATTTGTTCATAGAAACTGAGCAACGAATAGTAACTAGTAGCTTTCGAAGCTTGCTTCAGAGCATCAAAATAACAGGTTCACCGGTAGTTCGCTAGATATTATCGATTCAACTAGTACCTTCATTATTTACCCGAATTGTTTATATTTTATCGGATTGATCAAACTAAAATGAAATTGATCAATTGAATTCCATGTAGGATAATGGTTGAATGGGGTCCCTTATTGTAACAAATGTAAGCAAGCAAATAATTCATGATGTACATTGACCAGACAGAACACATCCCGGGTCAAACCCAGAAACTCATTTGTGGTTAACCGGAAAGAAAATTAATAGCCGTTTCACCAAGTGTATATTTGACTGCGGTTAGGAACCCCCACTTTGTTTACTTTACTTCGAAATTACCTCCAAAACAATCGATAATCATCAACATCGCATTAAAAGACAATTAACAAATTTCATACTCAACTCGACTCAGCTGTTCAACAGTGTTGCTCGTCCTAATTTAAAGCATATTAAAATATACGGTCTCGTTCCCTACCGCATTGTGGTTTCCCCGGTTCCGCACTCACCTATCCTGAAAAAGTCCAGTCGTGAAACCACCAAACTTCAAACAAAAAAAATCATTCTCATTTACTTACGCTTTCAAATTACCCACCCCGTTCTCGACACCACCTTCCGCACGGAAGCGGAAAAATTCTTGAGGCAGGTCATTGTCGGCAGCTCGCCTGCCGTCATCACCACTTTCCCAGAGAGTAGCAGCACCAGCCGGAGAAGCTTCCTCGTCCAAGGTCCTGTAATTATACAATCAGGAGAAAAGTTTATCCAACCTACCAACCCCCCGCTTTCCACCCTGCCTTGGTTAGCAAATTACGTGGCAGACTCGTCTCAGTTCAAAAATCCTCGCTACCAATGTTGGTGTTCCTTTCCACTGTCTGGGGTGTGAAAATTACGCCAAAGAATAGCAAAACAAAAAGTATGTAAATGAGCCAAGGCACCCTTCAAACCCCGGTCCCCGGAATCCCCCCCCCGGATCCAACCGGGTTGATGAAAGAAAACCCGAACTCTCATTTCCACTTATTAGCGCGACTCGACGACGCGCTGCATTTCCAACTCTCAGCTGTTTTAATTTTCATTGAGGAAAATTAAAACGAACAACGAAATGAAAAGTCTTTCGAGCTCGCGCTGGTTTGAGATCGAATGAGATAGCAAACCAGCTCGGATTGTGAATCGGGCGTCCCGTTTCGGCACCGAATGTCGACCGTAGATTTGGCGAAGCAAGCCAAGTGTTTTGTGGGTGTCGTGGAAAATTTTCTCGAGTGTTGGTAGGGATGCTGCAGGAATGGGTGGCGATCATTCTGCGCTGGTAGTGGTACAAATTCACCACTACGTGTAAGAAAGCACGAACAGATTCGCCATTTGTTTTATCTTTGTGATGGAAATCGATTACCACCACCGTCAAAGGCAACTGCCAACACAAATGTAGATCGCACTTCTTAGGAAATTAATTAAAGCGAGATGCCCGCATGGTTCGAGAGCAACTTTAATGAAAAGAAACCTGCAACTGCAACGAGTGCAAAACAGACTATTTAGCTGCTGAGAAGTAGAGGAAATTTAAATACTACCCTGCCAATCGTGCCGCATCCTTCTCCACCTTTGACTGGTGGGTCGGTTGTGAATGAGAGTGAAATTGTTTTTCCTTCCTAGCCTAGACGACGCGCTAGCCTTAATTGCATTGCCAGAGTTTCACGACGCTGATGTTTTAATTCTGAGCTCTGGCGTAGATTCTCCAGACACAGTAGAGAAAGTTTCCCGGCCAAGCAAACACTTTGCGCACCCCGACTCCATCCTCCTCCTCCTCCTCTTCCAGGGTAGTATTTACGTCGGAGAAAGAGAAGGTGACATTGCTCTAGTCAGCCACCGCCCGCCACAGGTCGGTCCAGTGCTATTAAATATTTAGCAGCAAAAATGGGAAGGCTGTGGGGTAAGTGGACGAAATAAACTTAAAACAAGGTCAATGTTAAAATTTAAATTAGTCTCACCGAGTTTGGGAAAGTTCGGGTTGTGGGTTTTCGGTGCCCATACCGCACTTTATAATGGGTTTTCGCAGAACAAGTTGGTAGATAGGATGTTGCTTTAGCATCGCTCCTACCTTATAATAAGTTATGTAGAATTAATTATGTGCAAAAGGTGAAGAAGTTCTAAATAAATACATAATAAATGTTCCTGTTGGATGCGTAATGTCTAGTCTAGTCTAGTCTAGTCTACACATACACAGGCAATACATGTAGGGATCCTGAAAAATTGCAGATGTTTGTGGTACATATGATATGGGACACAATCATTGAAGCGGCTAGGCCAATTGTGCAGCGTACAAAGTGAAGATGATTCAAAGTTATATGGCAATTAAATTATTCATTTAATGAAGGATTTAATCAACGAACTATTTCAAACCTTGAATAAGGAAGAAACGTGGACAACCGTACCGACCGTATAACCATTTCAATTTGATGGGGATATGATAAATCGTTGGGAGTGACTTGGCTAAGAGGGTTAATGTCACTCCTTTGGTCCTAGGTTCCTGGGATGGGATGGGACAGAAGTATTTAGCCCTGTGCTGGCTAATGAGCCTAGGTTATAGCGTCTTTACTCGCACTACATCTTGTCCTGGCTCGCTCTCTGCAAAGAAACGTAAAACATAATGTCTAACGCATTTAGATATATGTAGATGAATTTTTTATTTTTAAATCAAAAGTTCCTGTTGGATGCTAATTTCCATATATCGCTCGAAGGGAGTTACAAACATTTTGCCGATGAAAGTATATTGATTAGGATTTAAATAAGAAAGTTATGAGCAATTTTCTGAGAAGATGATTCTTTATCCCCGGTTGTGGGCCACCTAGGAAAATCCACAAGAAATGCTAAATTATGAAGTAAAACCAACGCTTGTTTACAGTTTTCTTCTGTACTTTATTTGGTTTTGTCTCTCTTGCTGCCTTTCACGTCTTCAAATCGACAATGTTATCGGAAAAAGCCAAAGTACTGTTTATCATGGACTTTTGAGCACAATTGCAATGTCCCGATTTGTGCCACTACTGAAGCAAAGCTAACATCACGAGAAGTGCTGATATCAAGAGGTTCGAAGTTGGATTGGCTGAAGCTGCTGCTTCAGAAATAATTTTCCAATGTGACCCACAACCGGTGATGATGACGATGTGCCAATGATATCCTATTATTGCAAATATGTTTTCAAATCCTAAATGAGAAAAAATTAAAGCACTAAATAATGCATGAGGGCCACCCGAAACAGGAACCAGCCTTAGGCGTTCACATACGTTATGAAAACTGTTTGGATTTAGTGGCTAACTCAGTGGTGTAGCCAGGGTGGGTTTTGGGGGTTAAACCCCCCCCCCCCCAAACCAAAATTAATTAGATTGAAAAAAAATAATTGATACTGACGGATTTAATTTAATATTCCACAAAATATTTTTGGAAAAATATTCTCTGATCACTACATTGAGAACTGTGTTTAAAGCGTCATGAGAACTTTTGGAAAATTGTGGGAAGGGGATCTTGTAACTTATCTCTTAGCCAAAATCCCATAGTTGTCAAATTACTTCAATGAAAAATCAAATAACTGTCTGAATTATTATGAGCTCATTTTTGGAAAGATGCTTCAAAATATGGATTAGAGACAATTTTTCGAATGGGAATCTAAATTTGAATAGGTTGATTGCATATAAAACATAAGCTTGTTTACCGAAAACTTGCATACATTTCAACATTTGCTGAAAATTTATTTTTTTTTGATTGTGTTGAATTTAGACAACAATTCAATATGGTTAACAACAAGAATAACATTTCAGAAACTAGTTGAAAGCTGATGTAATTTTGTCTCTAGCAGGTCAGGATCGGTTTTATGAGCATTGGATTTTTGTTGTATTATCAACTATATGAATAGCCTCTTAGCAGAATGCAATGAATGGCGCACTAAAATTTGGTGTGCTACGTACTAGCACTGCAAGTTGTGAGGTTGACTAATGACGAAAAGTAAAATTAATGCTCGATAAATTTTTAACAGTCACGATCACATTCATTCGAAACTGCCAAATTTCGATGTTAAATATCATTGAAGAATTTCAAAACGTAAAACTGTTCATCTGCTGATAGAATAATTTTGACGGTTAATCCTCCTAGAAGTAATTATAGACAAGAATTACTCTTCAAGCAAATTTGGGTCGAGACTTAATGTCTCCAGCAAAGTTTTCGAAAGTGCTATTTCAAACAACTTTGTCAAAAACATAAATATCCCACATATTCAGAGTATCGAAATATAGTAGTAGAAAACCTTTACAACAAGCTATTCTGAAATTACTGTATTTGATAAATCTCTTCTGCGGTAATTAAATAATAAATTCACATTGCGTTCAAAGTGCCTTTGAAGCTTACAAAAAAAATAAGGGAACTGGATATAAAACAAATAATTCCCAGATATTAAAAGGACTCAAAAACACAAAGAGTGATTCCATTTTCAGGAGCTAGCATCAATTCGGCGATAGCTTAGTCCGCCCACCAAATTAGTGTCGGATTCTGATGAGATGCAGTCGAAACGCAAGTTTCAGTTCCATCCATCCATAATTTAGTTATAGGTTTTGTGTTCTCAACTCGCAATTATTGTTTCAAACAATTTTATCCGTAGCGCAAAAAAAAATAGTTTACACCTAATTTTTTTTTCACTAAGGAGAAATATAGCAGGCCCAGTCCATTTAAATCCCTATATGTTGAATTCATGTAGCCTTCATATTTTCAACAAAATTGTTTGAAATGACATTATCAAAAACTTTGCTGAAGGCACCATGTCTCTTAATATTTTTGAAAAATTAATTCACCATAATTACCTCTATGAGAATTAATCACTAATATTTCTATATCAAAGCAGGCGCTGTTTTATGTTGATAACTTCCCGAAGTGTTCAAACATTCAAAGTCAAGGATTATTATATTAGGTGATCTTGAACGTTGAAATTTTTTTAGATCATTTATTCCACTTTAAAAGATCGCAATTTTTGACTTCATTGACATATTATACAAGAAAATAATCTACAGAGGTTTGAAAACTGTTCCATGTTGATTCTTCTTGTTTGTAGACTGGAATTACATCTGTTAGACTACTTATGTTTTTGAGTTTTCAGTAATTTATCAAACTCATATTAAATTTTAGCATTTTTTCAAAAAAATTGCGATTTTCATCAAAACCCCCTCCAAACCAAATTTCTGGCTACGCCACTGGGCTAACTGGCCCCAAGTTGGTGTCGGTATCTGTACTGACGAGAGGAACACGAAACATTAAAATCACATTTTTCGCCTGATTTTTCAACACGGTGTTCAGTACAGCAAAAGTCGAGAGATGCTTTCGGTTCGAAGTGTACTCAAAAACTGACTAATGCTCAGAACTGGCGCTGTGCGAAGTTTCACAGCGGTAGTAATACGTACATTTCACGATTTAGCACAACATCACAATTTACGAATTTGTTGGCTTCTTCATTTAATTGATCGATGTAGTATTTGCTTTAAAGACTCCAAAATTTCATTACGAATTGCACAGAGCTTTGTTTCCAAAATCGCGATCACATTGAAAAATTGAGCCCTAGACCAATCTTCAGTAGATTTTGTTCTGTAAACACGCGATGAGCCCTGCTAGAACATTCAGGGCTGTTTGGCCAAGGAAAATACTACAGCCTTCAATATATTCTTCTAGTCTACGTTTTTGTTAACTCCTTTCTCTTCAAAAACCTATAGGATTTTTCCCCCAAAAACTTATAGGATTTTTCCACCCTTTTCCACAATCGAGACTGAATTTCACCAATAACAGATGATGATCTATGGACTTCTAAAGACTATTTAAGATTCAACACCAAAACCTAAAGCACTTTCGCACACAAGGAGCAAAAGAAAAAACGAGAACGAGTGTTGCCTGAACCATATGAAAAAGTTTGTATATATTTAAATCTAGTCATACTGTACGTGTACAAGTACCAGTCTTCAGGTAAACATACATCGTACTAAGCATGTGTACAATATTTCCATACGCAAGTTCAGCTCGAACTTGTACACAAGATTATACACCGGTTCATTTCCAGGGATTCCAAGTATATTTTTGAAATGTCTTCACATTTAATAGAAAATGTTTTCATTTGTCTTCAACGACCAGGATTCAGAATCGGTTTTTGACTTTGAACCAGAAATCAGTCAGACATCCGAAAAAAAAATTTTTTCAAATTCAAAAGTCTGGCTTCACAAACTTTGAAATGTCTCCTCCGGGTTTTATATCATTTTCTCCGGATCTAGTGAGAAGATAAATAATTTTAACTAAAATTGCATGTTTTAAACGAGTTCTTCTGGTGTAAATGTTGGCTGTAGCTGTAGCGATCATTAACTGTTGACCAGAGAGAAGAAATTCGTTCCTTTGTTGGAGCCTCCCTAGCGACTGTGATGATGAATAACTAAATTTGCGCTCAGCAAAAATTCCGTTTCTCCTCTACTGCCTGCTTCACTCTACTTCGCCTGTTAGCTGTGGCAGAGGGCAATCCTTGTTCGGCATTTTGGTGTTAGCCGGGGAGTTGAAATTTCACACATATGTAAATCGATAAAATGGTTTACAAACGCGAAAAATTGATAACTAAATGAGACAAGCTCAGTACAGTGGCGTGCATTATGCTTTGCCAAAACAATGCACTAAACGGTGAATGTGAGTCAATTTGTGTAATTGATACCTTGACGAGTTACTAAAAGACTGCAAGAGTTTATACTTGTCTAACTTAAATTTAGCAGGTAGTAATGATAGAGGGAGGGACCTGTAATAGAGCACCACCCTTATCTGCAAGCTGCTTCCCGTGCCAATTGACATTCGTCAATGTTATTCACGTAAAAATTGTAGAGAAGGAGGTTTAGACATGAGCCCTGTGGAAGGCCCATGTATCTAAATCGTGATGCCGATAAATCACCATGCGAGAAATGTATTTGATTTTCTGACAACAGGTTTAGCAAAGAGTTATTTTAAATTTAAATTATTTGAAATACCATGCTGGTGCAACTTCTCAAAAAGTATGTTGATAGAAGCTGAATTGAAAGCCCCGAAATATCCAAGAATACTGATGCCATCTGCTCTTTGTTAGCATATGCCATTTGAATTTCTGTTGAGAGCAACGCAAGGCAATCGTTCGTCCCTTTGCCTTTGCGGAAGCCAAATTGTGTATCTGACAGTAAACCATTTGCTTCGACCCAAGATCATTTTCTCGAATAACTTTCGGGTACAAGACAGCATTACAATCGGTCGATACGAGTTGTGGTCGGAGACTGGTTTTCCTGGTTTTTGGATGGCGATGACACTCACTTGTCTCCAATCATGTGGGACAATGTTACCTTATTATAGAAACTTATTAAGTAAATTCAACAAGCGTCTCTTGGCAGAGTCTTCTTCAATAAGTTGAATTGGATTCTGTCTGGCTCCGGGGCTTCATTGTTACATGATAAGAGAGCAAGTGAGAGCTCCACCATCAAACACGGTGTTTCCTTCGTGGTTTTGTGAGGCGACGCGACGCGGTAGGTTTTCTGTGCAGGGGCGGAATCCGGATGAACCTTCTTGGCAAAATCGAATATCCAACGGTTTGAATATTCCACGCTCTCGTTAGTACTGTTTCGGTTTCACATACGTCGGGCCGTGTCACAAAGAGTGCTCATTGATGTTTCTCTTGTTAATTCGTCGACAAACCGGCGCCAGTAACTACGTTTCTTGGCTTTCATTAAATTTTCATTCGCTTTTCTAATATCGCGTACAGTCGATAGCTAGCAACTAATCCGTCGTTCCGGAAGGCTTTATAGGCAGGGCAAGGGAAGGTGTTCAATCACGTCGTCTTCGATATCCCATTACGGCCCTAGGAGGAATGCAAATAGAAGCAATCCAAAGATCTTTGCCTTTGATTGCTGTTTAACGTTGTCGCTTGTTAAATGCCTGGCGCCAAGGGGAGGTTGATTTGATTGAAGAAGTAGCACTTTTTGATCCCTAAAAGTAACCATCCATATGAGTCTTCTCGATCCAAGCGGACAATGTTAAAATCGTGGAAGTTGAGTTTAATATTAGAAGTAAGCCATGTTTCACATAGGGAAAATGGATCACAATTATTGTAATCTAGCAAGTGTTTTAATGAATCAATTTTGGGTATAATACTTCTGCAGTTCCACTGTAAAACAGTGATCAGATCCTTGATTCCGTTTAATAAGTTAGCCATCGAAGGATTCGATCGTTGCAAGGAGGCGCCATTGTTCAGTTAACTGTTTTAAAAATGTTCTTACTGTTGGTAGAATAGCAACTAGCAAGCTTTACAGAGGATCGGTAATATTGAAAGCTGTGAGTATCCAGTCCACAATGTCCGAAAATTTAAGGAATCCTATTTTACTTTAAGTATCTGACTGTAAAATTGGAGCACTTGGGATTTTTGGTGCCCCGGGGAGTGCTGGGAACTCCTGGTTGTATCTCAATTTCCCAAAACCAGGAGGTATTATCTTCGGATTTGTACCAGCACTTCCAGTTGATAAATTATTTTCATTTTGTATCCTTGTTTTGGACAACCTAAGACCCTTACGTGAAAATTCGGGTGAGTTTGGATTAGATCTCTTCCTAGTGTTTCCGAGCGGAGCCAAATAATGGCCCTCGAAAGGGTCGTTAGAGACATTATCGTCAATTGGCAAGAGAGCGTATGGGTTTTCGGAGATAAGTGGAACAGCTCTTTTAAGCATTTCTGCGTAAGAGCGTCTGGAGCGATCTTTGGCGGATCGCTTCATTTTATCCGCGCGAAGTTTGTACGTTGGGCATGTCAAAAGTGCATGCGGATTCTTCCCACAGTAAACACACTTATCAGCGGGCGTACTGCAAGTATCATCCGAAAGGCGTTCCCCACATTTGCCGCAGTAGGTGTCCGTATGACCAAGCTGCTTGCAATTGGAACAATTCATTACCCGCGGTACAAACAGACGCGCAGGTAGACGACTTCAACGTAGCTCAAAAGTGCAGATCCGGCGAAGGTCACGCGAAATGAGTCTGGTGGATAGTACTTCCCAGCTTCGATGGACTTTGAGTGCAATTGCTTGCACTCCAAAATTTTAACTGATTGAAAGTTAGGGTCCTTAAAGCGGCCAACTCCATCATTCATCAAGTCATCGACAGTTAGACTCGCATCACTTACCACACCGTCAATCTCCACATCGCGAGAAGGAATGTATACGCGATACTCCATCGTGAAGAGGCTATTGCTAACGATAGTAGTGGCCTGTTTCAAGTCAGTAACGACTACACGCAGTTTATCTAACTGAACCATTTTAATCTCGGTTACGGCCGAGCAACGTTTTGTCAGCTCCCGCGCAACAGTTATGCTGTTTAACAGTTTATTTTTGGGCCGAAAGTATACCACCCAAGCACCACGGGTTCCATCGTGGTAAACCTTGACTCGGGGAAGCTGTGAGACATTGGGGGTGGAAGTGGGGAAGGTGAATCGTAGATATCATTTGTCTCCGAAACGGATAAGTGTTCCTCTTCCCCATAAGATTCATCTTTGGAGCGAGATCCTTCTCCTTCATCCATTTTGTTGCGGGAACAACACGCTCGACCGCACTATTTAACTTATATCAAATTTAAAAAAAAAAATTAAAAACAATAATAGTAAAAAAATCAATAAGAAAAGTAAAAACGAAATACTTCACCAGTTGGGTTTTAACGAGCTGGTAGATGAATTGATCCCTCGTTTCTTTTATCGGTCACCCGCGTGATATTCACACAATAGATAGATGGTATAGGAGCCGTCTTTCAGGTAAGAAAACTGATTAATACCGCATCACACTGCACTGTCTGACACAAAGTAATGTTTATACTCCAGCCGTTGCTGGGATAAACACCTTCGCCGATATCGCCTAACTCAAGGTAAAGTTACACCAAATAACGCGCGTGTGTAACGAACGAGCGCTCGGTTACGAATGAATCTTGTTCTAGCAATTACGTAAAAATATCGCACATGTCATTGGTTGTATCTTCGACATACATAGTTTGTCGTTTCAGGTATTTCGGTACGACTTATTTTATACCGTTTAAAACGTGCCTTTGAGACCATAACGCGCGTGAATAATTATAACTTAAGAATCAATCGTCCACAGAGATATCAGCCAATACATAATTGTCTTTAATAATAATACCAAAATTAAATGTAATAGACATTCTCACAATTATATTTAAAACGTAGCCGGCCATTGGATCGTAATTTGGATAAATGAGAAACCACTAGGTTGATTTAAACCAGGTTTTTTTTTGTAATTTATTAATTATATCCGCGGTTTTATTCGTTTGGACTGGAAACTGCATTCACCTCGTTTCGATTTAAGTTCGTACTTCGCACGAGTCCTGGAAACTAATGACAAAAAGTACTACGCACGGAAAAAAATTGTTCCCAAAATCGTGATAAAGTGCCATTAATTCTGGAACAATCACGTTTTTACGTTACGAAAACAGGACCATGAACTAAAATCATAGCTTTTATAATCATGCCCAATTTCTCTACAACAACGCCCGTATAACGCTTTCGTTAGTGAAAATATTTGTTTTTGTTTTGTGAACTCCAGTCACTGATTCCGCCAAATTATTTCTAATTCGATTCTCAGTCCGCGAACTAGTTCACAACTTTATGAACATTATTATGAAACCAAAAATTTAATCATGATTTTGTTCATAGATATAGGAACATTAGTTCACAAAATCAAAATATTGTGGCTATTTTTTCGTGAACTATTTCACGAAATTCGGAATTATATTCATGAATCTATGCAATCCTTGTGAACTAATTCATGATCCCTAATATATTAGTCACGATCCAATATCCGTGCTCGTGAAATAGCTCACGAAATCATGAAATATTATTCATGTATTCGTGAACTGGTTAATGATTCCTAACAATATTAGTTTCGATCTAATATCCGTGCTCGTGAAATAGTTCACGAAATAATGAAGTATCATTCATGTATTCGTGAACTGGTTCATGATACCTAGTATAACAGCCACGACTTATCATTCGTTTTCTTGAAAAAGTTCACGAAATCATAAAATATTATCCACGTATTCGTGAACGGGATCATGATTCCTAGTACATTATTTACGATCTATCTAGTATCTATTCGCATGCTTGTGATATTTAGAACATATCCCCAATCATTTACAATTTCATGCAACATGGTAATGAAATTTTTACGTGAACTTTTTCACAAAATTTGGAATATTATTCGTGGAATCATTTTTGTTCCAGGCACTTTTTCATGAAATACCCAGCTGCTAGCGACCAGTAATAGGTATGAGCATTAGATATTGAAAACTATCAGGACCTCGAACTTCGTTATTCATTTGATAAGGTTCATTGTGATGTCCGGACAGAAAACAAAAACTGCACTGATAACCCCAAATACTGAGCGTGATATAGTTCACAGAACCAGATATTGCGAACGAGTCTTATTTTAATGATCCAGTTCATATTGTTACGTTATTCCGAGTAAAAAAACCGTTAGTAACCAAAAAAACTGCTGATATCGTGAACATTAGTTACATAACCCTTTGAAAGTAAGCTCTGGAATAAAATATCATGATAACATGAACATAAATTACGAAAATCGTGACTAGGATCCTGAAATCATGAACACAAATCACACAACTCGTGACAAAAATATTTAAAATCGTGACAAAGATCCTGAAATCATGAACATGAATCACTCTGCTCATGACTACAATATCACGATAACGTGAATAGAAATTACGAACATCGTGACTAAGGTCTTAAAATCATGAACTTTGATCCCGCTAACGTCATAAGCATTCACAAGAATCGCGAATAAGCTCTTGTAATCATGAACAACGTTTGACTGTCGGCTGCGTATTCCCAAATCGTGAACAAGTATCACGACAAAAACTAAACATGTCCAGGGAACAACAACAGTAACCCAAACAAACATTCTAATGTAACGCCATGTATATATTCGGGGCGAACTGGGAAATCTCAGATCGATCGGTGAATTTGTTGTGGAGATATCACGAACACCGCAACCGCTATAAAACACCGATTTTATCCACCTTGCGCTTAAATGCGAGACTTCCTATATCATTGCTAATTCATTGTTGCAAAGAACTTATTAGAAGTACGCACTCAATAGTAAACTAGTGAACGGCAAGAAAGCAGTTCGAGAACCGAAGACGACATGGACGTATACGATGGTGCGAGAGAAGACAATCCAAATGAACGTTTAATAATAGTTGAAATCTGTGAAAATATTGAAAAAAAAATCCAACACACAGCAGAAAACTACATATAATAAATTTAACGAGTGGAAATAAATTTTAGTTGAATTTTCATTGTGAAAACAGAAAAGGCCCATGATCAGCCAAACTAATGCATTAATTAATTCATAACAACATATTAAGAATAATTAAAAAAGAATAAAATACATGAAATGATATAATGAAACGTGTGAATAAACTCAATAGAATGCATAAAATAAATTAAAAAATAACGGTGCACCGCCAGCTTATTTGCCTCACTGAGTTAGTGATGACCGAATTGAGGAGGTAGTGTATGTGATCTCCGCTCCTTATGCCCTGTGGTAGAGATTTGACGGAAAATCATACGTCGTTGGTTTTTAACGTTTTTTTTTTCTTATTTTGACGTAAGGTCAATATTAGTTTTACTAAGGCAGTGCGCCACAGAGAAACAGATCGAACTATAAACAAGTGGAATAACGCAGATTAAAACTCGATGGAATACATCAATGATTTAAATCATCGCAAAGACATTTGGGACGATTGATGTGGCAGGGCACATACAGCGATTACTAATAATATTCCTTGTATCCAGAGTTTGAAAACAGATAGAAATAGATTTAAGACCTTTGAGCGGAAGGATGACGGGGTGTGCCAGAAAAAGACAAATTCGAATGACTACCACTGAGGGGTAGTCATTCGTATAGATCATCTGAAAGGTTTTGATACCTACAATACACATGCGCAGTTAAAGTTCTGCATCCAAAGCAGTATTGCAGCTTAGAGTAATACGTAAGCGCCGTGGTTGTAATCCCAGTCTGTTTCCCTGTTACCCACAGTTTCATGATTACTCTAGAAATCCAAAAATCTCATTTAAGTTCGGAAAGTACTAGAAGTTATTATGGCCAATTACTGCCAGGTATTTTGATTGCTGTAAACTCTGAAGCGGGGTTCATATATTTTTGGCTTTTTCGAAGGACGGTATGAGAATTTTACTCGGGTACTCTTAACCAACCTCAATATTTTAGAATGCTTGAAATTCAGGGCCTCTCAATTCCAAGAAGCCCGTGAACTCCGAATGGTCTCAAGACAGCGCTATCAATAGCTTCAAAGGGTAATATTCAAACATTCTTTTCCTGAACTGCTATTGGTAAGCTCTTACCCAAGTATATCGTGGCGGAATAGAAGAGGTCCCATTTTCGTAAGTCAAGTAATTCATGTTGGTTTTATTTTACTCAATTTTTTGCCCATTAAAAAAGGCCTCTTTTACTGTATACTTTAATTCGATATAGCGCAACAGTAAAAATAATTCAGATCACCGACCACAACGAATGGTCTATACAAAAAAATGAATTAAATACTGCACTTTGCAGATGCGCTGCTCGCTACTGACGGTTCGGTTTGATGAACTCTGATGGAAGTGCTGGAAGTACATTAACTGGCGGGAATTGTTTTTTTTCGCAGTTCATATCCTGCTTTAAAAGTAAATTAAAAATTGGAGGCGTATCGCCCTGCTGTTTTTTTTTTCTTGTGGTGTGGTTCGCTGGCTTATGTTTTTGTGTGCAATTTGAGGTTAATTATACGGTTAATGAACGATGATATCAAGCTTTATTGTTTGATAATCATGTTCGGGAGGTCACACGCAGCAGATTCGGTTCGGTTCTGTGAGGCACCTTGAAAGTGCATTCCGGGCAAGTTGTTGGAACTAACTTTAACTGATCCGTCGTGGAGAAGAATTTAACTCAAATCAGTCACTGTGGAATATATCTACATCCTACATCCCTAAAGCAGCATTGCTACCGCCGTCATTCACACACTCTCTCCCATGGAAGGTATTGGGACCGAAACGAATCGATAAAAAAGCCATCTCCAGTCAGGTATTTCCATCATCGTCGCCGTACCGATTCCCAGTGTACCCCGATCCCATGGGAATGAGAGGATGATCAATTTATTGATTTCTTTTGTGATGCAAACTACGGTGGAAAAAGGTAGCAGCAGCAGTTTTTTTTGTATTTTATTTTATTGCAAAACACTCGATTTGTTACGCCTCGACGATTTGCGCTGGTCCCTTTTCGTTTGCTCATTTTTTTGCCTGTGCCTAACTGGGAATCGATGCCGACTTGGTAGGTATTGCGAAAATGCCAGGTAAGGTGCCAAATATTGATGCTAATCAATCGGTTTGCAACAAAGAAGGCAAAAGGGTTCCCACCTTTCTGTCGGTGATATTTGTTTTGCACGGTGCCGAATTTGCATAATTTCTAATCTTGCCTCGCTGAGGGTTAAGCATGCGGAATGACTCTGCGATTATTTTCGTTGCACCGAGGCCTGCAACAGTGGGAATTTGCATGTTTTTCGGTTGGATCATGCTTTGTTTATTTATGGGTCTTATTTATGATGTGACAATGGTGATTAGGTTATTTCTGCCTATTCGGCGCGAATCACTTGAGCGCTGATCTCCCATTTATAAACATATGGAAAAACGATGGGAACATGTTGCGTTGGGAAATAGTTTCTGCTTTTGCGAAACGGAATTTGCATAATTGAAGCAGCCGTCTTTTAACACATACTGGTCATATTTGGATGATATCTGCGATAGTTAATAGTACATAGTAGGTTATATTAGGCTGGAATCGGACGTGTACGCCTGACTCGAACTTCGTTCAATCACTTCTTTGTACCACCATTGCCATCATTTCTCAGCAAAAAACCGATTGTTTGTAGCTTCTTTCCGGCAAAAGAATGCCAAATCGAAACAAACAAACATCAAGCTGCTCTTCAAAAGCCAATAACCCTTGAACCCCTTTTCTCTGTTCGGGTAAAGTTCAACGGATCCTGCCTGCAGGATTTAGACACTTTCTTCGCTACCTGAGCGCGCGGCAGTCAACGGGCACCGAATAGCAACCAGCATTATAATAGACATCTTCCTGAAACCCTTCAGGCTCGAATTAGGATAAAAGGATTTGAGGCTTCTTTCCTTTTTCCTGATGGGGTCCCAGATTCCAACCGTTTTCGGGAATCCTCGCATACACGGAACTAATTTGCATACTGTTTATGCAAATTAAAAAGCGATATTGGATTGTTACCAAACACCTTTTTCGATTCTCTATCGGTAAGGCTTACCGCCGAACGTAGTTGCATAACGCAAGCAGACTGCAGCTTCCTGGGGTGATCACGCATGGGAATTTCGTCGTGCTGCACCTAGGATGGTAAGGAAATTTGAAGAAAAGAATATCGGCGCTCACTTCTTTTTCGGGGTATGTTCTGTTCATCGTGAGAAGCAAAAAGCCTAATTTGCATATAAAGATAGGATTATTTATGACCTCCGCTGAGAGACGGGAGCACCGGCAAAAGGCGCCGAACTTCGGAAGCTTCCGTAATCAGCTGAATCCTAATAAGACGATAGTGCCCAACCTGGCCCGGCCTGGCACTCGGTTATCTTCGAAAGGAAGTTACGACGGTGGTGATGGTGAGTTTGATAAATAAGCGAGTGAGTTATTCGTCGTTGCCGATTTGAATATTAATTTGATTCTTCCTGTGCCCGTCCCGATCGACGGGACGATTTCGCCGATGACGGGGTACTGCTGAGCTGGTGCAGATGGATTTCGTCGGCTAATGGACGGGAAACGAAAGGAAAGGTGTTCGCAGGCACTAACGAACACTGAGTCCTTTTTCGTTTCTGATGCTGCTGCTGCCGAAGAGTGCCACATCGAACGACTGAGCAGTTTCAAATTTGAATATCAATGACTGTCAAGGGGTGGAGCAAAAAAGAAAAGATACAATTTGGAAAGCTGGTGAGAAAAATTGAAGAAAGGAAGTCTGATTGAGTATTGTTCCGATTCGGTGCTGGTGACGCGGAAGAATATTCATGTTTAACGAACTGACAGGGTGGTCGTACTTACTGAGCTGGCTGAAGTTCGATTGCTTCCTGGGAAGGAGGTGCAGTTCGTGGTTGGGTTAGTTCAAACCTGTCGTGGTGCTATTCTTCTCGGAACACTAAAACACTCTTCGAAAAATATTTCGAAAAATAATCTAAAACAATTTTAAATATTTCGAAATAAAACTTTGCTTTATCTCGCCATAAAGAGAAAATTTGGTGAAACCATGCATACCCCTATCCCAACTTAGTCACATCAGTACGTGGCAGACGACTTGATCTCCACATTATAAGGTCCGTTTTTGAATTAAATGTTGTACTCAAGTTGACTGATATGTTAATCATAGTTTAACAAAAGTTACTGATGTTATTAAAGTGATAAGCCGAAACTAGTGTTCTTTTTCGAATTGAACGTCTATGACAAACCTAAGGACTACAAATACGTTCCCCTTCGATTTTTTTCAAAAATAAATTTAAGAAAGAACATAGGGTGATGAGCCTATTTGCGCCATGTTTCTATTATCACCCTACCCATTTGAAGCCGTTGGTTAGAGCAGTGTCTGCCATCTTTGTTCAACGTATTGATTCAAATGGTAGCGCAACAATAGGGGCACTCGATTCGAGTTTTCTTTGTGCTCAAACACGAGAATCTCACTGTTTTCAACACATTTGTGTTATTATATTGGTTCTTAAAAACAAAGCAAAGCGGTTGATGTCAATTTTTACGCATTCCATTGATTATAAGGCAAGAAATTACCGAATTAGTGAGGCACCTTGCTTAGTATGGTGAAAATAGGCTCATCACCCTACAACTTTTATATTGTGTGCCTTGTCTGAAGAACAAAACAAACGGTTACTTTAATTTCAGTCGTGGTGGTCTGTCGAGATGAGCGTGTCGCAGAAGCAAGTCGACAAATACGGTGGCTATTGAGTTCCGACCTTTTCGAATAAGACCGAGCATTCATGATGTGGAAAATTTGCTATAGATGAAAACGGAGCTTTGAGTTTCGATAGTGACCTTCATACAGTTCTACTATATCAGCCATTCAGTGCTTTTATCACGGTGTGCCTAAAACCGTTGTTTCAACAAAAAAATGACCATCAATTCGGTATACGGCATTCGAAAGATACAGTATCCAAGCATCTTCTCAGTGAATTTCAAAATGATCCATCGCGAGATTCGAGAGATATGGCGATTTGAAGTTTTATGACACGTGTCATAAGGCTACCAGCAAACACCCACAGGTTTGGTCCTATCTTTATAAACCAAAAATATTGGTCTACTTATTTCGTACGTGGCATTCGAAAGACATAGTATTTAAGTATATCCCCTGAAAGTTTGAAAACATTTCTTTCACGGAATCGAAAGTTATGACGATTTGAATGCGGTATGCGGTTATAGATGGGTTTTCTACCAGATTTCAAGCATGAAGCCATTTTTTTCCATTGACTATTTAGACCGTTATATGCGTCGCGGTTTTAAAGAAAAATTTTACTATTTAATTACATAAATATAATGTACAAAAAGTGTTGTTTGTATGCTGTACTGAAAAAATATGAAAACAGTTAACTGTAACGTGTAAATTAACAAAATTGATTAAAAGTAGGAATATTTATTCAAAAGGCCATATCTTAGTGGTTTTTTGACCGATTTTAATTATTTTTTTTCATTATTGAACATCGTTTCATCAATAGTTTTCATTTAGAAGAATATGTAATAGAGCTGCCTATCTTAAACATTATCTTTATATTCAAAACGATCACCTATCAATTTCTATACATTAGTTGATTGCAACGAACATAAACTACAAGTCATGGAGAAATAAAATCGCAATACATATATTCAAAAATATAATAGTATTTGCTGATTCAGATCAATTTATGTTATGGTACGGTTTTTGTTGAAAATTATGTACAATCGGCAGATATTAAAACTGGTTAAAGGGGATGTTATCAGTACAAGTGCATCTGTTCACATATCTAACTATTGTCAGTTTTATTGTCGAAATGAATTTAACATGTCCAACTAAAAAGCGGCCCCTGTTAACAATTGACCAACCAACGAATCACGATTGTGCTAGTTTTAACATTTCAAATATCCATAATTCGTAGTGTATTGCAATTGCAATCAACTAGAGTATAAAAATGGATATGCCGTCATTTTTAATATAAAAATATTCACTAAATAAAGTTAATACATATAGTTGAGATCAATTATATTCTCTATAATTTGAGGTAGGCAACTCTATTTTAAATTCTCCTTGTTGAAAATTATTGATGTAACGCCTACCTGTTAAATAATAAAAAAAAATTAAAGCAGTCATAGAACAACTGAGATATGGCCTTTTGAAGTAAATATTCCAACTTTTATTCAATTTGTTTTAATTTACCCGTTTAACTATAACGTTAGAGAAACAACCTTATTTTCATATTTTTTCAGTGCTGTACATAAATAATACCTTTTGTACATTGTACAAGGTGTTTGGTTCATGGTTAAGAACCTCTCGAGCAATTTTGATCGATTTTTCGTTCACTTCGCGAAAATCTTAATAGTTAACATTACCATTTTAATAATTCAAATTGTTAGGCTTGAAGAGTTGTATAATTTGTTCTTTGGCATGATACACTTATCTTGTCTTGTTTTCATGTGTTTGGGTTATTGAACTTGGATATTTTCATCTCATATTCACTAATACTAGCGCTTATTGTACCTTTTCTTACTTTTATTCGAAAGCTAGGAAAATTTTGCAGAGAAAAATGTATTAATACCTTTCAGTTAAGTGAATTTAGTATTCTTTTAGAAGTTAATTAGCTTAAAGTTAAAGCTTAAAGTGTTATTATTAGCATTTTCGTTTTTTTTTTCTTAAAATAATAAATGATAAACTTCACCATTTTTATCGTGGAATTAATGCATCTCAGCAAGTTCTACAATTCTTCCTTTGACTCCATTCAATTATCTCTTTTAGTTTCGAAGCAAAATCATTTTTATTTTCTAGTTTAATATGCAAAATCGACGATTTCGGGTCCACTACATTTGCGATGAGGTCATGCTGTGTTAACTATTAAATTGCAGCTAAATGAAAAGCGATAGGGATAAAGTGTCAAATAACAAGTTGTAGAGAATATTAAGGGGCACTAAATGAACAATAGTGACGATAAATTTTGATTAATAATTAGAATAATTAAAAAACTCTCTAAGAACGCAAATTTTGAGTTATTTTACTAGTAAAAAATCATTTAGTACACTTAACTAAAAGATATCTGTACATATATCGAAAGGAAATTTTCTCAGCTTTCCAATGAAGCCCTGGTAATAGCGATATAAAGCAAATTTTCTATATTAGAGTCTATTAAGAACTTGCAAGTCAATTACAGGAAAAATTTAGAAGTGAAATTACAAGGAAACGAGAAGAGATAGGAAGATTATGTTGAAGAACAAATTATGAATCGTCCTTAAACCCAACTTTTGGATAATAGATATTGCTATAATCATAATTCATTATTTTAAGAAAATTAGCAAAAACCTCATCAAAAACACTAACTTTTAACTACTTTACAATTAAAAGGTAATTAAAACTAATTAACTGAATGATATGAAAACATTATTCAATAGAAAATTTTCTCAGCTTTCCAATGGATTTAAAATACGAGGTATACTTTTTGAGCTAGAGGTGTTTTAAGATAAACAAGTTTTTTTTACAAAAAAAGTTCAATAACGCTGTAACGGTTGAGGTTGAGGTACCCTGTATTTATATAATTAAATAGTTAAATTTTTCCTTAAAACCGCGATACATATAACGATCTAAATAAATTCTAAATAGTTAATGGACCAGATTTCAAGCATGGATTCATGCTTGAAATCTGGTAGAAAACCCATCTATAACCGTATACCGCATGCAAATCGTTATAACTTTCGATTTCGTGAAAGAAATATTTTTAAATTTGGATACTGTATCTTTGCCGAATTGATGGTCATTTTTTGTGATAACAACGGTTTTAGGCCCACCGTGATAACGGTCAACAAAGTGGAATCCAAATGTTGTTCTTGGGCTTGGATCCTCTGTGTAAATTCAAATATTACCTGACCAAAAACGATTGCCAATTTAACATCTGCTGTTCAGATAAAAATGCCAACTACAAAAGCTGCGTCTAGTACCTCATAAGCAGCAACCAGTATTATCAATGAGGAAGCTACTACGAGGACGGATTGTTCACACTAGTGACTCGTAAGAGGAGGGAGCAAAGGAGCAACATTTGGTTCGGAACATCAAGGTAGCAACCACGATGATGACACGAAAGTGTAGAATAGCGAGAGAAATGAACGACCCCCAAGACGCAGTTGGAAAGAAAAATAGTCTCATCGAGTAACGGCAAGTCGTGTGCACGAGTTTTGGAGAAAAACTATCATACTCGATTTATTGTTTTAATTGTTTACACCATGACTCCATTTAGCTAACCCAATGTACCGTGCATTATTAAAACAATCTTACAAAGATTACCTAAAGTAAGAAAATTACATTTCTGGGAGGCAATCAATCTTTAAAATTTTGCAGAATATTTGACAGAAAAAATCTTTTTTAAGAATTCACGGACTTTTGGACAATGAAAAATATATATTTTTCAATAATTTTATCTCAAAAAGGAATCTACCCAGAATTTGAAATTTTTTGAATATGTAGGATTTTTGACGAATTTATGTTTGCAAATATAATTGAAAATAGTAACATTTCAAGATTGCGACCTTTTGTTTAACCATTCCATGCCAACCTTTTTCTAGCACATATAGGGTTCCAAAATAATTATTCCTTAAAACTGTTGGAGCAAAGAAACACGAAAAACCTGTTTTGAGCTAAATAAGTGCTGCTTTAGCAGTGCTACAAACTGCTCATTTTTTGCCTTCCGACGCTCAATACACTTTACCTACCAATTTAAAGCGGGAAAAGTGGGTGAAAACGGTCTAAATTGAAAATATTTAGTTCTCTAAAATATTTCAAGGCAAGGAATATACCAAAATTGGATTTTTCACCGTTAACTGAAACTGTCCCTGGCAGCACGGATTCAGTTGGATCCTATAAGAATAATTGCAATAACTTCAGTTCTACGGAAAATTATTATAACTGTTATTACTGAAATGAAAGGTAATTGTCATAGTTATAAGCCTTACTTGTTCTTGTAAGCTAATCATGTCTAACCTGAAAGTAACGTTGTGGTCCATAAACAACATTGGAATGAAAGGGGTTAACTAGCTCTTAACGACCCAATAATGATTAAGGGAAAATAGAAATGGAGATTAGGCTTACAGAAATCGCATTTATCTAGATAACATGCATTCAGTGCTGATAACATTTAACAAATTGGCACTGGCAAAACCCCTAAATTTGCATTTTTGTGTGTGAAAACGCAATAATCAAGTTTCTCATATATATGGACTATGTTGAAATCAATGTTCGGCTACAAGACTTGCACCGTGACCATTAAACGATTCATGTCACTTTTGTAAGAAATGCAGTCCATTATGAAAGGCACATGTAGAAACTACTTCGTGGTATTTCAAATGGTGGGTTGTGATGAAAATTTGATTGGAAGGACATTTCATTTAGCAGGTCCTGCAGTACAAAACGTAAAACGACAGTACCATTACACAAAGAATTCTTTGCACACCCATCCACAGTCTCTAATATCATCACTTGAGGCGTAAGTAACTGTCAAATTTTTGGCAGCTATTCAGGTAATATTGACAGCGGTAAAAGATACGTCAATCACCTCAAAATGAACAGCCAGCACCATCATCGGGAAGCTTCACATTCATAACCCGTAAGGACATAGAGCAAGTAAAAAAAGATGTTCGCGAGCATGAAGGCAGCAACCACGATGATGAAACGGAAGTGTACGCTATAGAAATGACCGACCTCCAATTGATGAGGAGAAAAAATATTTTCCTGCATCGTAAACAGGTTTGCTCGCGCAATGGATAGTCGCTCATACGAGATCTGCCGGACAACCATTAAAACTCGTTGATTATTGTTATTGTTTACATTTTGGAAATATATAAAAGATCCACCGTTTCATTTAGGTAAATCATTGAGCCAAGTTAAATAAAGTGTGCTCGGAATCCTTAAGGTTAAACTGTAAATGGTACAAAAATTTGCAACGAGATAATAAGTTTTCTACACTGCGTTTGCTAAATCTTCACTTTCAATCAGTACAGTACTAGTACTTTATAAGCCGAATTTCTGGATAAAAATCGGTGGGGAAAATAAACTGCTATTTCCATTTTTGATATTCGCAAATATCTTCGTTCAACCTTAAATGACAGCAATGGACAGCTGAAAAAACAGTAGGTTTATGTGGAGAATTGTACGACATGGCTCAAAAAATGACACCGATAGAAATGAATTATTACTACATAGAAAGAATCGAAATAACTCTTTTAAACCTTTAATGATGCCATATTTATTCGATAACATTTGGAATGGTTTCAGTTAGAGTGTTTTACTACAAGACTTATCATAAATTAACAACAATAAGCAAATCTAATCAATCGTGAATGTTATACAGGTTATAGCATGATTGGCGTTATCACTCATTCGAAAAAAATGTTGATCATGCACAATTCCATAAATATCTCAATAACTACCTCAGAATAAGATGGTAAATTCCACATCGTCGCTGTTGTGCTATCTTATGACAAGCGCCATTTAGCACATTTCGAGAAAAACGATTTTTAAAGTTTGAGATTGAATATCTTGAAACTTATAAATGGTATAAACAATCCAAAGAAGACAATTGATGCTTCTATCTGTTCTGCATTAATCTCTCAAATATTACGAAGATCGGTTGACTATGTTGCGAGTTTTTACTATGAATGTAAACAAAAGTCGCACTCACACGTGTCATAGATGTGTATTGATGACAAAATTTGTATGACGTGTCATAATCGTGCATGGAAAATTTTCCATAGAAAAAAATCATCACTTTTTAACTTTTATTCATATCTTTGGGTTCATATGGTCTATAAACATTCGGTGAAATGCATTTTAAAGGAAATGAGTCAGGGAATCTAGAAAAAATGGTTATTCTTGATTACAGTGTTGCCAAATATATTCTATTTCCAGTTCAAAACTAAAACTGTGTTTTTCTCACAACTCGTATAATTTTCTTTCGAAAATGTTTATGCCATTGTGTTCCTCAGACATTTTCACACATAAAACCGTCTAAAACTTCAATATAACTTGAGCCAATCCCTAGATATAGTGATTTGAAGCAAAAAACTCACAATTTCTTATCATGTTTCTAGCTATAGCTAAGTAACCAAGTAGAATTTCAAAATTCTGAAAACGCCACTTTGTAGAGATTTTTCAAACAAGTAATGTGGCATATCTAACTCAGTTTACCCCAAAATGGCGTTTGTCATAAGATAGCACAACAGCGACGACATATGGAAAGGTTTTGTAATATAGAGAGAAATCCTTTTTATTTGACACCAAAAATGCCTACACTGGTTAAGTTACAGTTGAGATATTGATCAATTAATAAAATGTGGTTTGAATGCGTTTGCTAAGAATGCCATATCTCAGCCCCCCGACCGAATTTTCACAATATTTTATTCACGAAAATTTTTGTAATGAATAGTACCTTCCAATACATACCTTTGGTTTCATGAAAAAAATATTGATATTTGTTTTGTGTGAATTTTCTTCAAAATTGACTAAAAAATATTGTTTTCGTTTTATTTAAGAGGTTCTATCATTGATATAAGCACTTATTGTAAAAAACTTTTTTAAAATAGGATTTGTTCTCTAGGGTCCACAGAAAAAATAAAAAAAAATATTTAAAAAATAATTGCACTTTGAAAAAATTGCGAAACCCGCTTTATATACGACAAGTTTACTCAAAAATGGCCATTTTTCATAAATACCATTGGCGGAACCTCTAGATGATTTTTAGAAACTTGATTTGTTCGATAAAAGTGCTTAAAATATGTTTATCGTTCATTATAGGGTTGAGCACCATGACTTTTCGAACATCGGTTTTTTTGGAACAACCTAACCTACAGGCAATGGCTCGACTCGCCGTGAACTTGACCAACTGCATCGATACTGAAACACTTGAAACTTAAAAAAAAATCCTACTCAATTAGCCTAATCAGCATTAGTTCAATGGTGTCTTCTTGCTAACTTATTTTAGCATGCTTGAGCGGGTGGTGTGTGAGGGGATAAAAAGCTCACAACCCAGAGACGCCACCCTCACCTTGTTTTGGTTTGCCTGGTGGGCGAAAGCGATGGGAATGAGAGAGTTATGGGTCTCTAGTTACACCACGGCACAATGGCCGGAAACGTGAACTTAATTCACTAGAGGCCAAACCATAGAAAATATTCACAGGGTGTCTTAGGAGGAATTGTTGGCATGAATATTTCCCACAATTTAATAAAATTTAAAATTAGGCATGGCTTACTGCGATCAAGCTAAAAAAATTAACTTTTTATACTGATGAGGTAGAAAGTTGGTGTCTTTGACAAAGTTTTAGAAATTCTCGTAATAAATATTTTTGTTGAAAAACTTGAACTTGTAGGACTAAAGGTTATCATTTATGAAGCGTTTTCTATGGTAACCCCCGTAAAATTTTCCATTGTGACATTTTGTGCAAACAATGTTTCAGACAGGAGGCGGTAAAACCATATAATATTGTTGAAGATTAAAAATACTCAATTATTTCAAAGTTATTGAAGAATTTTACTTTTTTTTTCAACTACGTATAAGAAACAAAGGTTCAAACCAAAATGCAATATCTTTTAATGTGTAGGCTATGCATGATAAAGGTAAGAAGATTTGGTCCATGGCAGTCTAGAACCCTATGAATAGGGTAAGCTCCCTTTTTCATGTTTTTTTTCATTTTTCCATACATTTTCCATTAGCAAAAATGTATTTTTTCCAATTTTTCCACAAATTTTGGTAATTAATGATATAAAATTCTTTCGTTAGCATTAAATTCATTACGACTTGTGTGTTTAAGTGGAGTTAAGTGGGGTCAAGTAGGTCAGTTTTCTTTGGCGAGCACGTGCACTCGTTCTCCTCTAAGGAGAAATATAGTATGAAAAGCTTGTTACGATTAAGGTGAATGCTTCTCGTGCAGTGCTACAAGTTACTCAATTTTCGGATTCCGATGTCTAATACAATTATTCTAGAATATTTAGGGTAGTCCAATTACATGGAAAAAGTAGTCGAAGACTACATGATTGGTTTTATTAGTTTACAAAAATATGTCAAGACAAATTTATACCGAAATATCACTGTTCACGCTTTAAGTGAAGCCGTCCCTGGCAGCACTGCTCCAGCGGAATCGGACTACTTACGATTACTTCAGTTCTACCGATGATATTCATAGCTGTTATTGTTCAAATGAAAGGTTATATTTCCAGTTATCGGCTGACCATTACATTTTCTTTTTGTAATCGATACATTAAAAAATATTTATGTTTTGATTTGAAAAAATGGCGATTTTTAAAGCGTTCCAACAACAGAATAAGCATAGAACGAATTTTATAGTAAGCTTATGACTTTAAGCTTGTTGTAATGACTTTTTGGAGTACCTTGAAATTCGCGAAATATTACACTTTTGTCAGAAACTTAATATTTTCAAAATATGTTTTTACTCGAGGCTGCTTTTCAAACCGATTTTTTCTATGTTAAATCATTTTCATATTCCTCAGAAATTTCAATCTATTTAATGTTATAGTTACATATTTCGTGGAATATCGGGGGTTCAGCACGTATCTCTTAACATTTTCCAATCCGTTCCTTGTTGCTACAATAAGTACATTTATAAGGTATTTGTTTACAATAAATGCAGTTCATTATCCGCGGCACATAGAGCAAACTGACGTAGATGAACCCAATCCAAGAGAATAAAGCAAAGCTGATCCGCCAAAGGATACTCAAAACGGGGTCGACAGAGAACAAGTTATACCTCCGTGAATATAGCTGAACGCAGGTCAGAATGTTCACTCGCTGTAGTATGGGATATTTGAAAGCCCAAATCCATGCTTCAGCAGATCTTTGCATGTCAGCTCCAATTTTGGTTATTACTACATCGATTTCAACTGCCTTTACGGGTACGTAGACACGATACACCTGTGTGAAAATCTTGTAGCAAGCAACCTTGTTGGGATGCTCAAGACTACTCATAGTTACTCTCAGTGTATCTGACCGAATCCTATCCTAATCCAAACAAATTTGGCTCTCCACGCACATACAGACATTTTCCTATCTCGACGAACTGAATGGAATGGTATATGATACTCGGGCCGGCGAGTTAGGAATAGGTTATCAATTTTCAGAGTGATGGCATAACCTTTCCTTACAAAAAAAAGTATAAATTTGTCAAATCAACAAAGTCCCAAAAAACAATTTTCACAAAAAAAAAATTTTTTGCGAAAAATCAAATCTTTACTTTTCAACCATTTTTGAAACATTTATCATCAAAAATACAAATTCGATTTTAAAATTTCCGTTACTACCTCCCTTGATCATTCTTCAGTTTCTGTTTACATGGAATCAAGCAGCATCGTATGCGGCCATTGTGATCAAAGCCACTTTGGTTAATCATTATTGATCTAGACTGGCAAATCCAAGCGACCCATTTTGCAAAGTTTCGCAGAAAAATCTCACCTCTAAGAAACAGAAAAGATATTTTACATAAATTTCTGATCAGTTTCGCAACTTCAAAATCATGTTACTACGAATTTATTTTATTAGCAATATGCAACTCAACAGCGACAGGTTGCATATCTAACAATTGTGCAACATCTCAAATATGTCCAACAAGTTACAATAGCCGCATGGATATGAAAATCAAATTCATTTCATTCCCGAAATTCTGTTCAAACAGTCCCAGTCATGCTATTAGACCCGAAATCAATTCCAACAAAGGACGTTACGCTGAACCATGCGAGACAAAAAATAGATGTCGTTCCGAACAGCACGATTGTAATTCAATCCACTCGCCGAATCGCCGACATCTTTTCCACACCCATAAATGATGAAAAATGTGCACGGATCGGAGCGGATACATGTTGGTGGCGGATGGTGATCCTGGAGGCAAAGGAAATCTAAAATTCATTTATCATATTGAAAATTTGTTTACCGACAGCGTAACTCCCCCTCGGGGGTCTTTCCAGCAGCAGTCATCATCCGGGGTTGTGTAGCTCAAACTAAGGGAGAATAGTTGAACTGAATATGTAACTTGCTAGCTATAGATGAGCGAGAAGTTGATGAAGATCGGGTTATTTTTTTGTTAGCTGCTGAGTTTCGGTCTTCATATGCTGACTAAATGCACAGCCAAACGCTTGTGTACACTTTTCCAAACAATAAAATTCACGCCACCTAGTCAGTATGGAAAAATCGATTTTTCTCGAAATACTTCGTTCGGTCATATGAAGATACTTGCTAGTTAAATTGGATGCGAAGGTTTTCTTGCCAACTGTGCGTTACGTTCATTGAAGTACCCCATAAACCAGCCACCGCGGCAAACGATGAAAATCACCTTCGCCGGTAGGAAAAACACACAGAAAAAAAAACTTTATAATCTGATGTATCCATTCGGGCTTTTCATATTTCGACAGTTATTAATGACTTTCTCCTGCACGCTTGACTGTACATCTCGCGCAGAACTTCTTTGTTTGCGACGAATCCGCGGATGCTGCCGCTACTGCTATCATCGTCGTCGTCGTCGTCTTCAGCGCAAAAGAAAAGTCGCCTCGCCTCTCGTCGCCATGAGTGCTATCGAAGCATGAAAAATACACATTTTGATATCGTTCCGGAGCATCCCGCTTGCTGCCTGATGATGGGTGCCTCTCGAAGGCCAGGCCAGGCCAGGCAGCGGGATTGCGAAATGGAAACTCTTTGAAAAATGGAACTTTTCACGAAAGGATGAGCTTCTGGACCGGATAAAGAATGATTTACAATCTTTCCATCAGGGTTTTTGGGGGACCAGGGCGAGGGCGAGCCATCCTGGCCATGGGTAGATGCAAGCACCGATGGGAATGATGACTGTTGGTTGGTACCCCGTGTTGGATGGAGAGCGGGAATCGAGTGCAAACATTTGCTTAATAGGGAAGAGGAAAGAAAGAAATCGTACGCTTGAGTGATCAAGGGAAAAACAAAGAAAATCGACCGGGTTGTTTATTCAGTCTGGGTTTCGGGATGCCGAAAAAATAAGTTTCCATCTTTTCGATTTTCCCTACTGGTATAATAGCAGAAGGATGAAAGATTGGAGAGATGTTTACATTAAATGCATCGCAGAAGGCTCCCTAATTGTAATTTTGTCTACAGTCCCGAAAAGTAAAGTAGCTTTTACGGAAATATTTAAAGACATTTCAAAGGAATAAGATTACAATTGGAATCTCTTGTTACCGGTTAGTTGAATGCGTTGCGACAGCAGAAAATCAGTAAGAATGAAACCAACTATTGAAATTGACACTAGTGATACTAATAACAAATAAGTTGTTTCGTTTATATGCCAATGCTTTAGCTAAATTAAGCCGTGAGTCGTTTGTAATTTTACAAGATGTTCAAAATAAAAATAAAACCAGATTTAATTCACATAAAACATTTCTTGTACATTGCACAGTTTGCTAATTCATTAGTTTACAGAACTCGTACGGCATTCAACAAGATATGGGATGAACACATTTGCGAGTCCTGCACGGATATAACCTCTAATAAAATGAATAAATTGTAGAAAATAAATAAAATAAATAGAATTCTGCAAAGTGAATATCAAATAACATTAACAAAATGAACAAAATAATTAAGGCGTGTTAAAAAAATCGTAATATGAGCAGAAAAAATAATATAAATAACACTAACATAATAAACAAAGTGAATAAAATAAAAGAAAAGGAATAGAATGAATAAAATCAACCAAATATGTAACTCGAGCTAAACAAAAAAAAACATTATTATTTTTAAAATTAGTAGGTTATTAAAATTAATTAATTCAATGGAACTAATAAAATGAGTAATATGATGAAAGTAATAAATAAACGACTAAAAGTAATAAAATTAATTAAGGAAGGAGACATAAGGTTGATTCGGTAAAAGAGATACATTTCTTATAAACAAATTGTGATAGTGATACGAAGCTTTAGTGTATTAATTCATTTTTCATGTAATAATGCCACAATTAAGCAATGTTTTCTCAAAATTTCATTACGAATTACAGAAAATTTAGCGAGTGACAGTGAATCTCCTTAGGTGACTCATTAAAACCTTGTGTTGTGGTGTACATCATAACTCAAATTTAAAGTTCTTCTTTGGAGCATTTCCCAGGAAAATGCGGGAGCTTTTATTTTTTACTAGATTTCAGATTTTTTTGTAGCACTTTGAAACGTTTTTTGCTAAAGAAAATCGGTTAACTTGCCATTATAAAATTAATAATATTATTAAAAATTTAGTAAAAGCTACCGGTACTACCTGTTCAATGGTGTAGAGAAACCCTGAGCAAAATATGGTCCAGGAAATTTTGAGTATTAATGTATTCAAATTTTTTTCAGGTTCCTCCTGAAGGTTCATTGTCACTCACCCAAATTCCAATATTTTGCAATGATAATTTGGCTGCGTTAGGCTAAACCGAACTGAGTGCCAAAACTCTTTTCCTTTATTTTTCATGTTAAAATGCATTTTTAAATAATATACCCATAACATAGCAAGTTAAGGAACACTTATTTGCTATCGCTTGCTATTTGTGATCCAAAGAAGGAATAAATTTGGGTGTTGCTAGTGCCATGTTCGATGTGATAACATTTTAAGAGCATGTATCTCAAAATGGCGCTTACTCCTCTTTGACTTAACACAGGTTATTTGGAAAATGTTGTTCAAATATTGCATTACTGACCAAATTGAAAAACAATATCTGTACCGAAAAAACAATGTTTTTTTGGAAACGATTTTTTTCACCAAAAATACCTACTCGCCTCCTACTTTGTTCTTAAATGAACAATATGAATAAAATCATTAATATGAGCAACTAAATTGAATGAATGAAAGAGGAACAACGCGAACAAAGTACGAGTAGAATGAATAGAATTAAAAAAATAAATACACTAAATAAATCCAATTAAGGGCAAAAGTATAATAAAATGAATGAAGTGAATAAAATAAACGAAATATAAACAAAATGATTTTAATAAATAAATTGTATAAAAGCGCAAAACTAATAAATATAATCAAACTCATTAAATGAGCAAAAAAAATTAAAGTTAAAAAGAATAAAACGAATGAAATCGATGTAATGGTTGAAACAAAACAAAAGAACATTCTTAAAAAATGCGAAGAAAATTAATCCTTCGTTGATATTTAGTCTTTCGATACCGCATTTAGAGTCGAATCAGGCTCCAAATACTTAAATGCCAGCTATCGATGCTATAAGCTATCATATCGCCACACTATTATTCTACGAATGATTGTTTAGAATTGATAAATTCCATAACAATGATTAGTTTCCGAGGAAACTAAATTTGCTATTATATTGACCAAACATATATTTGCATTTGCTCTTTAGAGCGTATGCTAGTTGAATATCTGTTGAAAGCAAGACAGTCGTTCATCCCCTTACCCTTACTATAGCGAAAGACAAATTGAGTTCTTGATAGTAAGCTGTTTGCCTTAACCAAATTGTCTTAGAATAGCATTTCAATCGGCCGATACGAATTGTGGTCAAAAACTGGTTATTAAACCAGCAACAATTTTGACTTTTTTTCATCACTGCTGATTCAAACGGTAATTGGATGCACAAATCATATGCAAAATATTAAATTCAATAAAAAATTTCACAGTAGCTCTGCGTACCTCAAAATTTATGGTCGCGTAGCTTATTTCATAACGAATAGCTTTGTTGAAGAAGACATGTTGATTGCAGGTTCCCCGGCAAAGTAATTTAACTTTGAAGAGCTACCAATTTTTTTGGAATTTCCTATTCTAAGCTTGTGCGAGAAAGAGAGACAACACATAACTTTGTATGAAAATATCTTTTTACTGCAAATTACAGATCAATTCGGCAATGTAGATCCTTACATCTAAAGCATTATACCAGCAGATTTTGGAATGCATAAGATGATCCTGGCATTTTTTACTGAATTTATTATTTCCATTGCCAATTTTTCATATACTTTCACGTACTAACTTTCAAACTCTTGTGAGCGAATTAGAGTGTTCAGAAAAAGCTCATGTTTGACAAATGGTATGTGAAGCCAATTACCGTTTGATTTAACAGTGTTCCAAAAAAAAGTCAAAATTGTTGCTGGTCTACTGGTTATCCCATCTTCTAGATACCATTTACGGAAATTTATGCCTTATAAGTCAGTGGTTTTCAACCTTTTCGGTTCCACGTACCCTTGCCGAATATTGGTCTCTAGCATGTACACCTTTCTGAAAATTGCTTACCACCACTACTCTGTCAGAAAAGACAATATGGTTTTTCAATTGGATGAACACCATACTTGTTACCAATTAGAATCCTGTTTCTGAACTCTTTTAATCAGCATGGTAATTCTTGACTCACTGAAACAATACATAATGACAACTATCCGGAAATGTTAGGTTAAAGGGACCTACTCGTGGATATGGCAGAAAATCCAATATTTGAGAATTTTTTGTTGAAAAATTAAAAGACTTAAGAACTTCTGCTTTTGATCTTCTATTCATTATTTATCGTCATTATGGAAGATTGTTTGGTATTAAAATTATTTATTTATAATTTTTAAAGGAGATTACAGCAAAAATAAATGTCGAATTTCACTTTTTTTCTTTACCGTCTATGAAATTGTTTTTTTTTCATCAATTTTTTCGAAATTAGGTATAAGTCATAGAAAACGTTGTCTACTTTAATAAATTATATCCGTTTTTCATTTCAGTTAACTACGCGAGGATACGCACTTGACAAAGTAGCTCGATGTTTCGCGCACCAAGGCCAACGAGATCTGCCATTTTGGAAACACCATTCCGAATTTTCGAAAAAAAACCTGTTTTAATCCACCTAGCGGTGCAATTGTGCATTTCTCAATCATAAACACGAGAATTTTTGCGTTGTTTATACTCATTAAAAACTTTCAAATGTATGTATTACATTTTTATTATACACGACGTGACAACTATATAAAAGAAAAGAAATCGTCATTCGAGTTCTAAAATTTTGCAAAAGAAAAAACAGCCACGGTAACATTGAATTGAAAAACCTGTTTTAATACACCTAGTGGTGCAATTGTGTCTTTATCATTTCCCTAAACTATGGCTCGGTGGCTGTATATGTTCAACATAATTGTGGAAATGTCCATTATATTCTTAGTACACTTTGCACTTATACACAATGGCTTGCCAGCCACAAACTTGACGAGCTACGTGTCGACGGTGAAACACTTGAAGCTTGAAGGGTGGGTGTGTGAGGTGAGCAAAAGTCCCACGAACGAACAACACCCCAGTTTGATTTGGTATGCTTTGTGATATAGTGGTGGTTTGAAGATGATGGGGTTGAGAGGGGGGGATATGAGGGCTGGATGGGGTGGTGGTCTGAGGGGTGATTTAAGGGGATTTTAAAGGGAGTGACCAATAATGTACCAGTGTACCAATAGTGAACGGTAGAAGGAGGGGGGGGGGGTGTAACCCCTCTCCGTATACCATGAACTACGCCCCTGTTAAAATCCAGAAACCTTATCGCAGTCAAAAAAAAATAGGTTGACATTATGAGTTATGAGAAAGGCAAAAAGGTGCGAAATCGGTAAAGCCGATTTTTATAAAAAAAAATTTTTCGGTAGAACATAAAATCTCGAGATTTAATGCATTTTAAAGATGTTTGGCATCAAAAATACGAATTCGATTTCTGAAATTTCTTGGGGTCCCCCCATTGAAAAAAAATTTTGAGTTCCGGCTTATATGGGAATTTTATATCTGACCGGACGGTTTAGTCTATATTTCCGGAATCATATAAGCGATCCGTACAAAATTTTATAGACATCTGTGGAGTTATGTGGTCAATGTAGTCAACGAAAGTTTGGTTAGCCGTCGGTTACCTAGAACTGCAAATTTAAGTTGTTTGAGAGACATTTAGCGAAATTTTTACCTTTTTTGCTTTCATCGGAGTATCGGTTTGAATCGCAATTTGCGATGTGATCGCACGCCACAACCCGTAACTCCGGAACCGGAAGTCGGATCGGGATCAAATTTAATAGCCACTTACGGAGACGCAACACGTTTCATTTGTTTGGTTGAATCGTTCTAGCCATCTCCGAGAAACCGATGTGACTGTTATTCTGAATTTAGATGCTTCCGCCGGGACTTCCAAAACCGATGATGGTGGCCAATGTGGCCAAAGAGACTTTGAATGGCTGTTAGTGACCTAATACTACAAATCGAAGTAGTTGTGGTCACATTTTGGAAAAAATTTCCCCTTTATAAATTCATTGCAGAATTTATTAAAATCGACATGTTCTGCGTGATCGTACTCATCACCCTGTAATTCCGGAAACGGAAGTCGGGTCCATTAGAAATTCAATAGCATCCTATGGGAACGTTGCACCTTTCATTTGGAACTAAGTTTGTGAAAATCAGTTCAGCCATCTCTGAGAAAAGTGAGTGAGATTGTGTTCGCGTACACACACAGACGCACATACACACATACATACACACATACATACACACACAGACATTCGCCGAACTCGACGAACTGAATCGAATGATATATGTCACTCGGGCCTCCGGTAAAAAGTCGGTTTTCAGAGCAATTACAATACCTTACTATTGAGAAAGGCAAAAATATTTTATAATTATCGATAAATAACGAATAAAGAATCAAAAGCACGAGCGTCTTGTCATTCTTCCACACAAAAATTCTCAAATGTTGCTTGATTTTCCGCAGAATCTAAGAGAAGGTCCCATAAACACGTAATAATTAACCCCGTTTAATTCACCCCCTAAAATAGTCTTATTCGCCCCTTGGGAATAAAAACGGTTGAAAACCACTGTTCTAAGTGATGGAAAAAAAACTTTTTATATGAAATAGGGTTTCCTAATCACATTAGATATCGAATAGAATATTTCTCGGAAAATTATATAAACAACCATATGCAAAAAGGATATACATCCGAAGAGCTACGTGAAAATTATTCCTGTTCAGAGCAGTTTTCGCTTAGTTAATAATATTATTTTATCACGTAAGCCATACCCATATCATATTCGTTGCTTACAAAGCGTCTGTCATTTAATTTTCTTTGCGTGTTTGAAATACAGATACTTTTATCTCACCGGATATGCCATGAAAAATCATATACGCGACAATCAATTTCATCGACATGCTGTAAGGTGCTCTAAACCATCAAACAGGTTTTACAGTGGGATATCATTTATTTTGATCATCACACCTTTTACAGCGCGATAAGGTAGGACTTTACATCACTACAATTGGAGCTTAATTCCTTCTCTGATAATATAATCCTTTTCTATGACTACCAAACTGCAATCTAAACAATCTGTTTTAGAATATTTTTCATTGACTGCCCATGATCGCATATTTGTCTTATTTTCTTGGGGGTATAAATGCCGAACAAATCACTTTAATACTGCTTTTAAATTAACAGCATACGGTCTAGATCTAATTGTATATCTACAAATACCACCCCTCTTTTCCGAATGCAAAAAATAATGAGAACACATTTTTGGTAGTTTTTTAGCACCAGCTAGTATGATTTTATATCTATCCTAAGTGCATACATCCCTTGGGGTCACAGTTTGTACAGAACATAGTTACGCAAAGGATAAAGCCAAAATAAGTTAACCAATTAAGCACAATTGGAATCCACCCTTACCTTCGTAGTAAATCTGGATTCTGATTTTACTCGATGGGTACACTTTTTTAGCTTCACTATGTAGATCGCTCTTTGCGTACCTCTATACTAATGCCTTTGTTCGAGGCCAGTCAGTCACTTTGGGCGTTCATACAAGTTGTGTGGCTGACTGTTTGCATTTAGTGTCGGACTGTTGATCAATTTCGTGCTAGTTCGTTTTGTCGTCCAACTGGCCGTAAGTTAGTGCTAGATGCATTCGGAACCCAAAAGTCCCTCTTCATCTATGTTAGATGTTATACTCGTATGCACAAATCGGTTTAATCCAATTGTTGATCCTTTTGGGAGTAAATTTTGCATCGTGAATAACATATATTTGGCCAAACAAGTGAGCCGTAACCTTTTCACACGGAACAATATCAGTTTAGAAATTTATAAAAAAGTGCGAAAATTGTGACCAAGCTCTTGAAATTGCGAAAATTAAATCTCGTATTCATGAAACTATTTGTTGTTTTCAAAAAACTATTTCGTGCCAAAAATATACATGGCGTTGCATTCGAATATTCAGTCACAATTCTCGTTGTTTATATGCACGTTATCGTTATATTTTATTCTTGAGCTCATGTTTAGAATTTGGTACGTGCAATTGTGTTTTTGTTTATGATCGGAAGTTTTACTCGGAGAAACGTGATAATATGAACTGGTTCATAAAAGTGTGAGTGATTCGCAGTATCTTGTTTTGTGAACTATAACACGAACACGACTTGTAGCTCTACAATGTAGTTTTGGAGCTCAGCGCAGTTTTCGTGCATTGGACATTCTATTCTATTCAAACCCTTACACAGCCAGTATTGAAAAGCATCCTTGAAAACACTTGAAAACACATTTAATGAATAATTCAATTTAACGAAATGTTTTGAATCTTAAAAGAGGAAGAAACGAGGACAAACGTAACGACAGTTTCAGTTTGAAGGGGTTATAATAAATCATTAGGAGTAACGTGGCTAAGAAGGTTAATGTCACTCCACAGATAACAGACGTTTAGGCTAGAACAAAATTTCTTCAAAAACCTGTGTAAACTTTCAAATTGATAAACGTTGGAAATCCGTATTTCACTATTGCCATCTGCGCAACTGTTTGCTACACGTGTTTGATAGCTGCACTCTAACTGCATTGTATCGACCACTGCGCCATCTGAAAACGTTTGCCAAACGTGTTTCAGACGTCGGATTTATGCGGAATTTCAGTAGCGGGTATTTACACACGATTCAAATCGAGCCTAAACGTCTGTTATCTGTGGTCACTCCTTTGGTCCTTTGGGATGGGACAGAGGTATTTACACCTTGCCCTGGCTGATAAGCCAAGGTTAAAGCGCCTTCACTCACTCTGCAGCTTTCGTGCTCTGTCCGGACATCACACTAAACATCAAATAAGTAACGATGTTCAATAGCTTCCTATTACTTTTTTCTTATATCTGCTACAAGCATTTATTACTAGTCGGCTTGCGGCTGGAAATAACAATACGATATTTCATGAAAAAAATCAACATATTGCGAAATATTTCGCATAAATTTTTTTTAACCAAGTGTGGAATTGCATGAAACCATGAATCAGTAAACATTCCCGTGGATAATATTTCATGATTTGGTGAACTATTTCACCAGCACGAATGGTAAGTTGTGACTAATATATTTGGAATCATGTACTAGTTCTCAAATACATCAAAAATATTTTATATATTTTGATCAGTCGTGACTATTCATGCTAAGCATCATGACTCAGTTCACGAATACATGAATATTTCATGAGTTTGCGAACTATTTCACGGGCTCTAATGGACAGGCGTGACTATTATGCAAAGTTTCCTGAACCAGATCACTTTTCCATGAATGATATACTAAAAATCATGAATCAGTTCTCGTATATATGAATATTTTATGATTTCGTGAACTATTTCACGAGTGAAGATATTGAATCGTGACTAATATGTTAGGAATCATGCACTAGTTCACGATGGTTGAAAGGATTCATGAACAAAGTTTTGTGAAATAAATCACGCGACAATATGATTGATTTTGTGAACTAATTCACAACCATGAAGACTAGATTATATTCAAGATGGAATAAATCATGAATCAATTCACATCGTATAGTCAGATGCTGAATAACGTTCCTAGGAATAAAATAACTAATCAACCGTTGGTTCTATGAATAATGTTCATAAAGTCGTGAACTCATTCACGTACAGAAAATCGATTCGATGATGACATGACGGAAACCGCGACTGAAGTTCACAAAACAAAAACAAACATTTCCACTAATATGAACGTTACGCAGACATTACCGAAGAGAAATTATAAAACACATAATTTTTGTTCATGGTCCTGTTTGAGTAACGTTAACAACGTGATTGTTCCAGAGTTCTTGGGACTTCATTCACGATTTTGTGGGTAAAATATTTTTTCGTGCAGTCTGTTGAAGCCGCCACTGATTGTAGCTCAGTTCATTAAAAGATCATAATTATTTGGTGTGGAATAATTGTATGATTTAGGTTGGTACCGTAATTACAAAAACCAGCTATGTTTTGTTTATTGAAATTGAACAATAATTCGACATGAAAGGTTATGCAGGCTTTAGACCGAGCATGCGAATGGTATTCGATCAGATAAAATCACTATTTTTGTGAAATATCATTTAATGCTGATGAATGGTTTTCATTGGCAGACTAATCAGTGAAATGAGTTTTATCAATAATAGATAAAACGGAACATTAATGGAAACTATCAACCACAAATGCGTGCGGGGAAACCTGAGCAGAAAAAAAATCATCAAATCCTGTTTAGTACAAACGGTCTGCCTCGAGTTATCGATCGTGTTTTTTTTTTCATTCTGTTCAGGTCTGTCTCTCGCCAGAAATTCTTGTTAGAATTTTTTTCTCCCTTCCCTAATTGAAAGCATTATTCCATACACGTCGTGTGTATGAAGTACAGTCCCACCGTTCTCGTTGGGCGGGGATGCGTTTTTTTTTCAATTCTTCAGTTAACACAACCGCAATACAACATTCACACACACACGCGCGACCGTATGAATCCTTCATACACACGTTGGGTTTGATGTGAGTCGATGTTTTTTTCCTCCCAAAGTAAGATCCTTCTTTCCAATGCTTGCGCTGACGGCGACGGCCACGACGATGATGACGACGGGCGAGGACGAAATCATTCATGCATATATGTGAGCCATGGAAAGACTGCTTGTCAGAACGCACACGTGAATTTTTTTTTCCGCTGAGCGTGCCACGTGAGATTGTGTTGGTTAGGCTCGGGAAAAAATAAGGAGGGTGCTTTTTTGCTCTCCTTTTGCTACGAAACCTCACATCACTCATCCCATTCCCCTTCATCCTGTTTTTTTTCGGCGTGTTCCTTTCCTTTCTTGCTGGATTGCTAGGTCGTGTGTTTCAAAAAGGCGATCTGCTGCCGAGGATAAGTCCCTTCGTTTGGCAATGCCATGCGAACCGCATACACATGTGGAACTAACTCGGTTCTAGTATGCGTGAGCCAAACCATGAACAAATGTTGAAGGTGACTTGCGAGGCAACTTGGCCCAACTTTCACCCCAAGGGTGTTCCTAGCGAACGAGAGAAGAAAAAAACAGAACGAATAACATGAACATTTCCACAAAAGAAAATATGAATCAATAATCGTGGTGTCTTCCGAGCGCCCAACCACCCACTCGCTTTCAAAACGACCCCTTGTACGGCCGTTCTTGAGACGAACTTGGGATTGTACGCTTGTTTGCCAACGATGATGACGAATTTTCAGTTTCCCTTCGTTTGATTTTAAATTTCGACGCCGAAGGAAAATTCATTCCATGTTCGTCCACAGACTATGACTATGGTGGAAAAGTTTTATTTAGATGGGAGAAGCTGTCATGTAATTTGAGTTTAATTATTATTCCGCTACCGATTTGAACCGACAAGGCCCAGTTTCGACCAACTTTGTAATAAATTAAAGCCTCTACGCTTGCGGTGGGATAGGTTATGTTGTGTTATTTGCCACCAAGGACGCTAAATGCTTCCAGAATAGAATTATGTATTCATTTTAATGGAAATAACTGCACTGCGTTCTCATCATCGTCTGACGGGCTTTGTATGGGTGGTGTGTAATTAAGCGTCTGCTCATTCATGGCGGGATTCGTTCCGCATACCGAGGTTCGACAGCCCCGACAAGTCCCAAGGCGACAAATGGGACTGTTTTGAATAATAATTAAAAGTTCATTATCCTCGGCACAGCTGATGAGTACAGCGGAAACGGTTCGTCCGCATGAGTGACAGTTTTAAGTCGAGTTCAAGGACGTCTGTCTGGATGGGTTTGAAATGCCAGCAGTTGCTTGCGTAATAATAAGGAGGTGGTAGGGGGCTATGAAGTGATTGTCGGGATGCATGATGACTACATATCAAAAGGAGTGAAGGTAGAAGGATATGTATATTCTTCATTTGCGTTGCGTTTGCGTTATGAAGTACTTTCCTACTGCATAGAAGATTGCATACAGATGACTATCGTGTTGTTCTGATGATCTAACTGTCGGTACAACTATAATGTTGAGAGATGAACCTCTGTTTAGAAAAACTGAGTAATATGAGTATGAGAATCGCCATTGTCAGTCCTAACCGATATCAATACGTAGCAGAATTATGTTCGTTATCTGTAGTTTGACTTTTGAGCGCATGCAATTGAGCTCGAGTAAAGGGATGTTCGATTATTATGGAAATTCGTTCGAATTTTACGGCACTCATAAATTCATATTCGTTGACACCGAACACGTCCATTTGCCGAATCCAGTCGTACCAAAGCTAGCCGTCTTTTCCCGAATAAAGATGGGGCTAAATCTGATGTCTCATCTCTATTACATGGTACTGGTATGCCAGCTTCACCATCTCTTGGCAAGATAACAGTAGCTGATCGTACACCAAAATTTTGGCTTTACCTCTCGCGTATTGCACACGATGTTTCTGTTGACCAAATTTCTATTCTAGCGAAACAGCGTCTTATCACCGATGACGTGGAAGTCGTTAGACTCGTTGCAAAGGATCGTGACGTAAGCAATGTGAATTTCATCTCGTTTAAAGTTGGAATCAAACCTGAGCTCAAGGTGCGAGCCCTATCTGCCTCAACATGGCCCGAAGGAATTCTTTTCCACGAATTCAAGCACAATCGCACCGCATCAACTAATCGCTATTTTTTATAAAAGTCATGTAAAATAGGAGCAATGAGAAAGAAAAGAATATTACTTACATTTTATTTCCACAAATTTGCAAAGAAACATCAATTTCAATCCACTTTTAAAAATGCCTTGCTCTCCATTTTCACTGATTTTATATGGTGAAATTATGACATTAGCACAATAATACGATTATGAACATCATTACATGCGCCTATGAATGCCATAGGGCGAACTTATGAAATGCATAAGCGCTCAATGGAATCAAAATTGTGCAGCTTCATAAGTTGCGACTTATGAATTTCTTAAGTAGGTTTGCCTCAGTGTATACTCGTCAGCCTGCTTCACCATCTCAGTTCAATTAGCTATGACGGAATAATTCAACCACCATCGGGATGCACGTCACAAAGCATTGTGGAAGCCCCTTGTCCTCCAGAATCAGTTCAGCAACTCGTCGCGTAGCATTTACACAGCCGTCCCAGTTCTGATTTCGGTGATGGATCGGGGGTCTTCCAGAACATTCTCTCAGGCTACTTTGTTGATCTTATATGTTATGTGACTATCGCCGAGACTGCACAAACAAATTCACGCTGCCCTGTCATCACAGGGACGCCTGTCGTATCGCACTACGGAAGCCCCCGAGCGCTCCGATGCAGTTGTGCAACCAGCCAGCGACCAGCTCAGTCGTCCCGGCCCTGCGTTCGGAGGTCGTGAGGGGGTCTTCCAAACTCCCTTCTCAGGCGAGTATTTTGCTTTAAATGACGATCCGCTTCCTGAAAACCTTCTGGTTTCTAGCATGCCATCGGGTACATTACGTCCTTTCAACATATCGGCACGATTGGCACGTGGCACTGACGATTTACGGTTGTACTACCATAACGTCAGAGGGTTAAGGACGAAATTCGAGGACTTGTATTTGGCTCCTCGTGACGGCGACTACGATATTTATGTTCTGACGGAAACTTGGCTTGATAATCGTATTACATCGATGCAGCTTAGAGGATTCTTATGCGGTTTATCGTGCAGATCGAAGCGCACATAACAGTGTCCATGGTCGCGGCGGGGGAGTTTTGATTGCTGTTTCTTCCGCACTAGCCTCCTGCTTCAAGCATTGAATCTGTTTGGACGAAGATTACTGTGCAGACGAAGAACTACTTAATTGGAGCTGTTTACATTCCTCCAGAAAAGCGTCTTGAGTGCACTATTACGCAGCTCCATCTAGACTCTATAGAACGCACTTCTTCTCAGGCAGATTCAATCGATGTGATAATAGTTCAACCAACCAGAACTGATGTTGGTTTCTTCTGGACGTGGATACGCTTACTCTAACCCGTTATCCTCGACAACAAATCCTGCCAGCCGCTTACTTCTCGACGGGATGGCCTTTCACGGACAAAATCAAGTAAGCACGATTTACAACCATCAATCCCGTTTTCTTGACCTTGTGTTCATCAGTGAGAATGCTTTGCCTGAGTGTTCTGTGAGTGAAGCTTCCAGTGTGATCGTTCCTTTGGCTAATATCATCCCGCTTTAGAAATATCCATTTCCATCATTAGTTCACCACAATACACAGTGGCTCAAAACAGCGTTTTGAGGTACTTAATTCAAGGAGTCAAAACTGTCCATATTAGCGATTTCACATATTCTACAATGTTTGTGTGTGTAAAAAGCGCCATCTTTTGGTGATATTATTTTTTCAAAAAAATGATCATAGTAGGCTACAAAAAATTTAACTTTTGAACCAAAAGAGATAGCGCTTGGCTGTCTTCGACAAAGCTGTAGAGGAGAGTATTTTTATAAATTTTGCAGAAGACATGTTGTCTCTGTCACTCATAGTAATCGAGTTATGAGAAGTTCTCTATGGTAAACTCCTTCATTTCCTATTTTTACTCATAACTTTTTTATTTCTAATTTTTCACATTAATAATGTTCCAAGGTATTTTTTATCATCATAAAACCCACAACTTTTCTGAAGAGACCAGATAGCTGTGAATGCTGTGTAAAGACTTATAGCTGATTTTGATTTAATTTTGGCCTGTTTTTGAACCCGTGTAACTTCACTATCGGCAAAAATTGTAATTATACTATCAATTATTCTAATAGGACTAGGTCTCCTACAAAACGAAGGTAAAATTTTTTGTCCATAAGCACCCGTTCAAAAGTTATACACTTTTGAGAACTTTATGTCCGGCCCTCCTGAAGTCGCGTGAATGGCTCACTGAACGAGTAGGCGCTGGTGTTCAAAGACGCTTTCGCTTGATTTCCTGAGTGATGCGCACTCTATGTGCTAGTGCGTCTACCGGAAGGTTAACACTGATATTGAATGATTTTCCAATGGGTGACATACAATTTCATCATGTCTGCAAAATTTATAAAAATACTCTCCTCTACAACATTGTTGAAGACAGCCAAGCGCTATCTCTTTCGGTTCAAAAGTTAAATTTTCTGTAGCCTACTATGATCATTTTTTAAAAAAAATAATATCACCAAAAGATGGCGCTTTTTACACACACAAACATTGTAGAATATGTGAAATCGCTAATATGGACAGTTTTGACTCCAGTGAATTAAGTACCTCAAAACGCTGTTTTGAGCCACTGTGCAATATGAAGAAGCTTTAGCTGTAAATCGTCGTAATTTTCGCAAAACTGATTTAGCAGCACTACGTCGCACCGTATCGCTGATTGACTGGAGTGTACTACTTGATCAAGTTGATGTAAATGCTGCAGTCGATCTCTATAACCGATTACTTCTTGACTGTGTTGAAAAATCCGTGCCAGAATATCAACCTCCCAGCAAGCTTACGTGCGTACACAAATCGTCGATGCCCTGTTCTCAAGCGCTTTTTCACACTCGCCAGTAATGAGTACTGCTGTTACAATAAATTGCTGTACAAAGGATATGTGAACCGCATCCAACAAAACTTACGACGAAATCCGAAGATATTCTGGGCTTTTGTTAAAACGAAGAGAAAGGAAACGGGTCTTCCGTCTAGGATGGTCTACAATGGCGAAGTAGCGACTACAACGGCGGAAAAATTATAAAACAAGAATCCTTCTCGGGAATACATAGCCAACGTGACTGTGGTTATAAAAAATATGATTTTTCTGATTTCGGATTACCCAATTTGCCTCAACTTTACTTAAGCGGGACCCCTGCAGTTTCAACATCAATGTCATCAATGAAGTTACAAGGTCGCGAGAGATTTTTCTTTTCGTCTTCAAAAGTAAAATTGAAAAGTTAAAACATGTGTCTTCAAAATAAAATTAAAAAATTTAAATCCATTGAGTACATTTGCTTTACAAATTATTCCCAAAAAAACTACTGAATATTAGACCTCGCTAGTAGAAGACCCCTGAAGTACAATAGTACACATTCTAATTTTCAGAATACTAACAAAATATACACCCAAAACTCGGCCGTAATACATTTACGGCAATAGAAAAAAATGCTCTAATAACGAGACGTTTAATACTAAAACGGCCCCAACAAATAATTCCCCAAACGGCAATACCAACACATTCAAATCCTCTCTGCATCGCACTCATGTTTCATCAACTCTTATACAATAAATATTACCGTGTCATCTGGAAGTGTGTAGCACCACATTTGTCATTGTATTGTGCATCAAGCAAAGCGAACACAATGTGGATAAAGACGAATTTCGATTTTCATTACACGACACATTCCGTATTTGAAGATTGGCTAGCTCAAAACACAGTCATAAAAACCGAATCGGAATAGTGGTAGTGGTATTTCGGTCGATGTTAAATTGATTTTTTTTCTATCACGGACGTCAACAGCAAGGTAGCGACTGCACAAAACATGAACAGTCCTTCCCGTCATGTATGGGAAGCAAGATCTACGGTTCGGAACTATGCACCAAGTCTCAGCCTGGTTCAGGTCCGAAGCTGGGTAAAGGCAAAAGGGATGGGCTAGATCCAGGGGCTGGTCCGGATCCGGAAACTGATCCGTTTTCGGGAACTAATCCGGATCCGGGGAGGTCCGGATCAGGAGCTAAGCCGGATCCGAAAACTGTTTAAAAATTTTATTTCGCTATCCAACCTACCCCGTAAAAAAATCGTAATTCCAGTTGATTTCTGCCGATATTGGGGTAGATTCCAGCCTGAATTCGGGTAGAAATCCGCCAGAAGCCCGGTTGGTTTGACTCGATACTAATCCTAAAGGATGTTCAATAAAAAATGAGAATTTTTTCAGTCATGTAGCTAAAAAAACAAATCAAAAATTATCACCGAAGTCAGTATTTTTTATTAAAAACCTGTTTTAATCCACCTAGCGGTGCAATTGTGCCTTTCTCATTTCTCTAAATTATGGCACGGAGGATTTTTATGTTCAACATAATTGTGGAAATGTCCATTACATTCTTAGTACACTTTGCACTTATACACAATGGCATGCCAGCCACGAACTTGATGAGCTACGTGTCGACGGTGAAACACTTGAAACAAAAAAATATCATACTTCATTAGCCTAATCAGCATTAGATCAATGTTATCTGCTTGCTAACTCATTTTGTCATGCGGGGGGGGGGGTATGTGAGGAGGGCGAAAGTCCCATGAACGAACGACTCCCCAGCTTAAATTGGTATGCTTTGTGATATAGTGGTGGTTTAAAGATAATGGGGTTGAAAGGGAGGGGTATGAGGGCTGGATGGGGTGGTGGTCTGAGGGGTGATTTAAGGAGATTTTTAAAGGAGGGGAGTGAACAGTAGAGGGGGAGGGGTGTAACCCCTCTCCGTAAAGCATCAACTACGCCCCTGTTAAAATCCAGAAACCTTATGCGAGTTGAAAAAAAAATTGGCCGGCATTAGGTTGACGTTTTTCAGAGTGATTGCATGAACACATTAAGCATCAAAAATAAAAATTCTATTTTTAATTCTTCCTATAGTTTATATGAGAAATTTCTGTGTGGCCGCACTCTGAAACCCGTAATTCCAGAACCAGAATTCCGATCGATCCAAAATTCAATAGCAGCCGATGGGAAGGTTGCACCTTTCATTTGAGACTAAGTTTGGGCAAATCGGTCCAGCCATCTCTGAGAAAAATGAGTGACATTATTTGACACATACGCACATACATACACACACACATACACACACATACACACACATACACACACACATACACACACACATACATACACACACACATACAGACTTTTTCCGATCTCGACGAACTGAGTCGAATGGGATATGACACTCGGCCCTCCGGGCCGGGATTATGTTGACGTTTTTCAGAGTGATTGCATAACCTTTCTATATGAGAAAGGCAAAACAATGTTTATTCTTCAAAAAAACGTCACTGAATATTGAAGAAGGGACCTTGGTCAGCCGTACGACGCAATTTAATCGCGATGCTTTCACAAGAGCGCTGGATGGTACTGACGTCCATCTTCCGGATACAATTCCGGATCCTGGTGATCAACTGTTTCGTATCCTTAGCCAGCCAATTATTTTTGTACACTAGGGCACTGAGGGAGCCGAAAAAATCCTCAATAGGACGGCCCTGGAGCAAGTTGGTCGGGTTCCTTTCTTTCGGCACGTAATTCTTTTTTTTCTGCTCAAGATACTCCAGCGTCCTCTTGGCCTAATGGGAAGACGGCTTGTCTGGCCAGAAGACGTACTTCCCATCCGCATGATGCTCCTTTAAGAAAGGCAGAAGAAGTTTCGCAAGACACTCCTCCTGGTACACATGTTGATTGATGGTCAGACCGCTCCTCCCTTTTGACGGTTCGGTGAATCAAGATATGGGAGCAGCGACATTTTCGGCCGGCGTCAGGCAAACTCGTTCCATCCTTGTTTTCGAACAGCTCATTCAACGCTTCCTTCTTCTTCTTCGTCATAATATTCGCCGGGCGGCCGCTACCGGCATTCTACTCTACGCTCAGGAATACCTGGATCCAGTAAACTGTACTCACGGGCACGTACCGTAAACTTTTCTCCAAGATGACCATGCGTTTCGTAAAACCATACAACACGCTTGCTGTTTCGACGCCATCTTCGATTGAACTGACAACACCCGAGCGAAAAGAAATATTCTACAGCAATTCTCTTGGAGAGAAAAAAATACGCTTTTACTTTATTTACAGAAAGGTATGGAAATCCTTCTCATTTTTTATTGAACACCCGTTATCATGGAAATCGACTCAATTATCCTACATACGAACAGAGCCAAGGTTGAGACATACATAAGCTGACCAACTCTGACGAAAAAATCCGTACACCATACCGCAGCGAAGCGAAATCGTTCACTACGCTCAGGCAAACAATCCGCAGGGTGTACGGATTTTTTCGTCAGAGTTGGTCAGCTTACACATACACGAACAGCTACCGAAATTCGTCATTCCACCGTTTACTACCTTTGCGGTAATATGAGTTTGATTCCGCAATTGCGTGGTCTGTTTCCGAAAAGACAACGGAATCTTACCCAAAAGTAATAGAAATATACCCGTCAAATTTTAGGTAAGTGAAAATTGGTTCAGTCATCACCGAAGTTGCTTGAGTTCTGGAATATGCCTGAAACCCGGACCTTCCGAAATTATCGATAGTGAACAATATATTCCAAGAATCTTTGATTTGCCATCAGTTATCTAGGCTTCCGAATCGAAGTAATTTGATGATTTAATTCAATAGTTTCTAGCCTCTGAGGTATTACGATTGAAACGGTTTATATGGAAATTCCATTGTGACCGCAATAACCAACCTGTAACTCCGGAAACAGCAATCAGAACTGATTGTAATTCATTAGCAGTCAATTGGAGATCATCTTTCATTTGAAATCAATTTTGTAAAAATCGGTTAAGAGTTTGATGGGACGCTTAAGAACTTGGCGAGCTCCCCGGTCTCATCAAGGTCCTTCATAGGTGGCCAATGTGGTCAAAGCTACTTTCATTGGTCATTAGTGATCTGGACCCGCAAATCCAACTAATGTTGAACGTATTTGAATATGTATTACATCATTCGGGCATCATGGGGGAACCAGTTTATATGGGAATATGCTGTGTGAAAGGACTCTTCCACCCGTAACTCCGGAACCGGAAGTCTGATCAACAAAAAATTCAATAACATCTTATGGGGGCGTTATACCGTTCATATGATTTCAACTAATGGGATTTTCGATTGATTGACACCGGTGTAGTGGAACTGCACCATTTTTGCACTTTCTAGCAGAAGTACAGAAAACTGAGTATGTTCCATTGACACTTCTGCTAGAAAGTGCAAAACCAGTGCACCAGTTGAACATTCAACGAACTCAGTTGATGTTTGACAAAACAAATGTAAATTCAATTTGTCGCTATATGCGCACCACATAATCCACCATTAAACTGTCATTATAAAAAAATTAAAGAGAATTGGATATCTGGGAAAAGTCATGAGGTGTCGATTTCACCCTTAATTCCTCTAATACCTTAATAAAATTCACATCGAACATGAAAGGTTTTTTTTAAATTATGCAAAGTGCAAAGTACACTTAACTTTTTGACTTAAGTCTACCTCCACCGAGTGCAACCTGACACAACAACGACAACAGTAGCCATCGCGTTGCTATTAGACATTCCAACTAAATGATACACCGAAACTCCTTGTCCTTTAACAGTGTCCGTCACGGACTCTCGGCTGTCTCGCTACGGACCGGCAGTTCACCGTTTGTCGATCAAACGCATTCGCTTCTGTACCGTAGCTAGGTAGGTAGGTAGGTAGCTAAGGTACCGATTCGAGAGTAAGCTTTCAAAGATCAGGTCGTAAAGACAACCGTCGGTCGACGTTGCATCAATTTTTCACTTGGTCATTGCACTGCCTTCCATTGCACCGAACCAGGCCCAGCTCAGAATGTGAGCGAGAGAAGCGTGGTGAACCCCTAATGCCATTGCCGCGTGCGCGAATGGATTATTTGCAAATAAATTAAGACATAAAATTCACCACAATATGACCATTGTTTTTAATTTCTATTTAATGGCACGGACGGGCTTCGTGTGCACTGACGACACGTCGGGAATATGGCCCTGGATGAATTTGATGGTTCTTGCGGAGCTTCAGCCACTCTCAAACGGTAAAGGTTTTATGGGAGGTGTGTGTGTTTGTTGCATATGTTAATATATGCGACTTTTTCAAAGACAATTATTGCAGGCTGACATTTCTGCCAATTGCTGTATATGCAAATAGTTGCCACCGGCACGAGTAGAGGTGGAGCATTGGAGCAAGCTCACTTTGGAAGAGATGTGGTTATGGGTTTAATTTTTGCTGCTTGATTTGAAGCTGTGATATTAAACTCTGATTCTTCACGGAGCAAGGCAACTGCTTAATTGAATGTCGTAAAACGGATAGACTGAAGTCGTTTGCGGTTTAACGTTTAGGCTTGATTGAATTTATACATATGATTGAAGACGGAAATAAACTATTTTAAATGCATAGCGATATTGAATAGATGGATAAACGCATAACAAGCTGTTAGACCGAGAGCAAAAGAGTTGCATTCCATAGACGGTACGACGATCGCGCTGAATTTTACAACCTGAGGCTAAATTTAATTAATTTTTTTTCTGGTGTGATTTGAAGGTCATGCATGAATGTGGTTCTAGATATTTGAAAGGTTTAGATAATCCTACTCCTATATGCGCGGGGGTTAGGAACCGAACCCAAGTGAGCTGTGTGTAACTGTCCCGGGCCGGGATCGTTCTTGGGGCTTGCATTTTTACCTGTAATCAAAACTGGATGGTTGGATTCTCTATTTACACAAGGAAAAACAAAAAACAAACATTCGAGATAAAACTCCATACCCCTCGAATAATTTACTTCGCATTTTTGAAACTATTTGTGTTTCTACAAAACTAGTTCACACCAACAAATACATTCACGTAACGTGGCATGATAATCCGAAAGTTTAGTTGGGGTTGTTTCCCCTGTATTAAGAAACTTAATTTCGCATAAAGAACATTCCTAACAGTTCAAAGCATTATAAAATGTTTTATTATATTTACATTTAATAATTTGGGGATACATTGATTTATATTAGGTATATCGACCAAAACAGTCGATTTCGGGAAGTTAATCATTATTTTCGCAACTTGAGTTGAGGAGTTGAATCATTATCTTACTATCACGCGGACTAATGAGACCCACGTTCAAGATTCTAGGAGCTCATTCAGGGTTTTCGTAATTTTTATTTGAATTATCTTAAAATCAGATTGGTTTTATCGGATTATCACATATGGAGTAACCTGCCGATGGCAACTGAATTATGACAGTGTTATCAGTGTTACTTTCACAGTGGACGATATAAAAATATAGTTTCGTTTTCATGAAAAAAATATTGCACTTTACAATACTTTTTATTATTTTAAATAATAGGTAGAGTGCCTCTAATTTTTTTTTAAATCAGAAAAATTTCTAAATTTTTTTATTGGTTCGAGATAGAGTTTCGCTGTTTTCCAGAAAATTGAAGAAAATAAAATTTTAAAAAACTTTGGCGAAGACACTAACACTCTATGTAGTGTTCTTTTCATTTTACAATAAATTTTCCAAAAAAAGAGGGTGTTTCTTAAAGAAAATCGTTTTCTTAGTACATATAACTTTTGCAGTTTTGATTTTTCATTAAGATCACTTTAAAAATACTTTCAGATATTTTAAAGGAGGACAATTTGTCGTAATATACCGAACTTCTGGCTTCTCTCGTTAGAAAGTTATGTATATTTTTACATTTCTTACAAAAGAAATGTATAGGATTCGCTCAAACTTTGAAAACTTTTTCCGAGGCCCGGAGGGCCGAGTCTCATATACCAATCGACTCGGCTCGACAAATTGAGACAATGTCTGTATGTGTGTGTGTATGTGTGTATGTGTGTATGTATGTATGTACAAAATGTCATGTAATTATCTCAGCAATGGCTGAACCGATCTTAATTAAATTAGTTTCAAATGAAAGGCCTAACGTTGCCATTTGACACTATTATTTTTGATTTTCGATATGTTGTTTACTTTCTGAGATATGGGCGATTTTGTCAAGCACAGCAGATTTTTTGCAAATAACTTTCGAACAATACAATATTATCCCACAAACTGCACATAAATAGAAAGCTTGTAAAAATACCTTTCTAACAAGCTATAGACTGTCTAAATCCGTGCACGAGGGGCGGAGATATTAAACATTTTGTATTTTTAGTTCTCGCCTACCAATTTCCACTAATTAAAAATGAGATTGTTTCATACAGAGTATTGCTTTACTGGTGTTTTAGGGGCAAAACTAAACCGATTTTTAATATCGGGGTATGAAAACACATCTACGTGATTCAAGGAATTTAACATTTTGTGAAACCTCTATAATAAATTAACTATTTCTCAAAAATCAATATATAAGTTCACTTCAAAGACAAAATAATGTGTTGATAAAGAAACAGTGAGTTCTAGTATTTATTCCTTGGATTAGGCATTGCGTTCAATTATGAGGTAAATGTTGGATGGTATATCAATTCACAGATCAACAAGTAATTCACCTAGTAGTGAGATAAAAGATTTCTAATATAATTATACTTGTGGCGTCACCGAAAGCAACTGTATGTTTGAAGCCCAAAAATCTAGCGAAAATTTAGCTCTTTTGCAAGATTTAGGTTATACTGGTTATGGCGCAAAAATTACTACCTTCATTATTTATGATAAGAATGTAAGAATCAACATATCATAATAATATACCTATAAAAATAATGTCACTGCATTAACCATCATTTACCATTCCTCACACGCCCCCCCATCTCTCTCTCTCTCTCTCTCTCTCTCTCTCTCTCTCTCTCTCTCTCTCTCTCTCTCTCTCTCTCTCTTTCTCTCTCTGTCTCTCTTCTATCGCATCTATCTAGCTATTTTTGTATGCATTTCTAAGTTGTGTGATAAGATCTTCTGCCAATCTGAAATATTAATTAATTGTAATTGCGAAGGTTTGAGAAAACAAAACTATTTTTTGTCTGCTGCTACATCAACTCAACTTTAATTCAATTGTATTCAAAGCCTGTATCTACACTATAATTAAGGAAATTCATGGCTATATCAGAAAAATATTTGGCTTAACTGGGTAATATGAAAGTTTGACGATGAAAATTTCCAAAAGAGACATTCCACGTGCGATATTTAAACTATTCGTATTTCTATTGAATTTTGAATGAAACATATGCTCAAAGACTGAAAGCTGAAGCCAGCAGGTTTGGACATGCCATCAACGTTTCGAAGACAAAATACATGAGAAGAAGAGGTTCTAGAGACGACCTCCCACCCGAGTTCGGATTGACGGTGACGAAATCGAGATGGTCGACGAATTCATGTATTTGGGCTCACTGGTAACCAACGACAATGATAGCAGCAGAGAAATTCAGAGACGGATCTTAGCGGGAAATCGTGCCTACTTTGGACTCTAGAGGACACTCCGGTCGAACAAAATTCGCCGCCGCACGAAGTTGATTATCTTCAAGACGCTGATTAGATCGGTGGTTCTTTACGGCCACGAGACCTGGACTATGCTCGTGGAGGACCAACGCGCCCTTGGAGTTTTCGAACGAAAGGTGTTGCGTACCATCTATGGTGGCGTGCAGATGGAAGACGGAACGTTGCGCAGGCGAATGAACAATGAGTTGTATCAAATTAGATCCAGGAAAATAAGTCTCCCAAAGTACCCACTCTCGATGGAGGATGCAATTACAATGTGTCTTCTAACTTATCGTCGTCCATATTTGGATATACTGAGTAGTTTGAACCATTTCTTTTTCACAGTATTGGTCTGCATAGGACTTATTTATCCATATTTTCTGCACGAGAATTCCGAACGAAACAATATGAAAGCTAGAAGAATGAATGGAAAGAGACTGCATTGCAATCAACTGAATGCACGGCTTTTATGCTATCGACACAGCCTAGAATTTTCACACTATTTATTTCAACGCAAATAAAAACTTTGAAATATCTACCTTTCTCATTCACGAATCGCATTCTCCCTGTCGTTCTCTGTTCAAGGGGCTTGAAAGCACATGTGACCTTGTCTCATTTTACTATATTCAATTGCGTGTTAAAATACTGGACCAGTAAATTCTATTCTGTACATAAATCTTTTTTTCGGGAATATGTGGCCAAAAAGTAAACTTTGAATTCGTCAAGTAAAGAAGCATGAAAACAAAAAGAATAAAACCAAAAAAAGATGGAAGCCCTAGAAAGTCCATTGCATATTTATTAGCCTTTTCTCAGAAGATGGGATTTTCAAAAACATTTCAAAACTTTCTGATGCAATGGTTCTCAAATTCGTAAAATCCGGTTTATTCATTTTCTTTATTCAATAATGTTTTTGGCTTCAAATATATGACCATTTCATTTTAATTAATTATTTCATTCCGCAGCTTTTTATTCGTTTTGTTCATCTGCGTTCATTTTACTTATTTTGTTCGTTTCATTCTTTGGATTCACTCCGATCAGTTTATTCTTTTTGTGCATTTTACTCATATCATTCATTGTTTTCATTGTATGCATTTTATTCAATTTTTCCAGTTTGTTCATTTTGTTCAGTTTCTTCATTTTAATAAGCTGACTACTTTTTCAGTCTTTTTATCATTTCATCCAAACAATTTATTTGATTCAATTTATTTCTTTATATTAATTTATAACCTTTTACCATTGTTCAATTTTTCATTTCAATCAATGCATTTAATTCTGTTCATTTTCTTCTATTTATTCATTTTATCACTTCAGCTGATTTTGTTTATTTGATTCGTTTGTTTTATTTATGCATTTCATTTATTTTTACTTTATTCATTTTTTTTCATCCATCCTTTTTATTCATTTGATCCATTTCATTAATTTGATTCATTGTATTCACTGGATGAATTAAATCAATTTGATTCATTTAATTCATTTGATTCATTTAATTCATTTGATTCATTTAATTGATTTGATTCATGTGATTCATGTGATTCATTTGATTCATTTGATTCATTTGATTCATTTGATTCATTCGATTCATTTGATTCATTTGCTTCATTTGCTTCATTTGCTTCATTTGCTTCATTTGCTTCATTTGCTTCATTTGCTTCATTTGCTTCATTTGCTTCATTTGCTTCATTTGATTTACTTGATTCATTTGATTCATTTGCTTCATTTGCTTCATTTGCTTCATTTGCTTCATTTGCTTCATTTGCTTCATTTGCTTCATTTGCTTCATTTGCTTCATTTGCTTCATTTGCTTCATTTGCTTCATTTGCTTCATTTGCTTCATTTGCTTCATTTGCTTCATTTGCTTCATTTGCTTCATTTGCTTCATTTGCTTCATTTGCTTCATTTGCTTCATTTGCTTCATTTGCTTCATTTGCTTCATTTGCTTCATTTGCTTCATTTGCTTCATTTGCTTCATTTGCTTCATTTGCTTCATTTGCTTCATTTGCTTCATTTGCTTCATTTGCTTCATTTGCTTCATTTGCTTCATTTGCTTCATTTGCTTCATTTGCTTCATTTGCTTCATTTGCTTCATTTGCTTCATTTGCTTCATTTGCTTCATTTGCTTCATTTGCTTCATTTGCTTCATTTGCTTCATTTGCTTCATTTGATTCATTTGATTCATTTGATTCATTTGATTCATTTGATTCATTTGATTCATTTAATTCCTTTAATTCATTTAATTCATTTGATTCATTTGATTCATTTGATTCATTTGATTCATTTGATTCATTTGATTCATTTGATTCATTTGATTCATTTGATTCATTTGATTCATTTGATTTACTTGATTCATTTGATTCATTTTATGCATATCTTTAATTTTATGCATTTCAGTCATTCGTTTTATTTCATTCAATTTGTTAGCATGAGTCAATTTATTCTAATAATCTTATAACTATTTCTAAATATAATCTTAATTTTTATGTAATAACCTAATCTAATTTGATTCGTGTATATTATAATTTTGATTTCCATTAATTTTTCTACTCATTTTATGAATTTAAAAACCTATTGTTTCATTTTTCGCTTTACTTTTTTTATTTCGGTCGTTTTGTTGGTTTCTATAATTTATTCAGTTCATTCGAGATTTTATTCGTGCAAGACTAGAAACTGTTTTCATCCCACCTCTAGTTGGGTGCCTACTTCTCGTGAGTTCTGCAAACTAATCCAATAGTGAAATGTGTAAGAAATGTCTCATCTCACTGCTAGGTGGATTAAATCGGTTTTACTAAAAATAAACTATTTAATGAGTAAATATTACAAGATACCAAACAATATCGTATTTGCCTTTTTCTGGTGATCTAAACTACAAAGCATTCTATTTCATATGACAGCAACGGTATTTAATGCTAAGTGTCCTAATCTAAGATAATGCTATTTGAAAAAGTTATATTTTTGCCTTTCTCTATAGAAAGGTATTGCAATTGCTCTGAAAACCGACTTTTTAACGGAGGGCCGAGTGACATATACCATTCGATTCAGCTCGTCGAGTTCGGCAAATGTCTGTGTGTGTATGTATGTGTGCATGTGCGTCTGTGTGTGTACGTGTGTACAATCTCATTCACTTTTCTCAGAGATGGCTGAACCGATTTTCACAAACTTAGTCCCAAATGAAAGGTGCAACATTACCATAGGCTGCTATTGAAGGGTGATGAGTACGATCATGTAGAAAAAGTCGAAAAAGTATCCAAATTCAGAATAACAATCACATCGGTTTCTCGGAGATGGCTAGGCCGAATCAACCAAACTTAGTCTCAAATGAAAGATGTTGCGTCCCCGTAAATGGCTATTAAATCATCCCGATCCTACTTCCGGTTCCGGAGATACGGGTTGTGGTGTGCGATCACATAGCAAATTGTGATTCAAACCGATACTCCGATGAAAGCAAAAAAGGTAAAAATTGCGCTAAAATGTCTCTCAAACAACTTAAATTTGCAGTTCTAGGTCACCAACGGCCAAACAAACTTTTGCAGACTACATTGACCACCATAGACGGTTCCGGAAGTGCCGGGGAAAAGCGGCCATCTTTCAAAACTAGCAAACTCTTATCAATTTCTCAGAAATGGTTGGGCCGATTTTCACAAACTTAATCCCAAATGATAGCTATATTCTCCCCAGAGATGTATATAAAATTTCGCACGGATCGCTTCTATGGTTCCGGAAATATAGACTGAACCGTCCGATCACATATGAAATTCCCATATAAGCCGGAACTCAAATTTTTTTTCAAAGGGGGGACCCAATGAAATTTCAGAAATCGAATTCGTATTTTTGATGCCAAACACCTTTAAAATGCATGAAACGTCGAGATTTTATGTTATCACGAATTTTTTTTAAGTCGACTTTTTGGGACTGTCGATTTCGCACCTTTTTTCAGTTCAATATTACCGTGGCTGTTTTTTCTTTTACAAAATTTTAGAACTCGAATAATGATTTCTTTTCTTGTATATTTTTCATGTCATGTAAAATAATAAAATGTAATATATGCTTTCGAAAGCTTTTAATGAATATAAACAACGCAAACACTCTCGTGTTCATGATTGAGAAAGGCTCAATTGCACCGCTAGGTGGATTAAAACAGGTTTTTATATAATAGTTCTCATAACTTTGAAACGAAAAAAGTTTAGTAGTTGGTGCTTTAAAGCAAATTATGCGCCCTAGAATAATCTTTAAGTTGCCCAAAGGGTACTTAAAATAAAAACTACAAAAGTTATAGAAATAAAACCGTTTTTTAAGAAACACCCTAAAGCTTACATTTGAATTTCTCGTGCAATGGAACGTATAAAAGCTAGAGCTTGCGTGTCTTCAGCAAATTTGTCTACAGTGTGTTGCTCTACGACTTCATCGAAGACAGTAAAGCTCTATCTCGAACCGTTTAAAAGTTCAATTTTAAATATTGCAAAAATAGAACCACCCTAGCATCTGTTTAAATAAACAGAAGCAAGGCCCAAAGTACAACAACTTTGCCAAGCATGTTGTAAGGCTAAGTCATTTAATTTTAGAAAAAAAGTTAAAATCCCTGCTGAATTAACATTCTGGACCACTGTGCATTGGTATTAAGACCAAGAACTTCAACTGTTAACAAGATCATTGAAATCATTCGTGGGACCGATAAGTCGAGATCTCCAGCCCATGCAATTCTTTATAATAGTGCTAATTCGCTTTCCAGGTTATCTAGCGCGTTCTCCGTCTCGTCCAGGCTTCGGCATTTTTTTCTTCTTTTGGGTGCGCACGTTTACCATTAAGCATCAGGCCCGGGCAAAAATGACCTCCACTGATAATGATTTGCCTCAAAACGAGATGGATGTCCAAGTAAAATCGACTCCCCAACTGAAATTGTGCACACCCTCCGTAACTGGGCCATCTTTTTCCATTCCAAAGACAAAACATATTTGAATTTATTGCAGATTTCTCGAGTTCTGACGGAGCGACATTCGACTATGACAATAGTATCGAAAATTTGGAGTATAGAGTATATGTACCATCAAATCGGGTTGAATATGACGAGGTCATCTCCGATTCGTGTTTGAATTGCGCGGATCTGTAAACACATGAGATTGGCTATTTCAAAGATCTCATGCTCTAGTGAGTAATCCATGTACAGTAGTATTAGTGTGAGATTGAGGTTAAATTGGGTGAAATTTTTGCCAAATGAGGTTAAATCGGATGGGGAATTGTAAACATAGCGTTATTTGTATGTTGTCTATACACATTGCTACTGTGTTGGTGTCCTAGACGTCAAATAAGTCAAGCCAGTGAAGATATTGGTATTCAGATCTGTACTACGAAATCGTTTGAAATATCCCCTACCGGTTCGAGAAGGACCATCCGGCGCTCCAGTACATGGTGATGAAGACCGTCCAAGTCTGTAGCCCATGCCGCTGCTCTCCTGATGCCGGAAACCGAAAGTTAATATTTTCTTCCCCTTGCATCATTGTCCCTTGTCTCTGCTACACAGATGTAGGAATTCAACCCCCCCCCCCCATCTTGTCTGAATATCTTCCCGAATCATATTTGCCCTCCCCGTCTTTTGAAGTTTTAGATGGTCAATTTTTTTAGATTACATCAAATCTCAACGTTTCATGCATTTTAAAGTCATTTGACATCAAAAATGCAAATTCGATTTTGAAATTTTCCCTTATTCCTCCTTTGAGAATTTTTCATTTCAGTTTATATGGGAATTTGCTGTGTGGTTGCACTCTTCAATCCGTATCTCCGGAACCGAAAGTCCAATCGATAAAAAAAATCAATAGCAACCGATGGGAAGGTTATATCTAAAGTTTGCGCAAATCGGTCCAGCCATCTCTGAGAAATAGAAGTGACATTTTTTCCACATACACACAGACATTTTCTGATCTCGACGAACTGAGTCGAATGGCATATGACATTCGGCCCTCCGAACCAGGATTAGGTTGACGATTTTTAGAGTGATTGTAAAACCTTTCTATATGAGAAAATCAAAAATATTTCAAAGTGTAGTCTTAGGAAATTAAAAGTGTATTTAAAAAATTGACACCTTTAGCCAAACGCAAACGTGCCTTATCAAATGAATTGAATAAAAAGGAAGCAGCCGCTGTATTTATTTTAGTTATTGCGGGTATTTTTTACTTAGGTGTTCCTGCGCAGGGTTTTCCATAGTGAGCTGATTGTTCACAGCACTAACACGTGGAAAACTGATTATCATAAATACACAGCGTGGTTTGAGCACAGGTAGAGCCAGATCGCTGGGTCACGAAGGAAGGATTGGGGTGCTTCAGCCGCACGCATATTAATTGTTCGGCTAAGCGGTAACTCCTATCAGTATATGTGGCGTCGGCTGTAAAACATGACGATGAGTTATGTTCTACCATAGACCATGCGGTAGACTTGGGTGCAACGCCCAACTCCTACTTAGCAGAAGCCAAAGAATTCTTCACATTTCCTTTCGATCATGTCCATATGAGCCTGCCTAGTCTTAGTTTTCCGTTCTAAGTTTATAACTGATTCGCTCTAGAATACCTATTCGTCTTTCAATTTCATTGCTTTCGTTTCTCTTAGTCTCAAATTTGCCGAAAATAGCCAACAAAATCAATACAGTAATCCATCTTTTTAGAGACATTCCAATTGTCGATTCGTGCTTTGGTGATCTCAGGTATGATTATGGGTGGACCCACTTTTCCACATCCTCAGATTACTTGCCAAGCAGGCGATTTTCAACAGTTTCTTGTTCTATTATATCCAAATCGGGTACCCGGGAACCACCTCTACCTGCTAAAGGTACTTTTTTATTGGACACATAACGGTTAACAATGTTATTAGTACTCGCTGTCGAATCGTGTATTCGTACCTCGATTGTGTCATTTGCTGTGTGGTCGCAATCGGCTTCAAAGTTTTTTAGTGTGTTGCTTTTTAGACAGTTTATCTATCTTAAAAATAGATATTTTTTAAACTGGTAGCATAGGTCAATTCTTAACTTTTATTTGAAAAAAACGGAAACTGTTAAAATAAATTTATGGTAACAATATGAGTTCAAATTTTCCATTTAGTAAATAAAAATATTTTCAAAGAGTGGGGGGTGAGGGTAGCATAGTTGGTAAATCGCAGCGCACCTGGGTTCGAGTCCCGACCCCGCACATAGGGTTAGAAATTTTTCATAAGAGATTTTTCTAACCCGTAGAGGCGAACCTTAAGGTTAAAACCTCTATAATCAAAATATTAAAAAAAATATTTTCAAAGATTTTTTATTGCTACTCGCTTCCATCATAGAACAATTTAATAAAGCTCTTGTAGAAATACCGGAATTTTGCATCCAACGTCGATCCTTTCAGGTAAAAATGTGGGCCCCCAACTATAACTCTGGCCCGGGGCAGTTACCCCTGCTGACCCCACGTCACATCGGCCTTAGGATATGTTGCATATTTTGACTGCAATGAAAAATTCCGAATAATGGAACATTTTGGCTGTGTCTGTATGCATTTACGATGTTAATATAGAGCTTGAATGCATTGTAAATACTAAAATGGGGTTTTAATGAAACTTTAATGTGTTAATGAAAATAAACTAATATTGTGCAATGGCATGCTTATGGTTACTTAGGTTTAGTGGTGAATTCTCCGTTAAACAACCTTATTGATTCGAATTTCTCCTCATGTTTATTCTTTTTCTCTGTCAACATTAGTAACTGCTCAATTTCGCGAAAGGTTTAGGCAGGGCGACAATATCAAGTTATTATAAAACTGCATTTTAAACTTAGAAACAATGTTTGACCGATCTTAAATTAAAAGAACTGTTAAATATGTATATGGAGCATCTATTGAATTTGTTGAAACATCCATCTTGAAAAAGATGAAACAAACCATGCCAAAAATTTTATCAAAACTTTGTCGAATCAACTGTATTTCTTTGTATTGAATAGAATCCTAAACATACCCGTTTCCCTTTAAATGCCACACACCACACCGACAGCTTCCAGCACATTTATAAACATTTTGACCTTTCAATTCATGCGAGTGAAACCGAGTACAGTTTGCTGAAGGGCCTACAGATCATCAATGGGCTTCAATAAAGCCATCATTAAAACTAGATTAGCACAATCACGTTCGCGTAAACAGCACGGGAAACAAGATTCGAACCACCTAATGGTTGGCCGGAGGGGGCAAAAATGAAATCGCGAAAGCGACTGACTGATGATGACTTGTCCCGAAAGCTTAGATGCTGAGGCTGCTGAAACTGATCAAGCATGTCATGCCGAGATCAGGATCATCAAATGTTGTACCTAAACCATCCCAGTTAGCATGATTCATGATGCAGTTTGGTAACTACCCTCAGCTCTTTAGGGGGAAGACACGGGAAACAAATGGTGCGGAGTTAAATTGAAACATTTAATTTCGATCCAGGTATACATAATTCAAAAATTGGTGTGGGATTGAGAAATCGCGCGAAAGATAATGATCGAAGTTGATCCCCGGCGGGAGTTCACGAAGCGTGGAAACCGTGCTTCAAACCGATCACAAAGATTCAGCCACTAGCCACGTTTAGACCTTCTATCGCTTTGTCTCGTTTCCCGGGGATTCAAACTCATAAAACAAGTGATCCAAAAAATAACTGAATAATTCAAATCATAAAAAGGCAATAAAATGTTTGACGGCGTTCTTAAACCATTAGCCAGATAAGATTTCATTCACCTCACATATAACTTTAGGGCGAGTCAACAAAGAAAAAAACAGAGATCGCACAGTAAAAGTTGCACCTCAATATAATTGTCCTATCAACACTCGCATCAGGCATCGTACGGAAAAGGTAAAATGCACTCATCGACCGATGCAACAAAAAGACAACAGAATTGAATTATGGAAACGCAGAAAAGCGACTATACCGAGCGAAAGAGATCGAGGATAGCAGTAGCTCATATACACGAGAGAACAAAGAGAAATTTTTATCGAACTAATAAACATATTTAACTACGTGAAACGAGATATTGTATTTTGTGCCAAATAAAACGACAAATAATGGCCGGTGCATTGAGTGTGGAGCTGGGCTTAGAGCACGAGTTGCGCGCGGGACACCACCGCCAACCGCTCTGATGGTGGTGGGTGAAGATACTGGCTTGTGGAGAATTACTAAACTGACTTACGCGTAATTTCAAAAGTAATGACGACGGTAGCTTCAGTTGGGAACTAAAGTTATTATTACGAAGTGAAACTTGTTATTATATAAACAATAAAAAATCTAGATGAAGAGGTAAGGTTAATACGACGGAGTATCCGTTACGTTACACTTTTCTACGTTTTTATGTTTTCATGTTTTGATGCCTTTTCTTTTCTTCTACATTTCTATATTGCTACAAATTTATAGCCATTCACGTTCCAGTTTTGAAGTAAACAAACCTTTACATGTATTTAAAATGTAGACTTTTTGGTTTTTTTATATTTACTTATATATTTTCAAATTTTAGCATACCATGTTTTAAGGTTTTTTTTCAAGCGGACTATTCATAGCTTTTCCATTTTTTTAGAGTTTTCAGGTGTTTTGAAACATTTTCCGAAATTCATATGTATTTAAGTATTTTGCAGTACTTTCTCTTTTTTGGTCTTTTCTATGAAATTTTAAGTACTATTTTTAGATTTTCATCTAATTTTCTTCCAAACTTTTCGGACATTTTGCAAATTATATAAATTTTCATTCTTTCTAATTTTTGCTAATTTTTTAATACTCTTTTGAATTCTAATATATTGTAACTTTTGAGACATTTCGAAATTTTGTATCCGCCAAGACTGTGGCATAAAGCTAGACTGAAAAGAAATATCAGATATATTTTTTCTAATTTTTCTCGTGATTCGAGATATTTAACGTTTTCGGGACTATCGATCAATTGCACTTTTAAATGGTTGAAGACATCAATTGTTGAGTCCTTCGAGATTTGAGAAACTACTCCTTACACAATTACACATAGGGTAGACGAGCTTTTATTCATCTTATTAGTCAGAATATCACACTATTTCGTTGATAACTCGGCTAACTGTAAATGCGCTTAAATAGGTTTCGACATCTTTGCTTCGTTCCTAAGAGGGAATATAATGAAAAATCTGGCCTGGGACAATATGCGTATTATAGAAGGGCACAGGGGCATGGCTCTCGGCATATTTCTATTGAAAATAATGATAGGATTTACTTTTCATTTAAACAGGAGCAAAAAAATCAACAGACAGTCCATATGGTAAGGCGCCTTACGGCGTTCCATAACAGCGCATGCCATGCTATTCAGATTGAAAGGATGCCAGGTTACCGTGGGTAAGTATAGGCTGCATGTTCAAAGGATTATACAGTGAAAACCCGTTTTCATCAGCCCCTTTGTGAATTTTAGACTGATAAAACGAGGACATTGACAAAATCGGGACATTTATTTTTCTTTCTTTTTAAGAAACCGAAGCTCTTAAAATATTCTTCTTTAGTTTCTAGATATATCCTTATAACCTTTCCTGTTATTTAGCTTAAATTTTCCTTTTTTTTGCATATTTCGGATCTCTAAGATAAGAAAAATATGCTCAAGAAAGGATTTACTCGAATTCTACTTGGTTCGTCTGCTAGAGCCCATCAAACTACCAACCAGAGTTAAAAATGTTCAAATTCATTGAATGAAAATTAGGGCAACGCAAAAAAAAATTTTTTTTGGATTCTCAAAGGCCCCCCCTCTCATATTGTGACAAATGTCAAAGTAAGCTCAGATGCCAAATTTCACATCATTTGGATAATTTTAGACCCCCGCCCACTTCGCTTGAAATTTTTTGAAATTGGTACTATGGGAAAATATGGAGGAAAATTACATTAAATGCTATAACTTTTGAAGTAGCAATCAGAAAATTACAATTTATATCTCTTTTGGAAGGAAATAATCGTAATATTTAAATGAAGATATCTGTGTTTCTAGGAAAATACGGGAAGGTGGGGTACTGGGTCATTTCGTCCCCAAAATCCCATATTTTAAATGATTTTTCTGCTCCGTGATGCAAATCATATATATTTTGTAGTTTTTCTAATGTGAAAAAATATCAAAAATCGATCGGAGCCTTTTTGACCTTTGTCCGAATACGAGAAATTGGGGTTATATGGCCTTTTGTCATTCATGTTAAATTTCATCATTTTCTCGTGAATATATCTCTATTTTTCTTCACTCAATTTTCATAAACTATACCTTGTTGAACGTGGAAAATCCTTAGGATTATAACAAAAATAGATTCGTTACCGGTAAAATTCAGGAACATCAAATTATCTGACATATAGTGTCGATTTCACATTTTTATCATATAATCGTACATATTAACTCCATTTAACAACAAAATTCTTATTTAATTTACTACTTTTAGTGTAAAATATGCTTAGGGATTACATGAGAAATGTTTCATTCCTGAAAAATAGGGGAAGTTGAGGTATTAGGACAAATAATGAAAAAATGAGATTTGTAGAGTAAATATCAAAGAGTTTGATGTTTCTGAATTTTACCTTTAACGTTTTTATTTTTGTTTAATTCCTCAGAATTTTACACGTTCAACAAGTTACATTTTATGAAAATTGATTAAAGAATAATAGAGATATAAGCATGAGAAAATGATAAAATTTAATATGAATGACAAAAGGCCCTATAACCCTAACTTCTCGTATTCGGACTAAGGTCAAAAGGGTTCCGATCGATTTCTGAGATTTTTTCACATCTGAAAAACTACAAAATATGTATGATTTGCACCACGGAGCAGAAAAATCATTAAAAATATGGGATTTTTTGTCCAAAATGACCCAGTACCCCACTTTCCCGTATTTTCCTAGAAACAAAAATATCTCCATTCAAATACTAAGATTATTTCCTTCCAAAAGAGGTGTAAATTGTAATTTTCTGATTGCTACTTCAAAAGTTATAGCATTTAATATATTTTTCCTCCACATTTTCCCATAGAACCAATTTCAAAAATTTCAAGCGAAGTGGGCGGGGGTCTAAAATTGTCCAAATGATGTGAAATTTGGCATCTGAGCTAACTTTGACATTTGTCACAATATGAGAGGGGGGGCCTTCGAGAATTAAAAAAATATTTTTTTTTGCAATGCCCTAATCAAAATTGATCATATTCAGCCGCATTCATTTTCAATATTCTGTGACGCAGCTGAAAACGTCAAACGAACAAACCACCCATTCATCCATACATATTTTCATTCGTCTCCGATTATTACACGAAGCGACCGTGCAGCAACGAATCAAACGCATCAAAGTAGGCCCTGGCACAATGTAAGCGATGATGATTGTTGTTTCATATACTTTATCGGCATTTGAAAACATTTTCCTAGATAATTAGTGTAATGAATATATTGTACGATATTCAATTGAATGAATAAGATGGATAGTTGAATGAATATTTTTTCTATTCACCGCGAGTCGCATCAGGTTCATTTTCAGCCGTCAAAAAAGAGCTTCGATCATTTTTAACTCTGCTACCAACTATCAATTTTCATATGAGGCTGATAAAATCGGGTCGAAAAGCTGATAAAATCGGGGGTAGATAAAATCGGGGGCTGATAAAATCGGGTCTTCACTGTATTTCTAAATAACTTGTATTTTGTAGGTATCAAGGCATATATGTGGCATCTGGATACAGTTGTAGAGGACGGAATCAGATAGCTATGACGAGAATAACATCTGTTTGATATCGGCAATTATGCCTTTTTCACTAATCCACACTTTGATTCCATTGTTGGTTGTGCATAATAGAATTTTTTAAATGTTTCTTATAATGAAATTACACTGGGCACATATACCGTTGTACACTTAATTGTCGATAATACGTTGAACGACATGGATACATATTAAATATAAACCCTACCTTCGCGCCTGGATGTTAAATCTTTGTCGGCTGCATTTTATAAGATAGGGCTAATATTGGGTTATTTACCCTAGACGATCTAGATCTTGACGACTTCAAAACCGAGGCCCGGAGTGCCAAGTGTCATATACCGTTCGACTCAGTTCATTGAGATTGAAAAATGTTTGTGTTTGTATCAGGAATCAGAATTTATTTTCTTAAATGGCACGTTCCCCGTATGTAGTCGGAGATTTGTGCCTTGCCGTGTGTTTTCATCATTTCCTGAGCGAAAGGAAAGGACAAGGAGGTGTGGGGAAGTAGAATTGGAAGGGTGGGAAAAATAACAGCACAAAAACAAAAATAAACAACAGGTAAGTTAAACTCACAAGTAGTTTAACTTGCCTGCGAATAAGCCTAAAACTCTTTACCACATTGGATAAGAAACTTTAATATGTCTCTGAGTTTCAGTCGTCCAAACAGTTGCATATCAGATGATATGAGGTTCCGTAGTCGGATTCACAAAGATCACATGAAAAAGACTCAGCGCGCTGAATAGTTGCCATGTGATAATTGAGTTTGCAGTGGCCGGTTAAAGCCCTGGTCAGTATGGCGCAGTGGAGCTTCGAAAAATGTAGGAGATTTTTCGAAATAACTGTGCACGGTTGTTCTAGAAACGCCTTTGTTTGGCGACACGTTTGTAGAAAATATGGAGGAAAAATATATTAAATGTAATTACAATTTATAATTCTTTTTAAAGGTATTTAAATGGAGATATTCCTGTTTCTAGAAAAATAAGGGAAAGTGGGGTACTGGGCCATTTTGGTCCCAAAATCCTCTATTTTGAATAATTTTTCTGCTCCGTGATGCAAATCATATATATTTTGCAGGTTTCCTAATGTGAAAAAATCTCAGAAATCGAACGGAATCTTTTTGATTTTTGTCCGAATACGAGAAGTTGGGGTTATAGGGCTTTTGTCATTCATATTAAATTTTACAATTTTCTCGTGTATATATCTCTATTATTCTTCACTTAATTTTAATAAATTGTACCTTATTGAACGTGAAAAATATTTAGGAACAAAATAAAAATAGATTCGTTTTCGGTAAAATTCAGAAACATCAAATTATCTGACATATAATTTCGATTTCATATTTTATCATAAAATAGCACATATTAACTCTATTTATCAACAAAATTCTTATATAATTTACTACTTTTAGTGTAAAATACGCTTAGGGATTACATGCTGTCAGTCCTCGAAATATAGAGGAAGTTGAGGTATTAGGATATTTAAAGAAAAAAATGTGATTTGTAGAGTTAATGTCCAAGAATTTGGTGTTTCTGAATTTTACCGCTGACAAATATATTTTTGTTGCATTTCTAAGAATTTTCCACGTTCAATAAGTTACATTTTATGAAAATTAATTTAAGAATATAGACATACTTGCACGAGAAAATGATAAAATTAATTATGAATGACAAAAGGCCCTATAACCCCAACTTCTCGTATTCGGACAAAGATTAAAAAGATTCCATACGATTTCTGAGATTTTTCACATTAGAAAAACTGCAAAATATGTATGATTTACATCACGGAGCAGAAAAGTTATTCAAAATGGGGATTTTGGGGCCAAAATGACCTAGTACCCCACTTTCCCTTTTTTATAGAAACATAAATACCTCCATTCAAATACTAAGGTTATTTCCTTTAAAAAGAGGTATAAATTGTAATTTTCTGATTGCTACTTCAAAAGATATTGCAATTAATGTATTTTTCCTCGCGGATGTAAAAACTGCAAAACTGGCAACTAGAAAAACAAGCATGTTAAACTGGCATCACCCAAAAATGAGAAGTTATACGTTTGATACTGAGCAACAACGGAATTAAGAAAAAACCTGTTTTAATCCACCTAGCGGTGCAATTGTGCCTTTCTCATTTCTCTAAACTATGGCACGGAGGCTTTTTATGTTCAACATAATTGTGGAAATGTCCATTACATTCTTAGTACACTTTGCACTTATACACAATGGCATGCCAGCCACGAACTTGATGAGCTACGTGTCGACGGTGAAACACTTGAAACAAAAAAATATCATACTCCATTAGCCTAATCAGCATTAGATCAATGTTATCTGCTTGCTAACTCATTTTGTCATGCGGGGATGGGTATGTGAGGAGGGCGAAAGTCCCATGAACGAACGACTCCCCAGCTTAAATTGGTATGCTTTGTAATATAGTGGTGGTTTAAAGATGATGGGTTAGAAAGGGAGGGGTATGAGGTGGTGGTCTGAGGGGTGATTTAAGGAGATTTTTAAAGGAGGGGAGTGAACAGTAGAGGGGGAGTGTAACCCCTCTCCGTAAACCATCAACTACGCCCCTGTTAAAATCCAGAAACCTTAAGCGAGTCGAAAAAAAAATTTGGCCGGGATTAGGTTGACGTTTTTCAGAGTGATTGCATAACCTTTCTATATGAGAAAGGCAAAAATGTGCAAAATCCACAAAAGTGAATCTTCGTCAAATTTTTTTCGTGTTTGCATCAAATCTCGACGTTTTATGCACCTTGAATACATTTAGCATCAAAAATAAAAATTCTATTTTTAATTTTTCCTATAGTTTTTATGAGAAATTTCTGTGTGGCCGCACTCTGAAACCCGTAATTCCGGAACCAGAATTCCGATCGATCCAAAATTCAATAGCAGCCGATGGGAAGGTTGCACCTTTCATTTGAGACTAAGTTTGGGCAAATCGGTCCAGCCATCTCTGAGAAAAATGAGTGACATTATTTGACACATACGCACATACACACACACACACATACACACACATACACACACATACATACACACACACATACAGACTTTTTCCGATCTCGACGAACTGAGTCGAATGGAATATGACACTCGGCCCTCCGGGCCGGGATTAGGTTGACGTTTTTCAGAGTGATTGCATAACCTTTCTTTATGAGAAAGGCAAAAAGTAATCAATTACTTCAAATATCATGAAAAAGAGCATGTTTTTTATGCAGTTATCGTGAACACAATAAATTTCTTTCTAAAAAAGCATTGTAAAATACTACTACGAACATGAAAAGTGAAGCATACTGTGAATAACAAAATACATTTTTTTAAATAGAATCGCAATACTTGTTCTGTTTGTTTGCATTGTATGACGTCATGCTCGTTTGGTTCCGGATTTTGACAGTTTGTTTTGCTCGATAAAAGTACCTTCGCTGATCTATTACTGAGTGTCTATACTTTGCATGGGCTTCCCCTCACAATACCCTAAAGCTCATTTGGCTGCACTTTTTGATACTTCGCTAGTCTGTGTATAAGTCTGTAAACGACAGTATTTTCTTGCGTTGGTAATGTAGGATGGTTGCTCCATTTTGATTATTTTAGGATAAACGTTACATACTTTTACACACAACTACAACTTAATCATAGGTGATATAAAAACACTTGTTTTATCATTTGATACCAAAACATTTAGTCGAAATCGGTATTAAGTTTTCGAGACCCGCAATTATTTTTGTATTTTTGAGGTTAGGTTGATAGTTTTAGATACGGAAAATGTTCACCCAGAATTTGAATTTATCAGTGGATAACCACGACTATCAACACGTGCACTTTGATCCAGTGATTTTCGCTCACAATCGTGTTTTCGATCTGGATTTGAATCTCCGAATTTAACTTTAGTATAAACTAAATCTTTTTTATATTTTTCAGATATGGAAACATATTTTCCTCTTCAAAATTACTTTTCATTAAAAGAAATAAAAATTAAGATTCTTTGTGTTTAAGCAATTAAAAATTTCTTTTCCGATACGTTTTGACAGATGGGTCATTCCACTCCGGTTGTATTTACTATCTCTGGTTCTATTTACTCTAACCCGAAACATGACAGCAGTGCTACCAATTATGCGATTTTTTCTGTTAACCCTTCCATGCCCAACTTTTTTCTAGTGCATATAGAGCTTTAAAACTATTTTTCCTTAAAACGGTGGAATCAAGAAACACGGGAAGCCTTTTTTCATAAAGATAGAAGCTTCCCTTGCAGTGCTAGAAGCTGATCAATTTTTGCCTTCCAATGCTCAATACAATTCTTCTAGAATATTTACAATAGTCCAATTGCGTGGAAAACATAGCGAAAAACAGTATAAATTGATAAGTTTATCAGTTTTCAATAGTCGAATTACGCGCCAATGGTGTTCAGAGTTGGCAGCACCCTCTCAGATTCTAATGACTCTTTCTGTACATGAAGACTTTGTCAAAAAAAGCCTCTTTGCATACTTTGTTTTTCCAAAAATGATCTAGACTGTCTTTTGAAAAAGGGCCAAACTTTTTTTACCAATTTTTTCAAATAGCTATAGTCTAAAAATGACAAATCTTACAAAAAAATGTTGTAGGACTGGTTTTCACAAAATTAGTCAAATTTTCGAAAAAAAATATTTAAAAATTTTTTCATTGACTCCTGCATTGAAAAAAAACGATTTTAAAAATTTAAAGTCGATTTACCAAAAAAAAAACGCATTTTTTATTTGGATGAAATTTTGTTCCAAAACAGATAATTATGTTCCCTACCTACTGTCAAAAATTCAAGTTGGGCACTTTTAAGGAAAAAAAGTTAGTTGAAAAAAAACTTTTTCTTGTCCAAACTTTTTCAGTGTATTTTTATCGAAAACCAAACCAATGAAAGTCATAATCATCTCAGAATCCAATAAAACTCAGTATGTGAGAAGATATTGTCTAATTTAGCAACTAAGCATATTTTTATCAAAGAGTCAACTACTTTTTCATTTTACATGGAATCGATTTTTTTATCACTTTATCTGAAAGTACAACTACTTGAGAATGTTTTCCCAAATTTTTATAACGATCCGAGAAATAGATCGAAAGTTACAGCGCTTCCAAGCGCTCTTCGTATACCAAGAGCAGTGGTAATTTGAAATTTCAAACTCGATTTTCTCGAAATGTCGTTTTACTAAAAATGGTTTTTCCGTGATCACGATTGCTAAAAAACAACACAATCAATTTTCTTAATTTTTTTTTCAATTGATCATAATTAATTTTTCTCGTATTTTAATGATTCCTTTTTTATTCATAAATTTTTGTTCCTTATCCATAATTTTTTAATACAATTTTTAGGCTTAAAACAGCAATTTTTACTAAAAACGTTCTCGAATGCAGGAAAAAAAAATTCTTTCAATTAATCGTTAAGGTACGAGGAATACTCATATACTAATGGAATTTTTTGAGTTTTGGGATTTTAGATGATGTATTGGTCTCCGTGATCACCGCAAACCTCTTAAATAAAAAAAGGTTTCGGGTAAAAAGCCATAACTCCACCAATTATCAATTTATTTTTATAAACTTATGCTTGTTTATTTTACTGAAAAATGTACCACCAAAATATTATAAGTTTGATGTAATGAAATCGTTGCTTTATTCCTTTACGTAACTTCAAACTTTTTTGACATTTTTATCACTAAAAGGTATGTAATCCCTTAATCAAGAATCCCATTGAAAAAAGTTTATGTCGTTAAACAAATATTCCATTATTACTTTTTTATTTTCTTGTTTAGTGCTGAATAATAATCAGAGAAAAAAATAACCACCACAACATTATGTATTAAATTTAACATAACTATTTATTTATTTTATGTATTACATTTGTCTTAAAACTGTCTCCATGCATGCTATTTTGTATTATTTCTATACAAGGAAAATATTTTTGGTTCATCTTCTGAATTAGAATACCTTTTCGTCTCTACTTTGCCCCCAGGAATAAGCACAAAACTGTGGAATTTTTGAGTTCCAGATAATGTTTTGGCGTTATTATACAGCTCTTAGAGTTCTTCTGACATTTTGTTGTACTGTTCAGTGAATATGTAGCGGAAAATTAATTTTGTGATATTTTTATCAGTTGGTTCAACTGCCCAGTTATATAGCTCTCGGGGACTTATTATGGTATTTCCACCTTCGCGAGCAGGACTGGCTCTTTTTGTCATTCACTTGAGAGTGCCACTAATAGCATCACAGGATCCTTTTCCATGGGATGTTGCAACAAAATGCCATCCTACGCCTAATTCATAATTTTACTGGAATCTATACAAGCTTGCAAAGTTTTTCCTATTTTTGAATTGTGTTGCTGCTCCATCAGACAAAAAATAATTTTTAGAAAAGTTTGATAATTGTTTCATTAAATTTTGTCAGTTTTGAGAGCAACAAATGAACTGCAGTCTTCAAGTCTTCTTGTCATCCAGTCTTCCAGTCTTACAATATTCTAGTCTTCCAGTCTTCATTCAAATTTATGAATATATACCAAATTCGTTACTGATACTTTTTGCATGTATCAGGCAATTTTTTCGATAAAAATACACTAAAAAAATAAAGTTTGGACAAGGAAAAGTTTTTTTCAAATAACTTTTTTTCCTTAAAAGTGCCCAGCTAGAATTTTTGACGGTAGGTAGGGAACATAATTACCTATCTTGCAACAAAATTTCATCCAAATCAAAAATGGTTTTTTATGTAAATCGACTTTAATTTTTCAAAACCGATTTTTTTCATTGTAGGAGTCAATGGAAATTTTTTTCAAATTTGACTAATTTTATGAAAATCACTCCTACAACATTTTTGTAGGACTTATCATTTTTAGACTATAGCCATTTGAAAAAAAAATGGTAAAAATAGTTTGGCCCTTTTCAAAAGACAGTCTCGATCATTTTTGGAGGAACAAAGTATGCAAAGTGGCTTTTTGTGACAAAGTTCTCATGTACAGAAAGTTCCCTTAAAATCTGAGAGGGTGATGCCAACATTTGTTCGAGTTGGCGCGAAATACGTCAATAATATTGCACCATAACGAAGATATATGAAAAATTCGTTTTCCATCGTCAACGTCACTGACAGCACCGCTTCATCGGAATCCAATCAGACTAATTACAATAACTTCAGTTCAAGATCTGATTCTGGTAACTGTTAATGCTCAAATGAAGGGCAATAGTCACACTTATTAGCCTTACTTGTTTTTGTGAGCAAATCTAGCCTCAATCAAGCGTTATAGGTGTTTAAAAACGCTGTGTCCACAAACAACATGGGCGTGAAGGGGTCAAATATTAACACTAGAACGTTGCACTGGGGTACACATGTACCCCATGCCTTCTTTGGAGCCGTGTGAAGGCGAGAATTCGGCATTTATCGACCTGGGATCTTAACCATAATTCAATTTAGAGTTCCTAGTAAGAGTAGGAAAAGATAGTATAGCCAGTTTTCTTATAGCCTTTGTGGAAGCAGGTGTCAAAGTTGGCGTGGGGTACATTTGTACCCCAGTGTACGGATGCCGTTAGCGTTTTGTCAGGTTTCGTGCTGTCAGTGGAAATGTGACTCGTGACGATACCAGTGTAAATACTGGTTGTTTTACTACGTATATTACATTTAGTATTATAAAATCGTTTTTAATCATTTATTCAACTAATTTAATATTATTTTGAAGTAGAAAAAAAGTCGTTCTCATTTTTGCTGATTTTTATTGCTTTATTGTTTATTTTTTATGGTTTTTCAAAACAATGGCTCGAAAGTATAATTTGCGCGCAGTAACTGCTGTAACAGTAACGTTGCGTGTTACCAATGTATTGCTGGTAAGATATCTTTTTTTTTTTTCATTTCAATTTCCACCCCATTTCATGGTATTTTCCAAAACCCGATTTTTAAACTTTCACTCTTCCAAATAGTTGCATTTTTTTAATATTTCGTAATTTCATTTTATACCGTCTCTAGACCATTTTTTCTACTTTTAGAATAATTTGATACTTTTTTTTTTCAAATCGGTTGAAGATTCACAAAGTTATTGTAATTTTTGTGAAACAAGACAAAACCGCGATTTTTTCACTTTTTTTGTTGAGCTATTTTATGTATCATTGATTCAATAAATTCCGTACTTTCACTTACACAGCTGTTTTCGCAATAAAAAGACGAACAAAATGATGTATTATGCATTTCTTTTTTTGCATTTTTACCTGCGAATGTTGCGATCCAAGCGTAGGGTACATTTGTACCCCAGTTCAACGTTCTAGGGTGGAAAATTCAAGTGCAACTTCCTGGGGTTAAAAGTTAATTTTTCTATCAATACATACATTTTAATTTTGAAAAATCTAATGCCTTCGCGTTCCTCAGATATTTTTACACAAAAAAAAACACTTATAATCTCAATATAATTTGAGCTTATCCTGAGATACTCTATTTTGAAGCAAAAAAATCGCAATTTTCCGCAAAATCACAAGCATGCAACAATAAAAAACCAACTTGAGAATTCGGAGTTCACACATAATTTATCGTGAAGTAGACGAGAAATGATGAAAAACTTCGTTTTTGGTTTGCTTCTAGCAGATCAGGGTCGATTTTTATGACCGTTAGAAGATTTTCTCAATTTTGGCCAATAAAAATTGATTCTTATATGAGAAAATGAGAGTTCAAAACGGTGTATCTCGGGATGCTCTTATATTGAGATTATAAGTGTTTATTATGTAAAAATGTCTGAGAGACACGACGGCATCAGAATTTTAAAAATTAAAATATGTGTATCGCAAGAATTTTTTTTATATATTTATCTAAAAAAATCGCTTAGTTGGCAGCACTGCCGCCAAAAATTAATATTTTTTCTAGATTCTTTAAATAATTTTCTTCAAGAATCATCTTACGGTTTGATTTTAGAGTAAAAAAACCTGGCATATGATCAAAAGAAAATAAAGGGTTTTGGCAATTCGTCAAAACGGGGGATGAGGTTTTTATTATTTATATATTGGCTCTAGATGAACAATTCCTCCAAATTTGCTTCAAATCCGTGAAAGTCGATTTCAAGTTTGCCTTTTATTTTGATCACTTTGCGCGGAATGACCCACATGTAAATAAATACGCTATCCTCTAATCAGGGTTCCTCTTAGTTACCAGTTCCTACCACTTCCTGAAACTAAATTCCGAGAACAGCTTGAACCCCTGTTGTTCGGTTGCAGCGACAGCTTAGGACACCGCTATGTTGGTCCCAAGGAGAGCCGAAATGCTAAACTCTGGCGTCACCTAGCGAAAAGTGTTCCGAAAACAATACAACCCCTGACACGCACCGTTCGCGTTCCCGCTATCAATCGAGTTCTCACTTCCCCTCCAATGTTTCGTTAAGCTATCCGCAGCAGGGTTGCAACGCCACATTTCCCCTGAACAGAGCACACTTCCTCGATCCAACTCAAACTGCCAAAGTCGCAAACCCCTTCGAAAATACATTCAAGCATTTCCCCTTGCGCGAGCAAACACTTACCCACAAAAAGAATCAACACTTATTTCTGCAAGTGAACGTTAATTACTGAAACCTACCATTACAAACCAATATGGGGGAAGGAAAAAAATGCCACCTTCGTCCTCACCACTCCTAGCCCATGGTTTCAGTATTCTAGTTGGAAAACTTCCAACGAATATGTTCAGCGCTCTCATACCGCCTTCAAATTCCGCACCAGCTCCGTTTTCAGTTTTCGGTTTGCGCGGGTTAGTTCCTCGCTCACACATGTGCTTCGCCACACAGGGAACATATCTCATCAACTACGTCGTCGACATCATCGATCATCATCATCAGCAGCAGCACCACCAGAATGTTATGCTTTGAGAACGAAACACACAAAACCCAAAAACATGAAAGGTCACAGGCCTTCTGAGAGACGGTTCGGTTCGTTGTGCGTGTGGTTTTAATTTGTTATTAAATATAAATTATTTTATATTTGGGCATATTAGCATCGGTCGAAGCGAGAAAAAAGAGATCATGAAAATTATTAGTTCTAATCTAAAGTCGTTTCAAAATTTCCGTCGTTTTTTTTATAGCCAGCCTTTTTCGGACACTATCAACAAAGGGCTCTCGTAATGACGCTGAACCCGTGGTCGGTAAAATCTGCCAGCGGCGCAACCCAGTAATCAGCTCAGTTTCATTAAATTGTTAAATGTGTTTTAATGATATTTTAATGGAATGCTGGCTGGGCGGGTGTACTGGATTCTAATGATTGTTGTTTGGTCTGCTGTAGTTGTTTTGAAATAAAAACAATAATTTCCGAATGACGGGTGATTGAGAATGAATAATTATTTTTTCATTCGGGTACTGCAAATATTTTGTTTCGCTGGAAGTGATTTACAGTGCATCGGATTGATGTGCTGCGTACACAGCCAGAAAGTACTAGCAGATATTATTTCCGGATATATATTCCGGATATATGAGATATGCGAAGACGCCATATTGAGACAGCGAAGCTGCCAAATTTTTGAGCCAGGGCCAGCCGATACCAACCATTATCTGGTAGCACTGCTAGCTTTTAACAATGGAATGAAAGGTTCCCAATTTGTCAGTTTTTTCGTCCGCGCATCTCTGACTATGAGGATAACTAGTTTATCGCATACCAAATCCTAATTTCAGTTTCAGTTCCGGTTCAGCTTCTCGCCGTCACTCTGTTGGCAGTTTTTGGTAAAAAGTGAAGACGTACACCCAAAAATTCGGCCTTTAAGGTAATAAAAAACTGCTCTAATAGCAAGACGATTAATACTAAATCGGTCCCAACAAAAAAATTTTTCAACGGCAATACGAACACATTCAAATCCTCTCTGCGTCACATTCATGTTTCATCAATTCTTTTACAATAAATATTACCGCGTCGGATTGTCTTGAAGTAGCATTTCACTTGTCATTGTATTACGTGGCATTATACATACACGCAAGATGATTTGAGTTGATCCAAAAGTTTAATTACAAATGACTGTTATGCGCAGGATTCTCATAGGATTTTCGATTGATTGACACCGGTGTAGTGGAGTGCACTGAAACTGCACCGTTTTTGCACTTTCTAGCAGAAGTGCAGAAAACTGGGTATGGTCCATTGACACTTCTGCTAGAAAATGCAAAACCAGTGCACTCCACTACACCGGTGTCAATCAATCGAAAACCCCATCAGAAAAAAGCAAAATCCCAGACACCCTAAGGTAAAGTTAAAATTATAATGCATCATATCACAGAGAAGATTCGTGTTTCAATCGACGATTTCCAAAAAGGGACATGTTGTAATGCCATTTGGAAAGATAATAGGATATTTGAAGTCTAGAATTTAAAAGATATTGCATGTACAGACCTGACAGAATTAACATGTGCCAATCTGACCTTCACAGTTGCATGGCGTTGTTTGAGGATGAAGAGTACCTCGACCAAGCGAGAATGCTGAAGCAGGGCGAGTTCAACCGTTCACTATTGGAACGTTGTCTAACGGGTGTTCGGCACTGACGTCCCTTCCGGATACAATTCCGGATCCTGGTGGTCAACTGCTTCGTACCCTTGGCCCGCCAATTATTTTTGTACACCAGGGCACTGAGGAAGCTGAAAAAATTCTCAATGGGACGGCACTGGGGAAAGTTGGTCAGGTTCCTAACTTTCGTCGTCCAGCATGAACGATGTCTCGCGTTAGTTCTTCGTCATCTACCGGCACTGCGATTTCACGATCGTTATCTGCTCGTCCGTGTACTCAGGGGATCAAGTTTTGTTCCGAGAAATGATATCCTCCATCTTGAGGGTTCGGTGAATCAAGGTATGGGAGCAGTGACATTTTCGGCCGGCGTCACGCAAACTCGTTCCGTCCTTGTTCTCGATCAGCCTATTCAACGCATTATCTTCCCCGCTCAACGTTGAGGGATGCCAGCATCCGGTAAACTGTATTCGTCGTGTTTTCGTCTCGAAAGTGGTCTACCGTAAACTTTGTTCCACGATGATCATGCGTTTCGTAAAACACGCTCACGGAGTGCTTGCTGTTTCGACGACATCTTCGATTGAACTAACAGCACCCGAGCGAAAAGAAACATGCCACCCATTTCTAGGGAGTCCAGAGAGAAATGCTCACGGAGAGAAAAAAAAATTACGCTCTTTACTTTAATTACAGAAAGGTATTGAAATCATTCCCATTTTTTATTGAACACTCGTTACCGAAATATAGAGCCTGGATTCACTTCAAACTTAAGTTTTGCGGAAAATTGAGGTTGAATAGGTATACACGTTTGGTGAGATTATTATGACTATCTTAAATCGATTCTCTGGACTTTTTTACATATAAAATAGTGATTTTGGTCAGCCGCATTCAACTTTCTTCCGAGTTGAATATTCAGTCTTGAAGATAAACTTAAAAGAAGAATTGGAGCAAACCGAGCATGATAGCCTACCGTGCGATCACCACGGTAAATGCCAACAATCAATTTTGCAGACTTTTTTACACAAAAAACATTTAAATTGGTAATTTTTTTTCCAGCCTATCAAAAAAAAGTTTCGTTTCGGGAACATTTTTTTCCCATTGTGCGTTGTATGATAGGTACATATAATTACTGCACGAGTTCCTTATCACTAGATATTTCTAAAATTAAGACAAGCAAAATCATTTTGAGAGTAAAAGCGAACTGAAAAACCTGTTTTAATCCACCTAGCGGTGCAATTGTGCCTTTCTCATTTCTCTAAACTATGGCACGGAGGCTTTTTATGTTCAACATAATTGTGGAAATGTCCATTACATTCTTAGTACACTTTGCACTTATACACAATGGCATGCCAGCCACGAACTTGATGAGCTACGTGTCGACGGTGAAACAAAAAAATATCATACTCCATTAGCCTAATCAGCATTAGATCAATGTTATCTGCTTGCTAACTCATTTTGTCATGCGGGGATGGGTATGTGAGGAGGGCGAAAGTCCCATGAACGAACGACTCGCCAGCTTAAATTGGCATGCTTTGTAATATAGTGGTGGTTTAAAGATGATGGGGTTGAAGGGGAGGGGTATGAGGGCTGGATAGGTCCGAGGGGTGATTTAAGGAGATCTTTAAAGGAGGGGAGTGAACAGTAGAGGGGGGGGGGGGTGTAACCCTTCTCCGTAAACCATCAACTACGCCCCTGTTAAAATCCAGAAACCTTATGCGAGTCAAAAAAAAATTTAGGGGGATTAGGTTGACGTTTTTCAGAGTGATTGCATAATCTTTCTATATGAGAAAGGCAAAAATGTACAAAATCCAAAAAAGTGAATCTTCGTCAAATTTTTTTCGTGTTTGCATCAAATCTCGACGTTTTATGCACCTTGAATACATTTAGCATCAAAAATAAAAATTCTATTTTTAATTTTTCCTATAGTTTTTATGAGAAATTTCTGTGTGGCCGCACTCTGAAACCCGTAATTCCGGAACCAGAATTCCGATCGATCCAAAATTCAATAGCAGCCGATGGGAAGGTTGAACCTTTCATTTGAGACTAAGTTTGGGCAAATCGGTCCAGCCATCTCTGAGAAAAATGAGTGACATTAATTGACACATACGCACATACATACACACACACATACACACACACATACACACACACACATACATACACACATACACACACACATACAGACTTTTTCCGATCTCGACGAACTGAGTCGAATGGGATATGACACTCGGCCCTCCGGGCCGGGATTAGGTTGACGTTTTTCAGAGTGATTGCATAACCTTTCTATATGAGAAAGGCAAAAATGTACAAAATCCAAAAAAGTGAATCTTCGTCAAATTTTTTTCGTGTTTGCATCAAATCTCGACGTTTTATGCACCTTGAATACATTTAGCATCAAAAATAAAAATTCTATTTTTAATTTTTCCTATAGTTTTTATGAGAAATTTCTGTGTGGCCGCACTCTGAAACCCGTAATTCCGGAACCAGAATTCCGATCGATTCAAAATTCAATAGCAGCCGATGGGAAGGTTGCACCTTTCATTTGAGACTAAGTTTGGGCAAATCGGTCCAGCCATCTCTGAGAAAAATGAGTGACATTATTTGACACATACGCACATACATACACACACACACATACACACACATACACACACACACATACATACACACATACACACACACATACAGACTTTTTCCGATCTCGACGAACTGAGTCGAATGGGATATGACACTCGGCCCTCCGGGCCGGGATTAGGTTGACGTTTTTCAGAGTGATTGCATAACCTTTCTATATGAGAAAGGCAAAAATGTACAAAATCCAAAAAAGTGAATCTTCGTCAAATTTTTTTCGTGTTTGCATCAAATCTCGACGTTTTATGCACCTTGAATACATTTAGCATCAAAAATAAAAATTCTATTTTTAATTTTTCCTATAGTTTTTATGAGAAATTTCTGTGTGGCCGCACTCTGAAACCCGTAATTCCGGAACCAGAATTCCGATCGATTCAAAATTCAATAGCAGCCGATGGGAAGGTTGCACCTTTCATTTGAGACTAAGTTTGGGCAAATCGGTCCAGCCATCTCTGAGAAAAATGAGTGACATTATTTGACACATACGCACATACATACACACACACACACACATACACACACATACATACACACATACACACACACATACAGACTTTTTCCGATCTCGACGAACTGAGTCGAATGGGATATGACACTCGGCCCTCCGGGCCGGGATTAGGTTGACGTTTTTCAGAGTGATTGCATAACCTTTCTATATGAGAAAGGCAAAAATCAATAAAGGCCTTGGTGTATATTTTTGGTGCCGCTAAAACCGATTAATCAAATGTTTGTTTACCATGTCATTGGTAATAATATTGAAAGTTTACATTCAGAAAAAAAATTAAGGGTTGTGTTCTAGCTTGCTCTCCTGCTCCCACATGTTACCATTTACTATACACTCTGCCCATTAAAACATATTTATTGAAAATTATTTAACAGTAACAAAATTCGAAAACCAAGAGCAACACTATGCTTTCTACTTTACTTTTAAACTAATCTGTTATTTCAATTAATAGGTACATAATCCCACTAGCCAATTGGCATTACTTAGCTGATCCATCTAGTAAAGATAGGCTTGTTACCCAGAAAATATATTCAAAACGAGCGCCTTCATATTGAGAACTGTAATGAGGAAGTTTACGCTCGCAAAAGAAAATATTCAGTTTTTAATTTTGAATAATGTACTAATGAACTTAGGTAAACAGTCTTTAGGTTAAGCATTACTTAACCTATTAATGGCCAAACAAACGTAACGATTTAATAAATTACAATGTTATTGTACCGGTTCCTATTTGAAACTAAAACAATGTGCATGTTCTGCAGTTTTTTATTTTTTATTAACACCTGTAATGTGGAACTAGAATTTAAACAATTACATCCTAAGTATAGCGGTTGGTTTTGTAATTGAAATTGGTATACACCACCGTTCTGTTTGTGGCTTAATTTAAAACACATTTAGAACTGTCTTTTAAATATATAGAGCAGGACAGATACTCAGACTGCATACACTAGTCCAGTAGCCCTTAGGACTTGGCATGAATTTAGAACATGAATTTTAAACTAAAAAGAACAACCGCTCGAAAACTGCTGCTGGAAGAGTAAATTATTTTGAAATATTTTCTCAATCTATGGAGCCTAGGTGTATGTACTGAATCTTCTTTATATATTCAAAACGGTTCCAAACGTATATCAAATGAAGAAACAAAGAGAACGACAGCGTACACATACATACACACATACACACACACATACAGACTTTTTCCGATCTCGACGAACTGAGTCGAATGGGATATGACACTCGGCCCTCCGGGCCGGGATTAGGTTGACGTTTTTCAGAGTGATTGCATAACCTTTCTATATGAGAAAGGCAAAAATGTACAAAATCCAAAAAAGTGAATCTTCGTCAAATTTTTTTCGTGTTTGCATCAAATCTCGACGTTTTATGCACCTTGAATACATTTAGCATCAAAAATAAAAATTCTATTTTTAATTTTTCCTATAGTTTTTATGAGAAATTTCTGTGTGGCCGCACTCTGAAACCCGTAATTCCGGAACCAGAATTCCGATCGATTCAAAATTCAATAGCAGCCGATGGGAAGGTTGCACCTTTCATTTGAGACTAAGTTTGGGCAAATCGGTCCAGCCATCTCTGAGAAAAATGAGTGACATTATTTGACACATACGCACATACATACACACACACACACACATACACACACATACATACACACATACACACACACATACAGACTTTTTCCGATCTCGACGAACTGAGTCGAATGGGATATGACACTCGGCCCTCCGGGCCGGGATTAGGTTGACGTTTTTCAGAGTGATTGCATAACCTTTCTATATGAGAAAGGCAAAAATCAATAAAGGCCTTGGTGTATATTTTTGGTGCCGCTAAAACCGATTAATCAAATGTTTGTTTACCATGTCATTGGTAATAATATTGAAAGTTTACATTCAGAAAAAAAATTAAGGGTTGTGTTCTAGCTTGCTCTCCTGCTCCCACATGTTACCATTTACTATACACTCTGCCCATTAAAACATATTTATTGAAAATTATTTAACAGTAACAAAATTCGAAAACCAAGAGCAACACTATGCTTTCTACTTTACTTTTAAACTAATCTGTTATTTCAATTAATAGGTACATAATCCCACTAGCCAATTGGCATTACTTAGCTGATCCATCTAGTAAAGATAGGCTTGTTACCCAGAAAATATATTCAAAACGAGCGCCTTCATATTGAGAACTGTAATGAGGAAGTTTACGCTCGCAAAAGAAAATATTCAGTTTTTAATTTTGAATAATGTACTAATGAACTTAGGTAAACAGTCTTTAGGTTAAGCATTACTTAACCTATTAATGGCCAAACAAACGTAACGATTTAATAAATTACAATGTTATTGTACCGGTTCCTATTTGAAACTAAAACAATGTGCATGTTCTGCAGTTTTTTATTTTTTATTAACACCTGTAATGTGGAACTAGAATTTAAACAATTACATCCTAAGTATAGCGGTTGGTTTTGTAATTGAAATTGGTATACACCACCGTTCTGTTTGTGGCTTAATTTAAAACACATTTAGAACTGTCTTTTAAATATATAGAGCAGGACAGATACTCAGACTGCATACACTAGTCCAGTAGCCCTTAGGACTTGGCATGAATTTAGAACATGAATTTTAAACTAAAAAGAACAACCGCTCGAAAACTGCTGCTGGAAGAGTAAATTATTTTGAAATATTTTCTCAATCTATGGAGCCTAGGTGTATGTACTGAATCTTCTTTATATATTCAAAACGGTTCCAAACGTATATCAAATGAAGAAACAAAGAGAACGACAGCGTATTCCAGTACCAGTTATACAGTTCGAAACAAAACTGTTCGAAATGATAAATCAAAAATCTCTGCTGAAAATGTGGTTGTTTCCGTTCCAATTCCACTTTGAAGCTTCCATATTAAATACTACGCTGCTGAACATGTCTTAAGGAATTTGATCGATATCAAAAAAATAATGCAAATCTATAATAGAAACCACATACTGCTTTCTCGAGGCCAGATGGCATTACTTTTGGGTTGACAGCCAAGAATAGCTTTAGATTATCTCGCAACTTTTTGAAAACAAATCAAAAAAACTGCTGTAACATAACTCAACTAACTTCAACTTCAACTAACCCCCGTCTTTCTGCAGGCCGAAATCCAGTTGAGTCTGCCCGTGCTTTAGAAATAACTACAGAATCATGTTGTCAGATAAAAATAAACAACATAAACAGTGATAAAAACTATCACTTATATCCGAAACATGAAACGTATGAAAACATCATCAATCCAACGCACACACAAGCATAAAATAACTGCCCAACTTATTGTTTCACTTCAAGAAACTTAAGTAGTGTACTTTTGAGATGAGAAAACCGAAAAACATATTGCCGCTTTATGAAAGCTACGGGTTTTACAGCCAAACCTCAAAACATGTAATCCGCCAAAAGGAAAGGTTAGGCAGCTGAGCGAAAAAAATATAAAAAATATTCTTTTCTCGCTTCTTAATGTACAGAAAAATTTCCAGGGCTAGTGATACGATGCTACAGATCACTACAAATCTACTAATCTCTTTCTAACATTTTACTAACAACTCTCCGCTTCCCGTGGTACACGTGGAGATGCAGAGGATTCCTTGGTATCTAGCAGCGACATGTATCGGACTAACATTCCTTCCTTTCCCAGAAGATCAGCATTCTAACGTGGCCGGCACCGGTATTGATCATGCTGATCAATATCAATATAGATGTGGCACAATATGGCTCATCATGTTATTCCCAAGCATGTTGAACATTTTGCGATCTCAATTGGTTCTAGTCAATAACGGAGTAGCAACCACGGGCGATCTCTTATGCTTATGCTTATGCTAATAGATATTCTATTATAATGTTATATGCTGCCTCTCTTTCTCGCACATGCTTAGAATAGGGAATTTTCAATAATTCTTTTTATCTTCGAAGTTAAATAACTTTAATGACCTCCATTCATTATGCAATTTTTAACAAAGTTGTTCGTTATTAAATTAGCTACACTACTTGAAGTTTTGAAGTATGCAGAGTAACTGTGGGAGTTTTTATTGTTTTTTTTTTATTTTTTGTTACCGATTTTTCATATATTTCACCATTGAAACTTCTAAACTATTGTGAGTGAACTAGATCTATAGGAAATAGCTCATATTTGACACTGGGTTAGTGGAATTGATAATAATTGATTTAGGAGTGTACAGAATAAAAAGTTCAGAGAAGTTACCGTTCTAATAGATATCTATCATTTGCTTCAAGTTAAATAAAAAGTAGAATATACACTACCGGTCAAAAGTTTAAGTTCACCCTACAATTTTAATGTAATATTCAAAAAGCTATGATTTTCTTCATTTATTGTTATTAATTATTATTAGTTATAATTATTTTTCGATCCATTTTTCTACGAGAGATACATGAAATATGTCTTTTTTCCGTAATGAGATGATAATCTTCGAATTAGGTCAATTTGAATAGATATTTTTCTTCGAAAATTATGATTTTGAATATAAAAATCTTTCTACTTACCTTTTAATAAAGAAAAATATAAAAAAATGGAATATAATTTTTGGAGTGAGCTCTCGCAGCACTAAGATGTTGCGCGTTTTATGTACTCGACGCATCGAAAGAATACAACCTGTCATAACAAGTTTGTTTGTGATCTTCGCGTCACCAAAAGGCGTCAAACCTTCTTCTACACTCTGACCAATAGCGTGTAGCAACATGATATAGTCAAGACGCACGTGCTTGACAAAGTCTACTTAGAAACCCACTAAATTATGTAAAATTCAAAAAAAGCAAGTGAACTTAAACTTTTGACCGGTGGTGTATACAGTGTCGAACAAAACAATAAGGCCATTTTATAGAATACCTTTGCTTTCGTTGAATATCGAGTTATTTTTATGCAAATAATTCATATTTTATTGCTTTTTATGATTAACACGAGAATAAAACATATTCACCGTACTTACATTAAAATTAAAAGACATTATACTTGAACTTCTAAAACTCAACGACAATACAATATCACTCAACCACTGCACAGTAGTACTGTAATGAATGAATTAAATCTGTTAATGATCCAGTCGGAAGATTCTATTATTAGAACTTGGTAGTATAGCCTTTGTTCCTTATTGCATCTCGGCTTCTGCTTGATATAGACTGAGTCAAAATGCAATATTTAATGATTGGAAATGCAGACTATGCTCCTTGTAACTTTTTCCATTATTCTTCTTTATTGCGTTGTTTTCCAGGACCAATTTATTTTTTAACGATCAATCATAAGTTATTATTTGGATTTTGATCCGAAAATTAAGCTAGCCATCTCATTACCAACTTGTTATGGTCGTAGATTAAAATTTTAACATTCCCGATCAGAAACACATAACAAAAAGCTTTCAAAAATATATCTCGCGTTGTTACTTGTGATAATTTTCTGTTCTTTTAACTACTAACGAGACCTAATCTATAATACAATTTGTTACGAAAAAAGCATTCTGTTATAAACTTGTTATTTCATTCTGATCGGGTTAACACGTCCAGAACATTTTTACTCGGGATATGAAAGTATGGAATTACTCAAGATCTCTGAATAAAAATGGTGGTCCATGATACTTTTGATCCGACAAATTGGACCAACCCTGTAACGGTAAACAACCCTCAATACAATTGATCTTAGGCGAACTAGAGTCGAGTCTCCAGGTGTCTACGAGTTAGCAAGACTTCCCCGAGGCTCTCTTGCTAACAGGTTTATTCTCCACAAGTTCTAGAGGCCACTAATTACTTTCACTCAACCTTGATCTTCGATGTTTGTTTGAACGCAACCATAGTGGAAAGTCGTTTGATATGGGTATCATTACGGCGGTAGTATACATAGTCCTGTGCATCCAGTTGCTACACGTTGTTTCTAGTCACGACGAATATTGATAACATGTTATCGAACATTATAGTAGACGAATAGTAATATCTCGTTGTGGCTTTTCCTCTCCCACTAGTTCTTTTAGCGAAATTTGTCACTTATCCAAAAATATCTTTGACACTTTGCTCTCTACAAGCTTGTAACGAATTCACCGAAAATAGGTTTTAATGCAATTTTTCATATTTCTTCTATGTGTACTCTTACATTAGTGGGGGAACCTGGGACTTTTTGGACCTACCTAAGCAAATCGCCCTTTTAGGTGAATAGATTTGCGAGAATGTATCGGTCAAAAGTCCTTAATTAATTTGAAACCTCTGCTACATTTTGAAGCCATAAGAATAAATTTGCACCGCTCCATGGCAGCGCTAACCGACGATTTCCAAAATTCTACGTTTTTCCATCCTTTTACAATGTAGGGGTAGTTCGGACCTCCCAACGGGACAAATCAGACCGTAATTTTTTCAGTTTTACATTTCTTATAAAAGAAATGTATAGAATTCGCTCAAACTTTCAAGATTTTTTCCGAGGCCCGGAGGGCCGAGTCTTATATACCAATCGACTCAGCTCGACGATTTGGGACAATGTCTGTGTGTGTGTGTGTATGTAACGGACAAATTCTCATTCGTGTTTCTCAGCAATGGCTAAACCGATCTTATCCAAATCAATTTTAAATGAAAGAACTAAAAAACAGTATGAACGCTATTAATTTGTTTTTAATTCTGATGTTTAGTTTCCAAGATATGAATGTTTGAATGCGTAAAAATGGCGTTTTTTGCAATTTTTTCAAAATATCTGCCGAAACTGACAATATAGATTAACAATTTATATGTTTTTAGACAGCTTTAACGAATACCTTTCGAACAAGCTATAGATTGTTGAAATCGTACTATTATCAAAAGAGATATTTATAATTAAATGCGGACGAAAGATTTTTATCATTTCCAATTGCCAGAAATATGACCAAAAACATGTAATCTATTATTAACGCCAAAACGGCTAATTTTAGGTAAATAGTATCTTCGGAGAATTTAATGGAGGTAATATGCCCTTTCTTTTGGTATTGTGCTTTTGCTGATTAATCCCCCTATGAGTGAGATATTTTCACAAATTTTCTTGGAAGTGATTATATCGAAATGATGTCTTCAGCAAATTTGTAGCTCTTACTTTTGCGAATAACTTTATTGAAGACTTTAAATATCTATTTTGAATACTTTAAAAGTTATGGATTGTTGTTTGTGGATTACCTTTTGTCGCCTATTTATTGTTCAATATAGTAATAATCCATTGAAATAAGCCAAACATTATTACGATAAAACGAATTTTGTATTTCATTTTACATTTCTTATAAAAGAAATGTATAGAATTCGCTCAAACTTTCAAGATTTTTTCCGAGGCCCGGAGGGCCGAGTCTTATATACCAATCGACTCAGCTCGACGATTTGGGACAATGTCTGTGTGTGTGTGTGTCTGTGTGTGTGTGTATGTAACGGACAAATTCTCATTCGTGTTTCTCAGCAATGGCTGAACCGATCTTATCCAAACCAATTTTAAATGAAAGAACTAAAAAACAGTATGAACGCTATTAATTTGTTTTTGATTCTGATGTTTAGTTTCCAAGATATGAATGTTTGAATGCGTAAAAATGGCGTTTTTGCAGTTTTTTTTAATTATCTGCCGAAATTGACAATATAGATTACCAATTTATATGTTTTTAGACAGCTTTAACGAATACCTTTCGAACAAGCTATAGATTGTCGAAATCGGACTATTATCAAAAGAGATATTTAACATTAAATACGGACGAAAGATTTTTATCATTCCCCATTGCCAGAAATATGACCAAAAACATGTAATCTATTTTTAACGCCAAAACGGTTTATTTTAGGTCAATAGTATCTTCGGTGAATTTAATGGAGGAAATATGCCCTTTCTTTTGGTATTGTGCTTTTGCTGATTAATCCCCCTATGAGTGAGATATTTTCACAAATTTTCTTGGAAGTGATTATATCGAAATGATGTTTTCAGCAAATTTGTAGCTCTTACTTTTGCGAATAACTTTACTGAAGACGTCAAATATCTATTTTGAATACTTTAAAAGTTATGGCTTGATTACTCTTTGTCGCCTTTGTTTATTGTTCCATATAGCAATAATCCATTGAAATAAGCCAAACATTATTTCGATAAAACGAATTTTGCATTTCATTTTTCTATCTACAACCGCTAGAAATAATCACCGAATACTTCCAAGTTGTCTGGAAGGAACTTGATAACTTATCAGTGCAAAAATGTTCATTTGTGCGAACCTTCTGACTGCAATTTTTCTAACTCATGATCATCGGATCGATCTGAAACATATCAGAAAATGAAAAGCGAAATAAATAACTCCAAGCGCAGGCGTTGCCAAGAGAAGGTTTTGGGGTTTAACACCATACAACGCTCCCCCCCCCCCCCCACCACACCCACAAAAAAATTGTATTGAAGTTGAAAATTTATTGATGCAGACTGATTTAATTCAATATTACAATAACAATTATCTGATCCGTACATTGATATCCTGTTGTTGTAAACGTCATGAGGACTTTTGATAAATTGTCGGAATGGGGTCCTGATATGTAACTGATCTATTGGTCTTGATTTCACAGTTGTCTAATTGCATCAATATCAAAATCCTGAAAACATTCCAATAGAAAATTCCAGAATTCTGTAATCAATCATAATCCTCAGATTTCTTTTCAAATTGAGCTCGTTTTTGTAGAGATGTACTGTAATAAGGGTCTTTATTTAATAGGAAGCGAAGTTAAAATTGATTTAATGTCTATGAAACATAGAACTGCGCACCAAAAAAATGCATAACTTTCAACATTTGCTAAACATGTTTTTGCCTTTCTCATTCACTCTAAAATTCGTCAATCTAATCCCGAAGTTTTGGGTTTCGATCACTGAATCATGCAATCTAGGATGTAAAAAACACAATAGTTCTTAAATAGGAAATAAAACCAAGTCTGGAAATATTCACTGTTGATTTTCTTTGAATGGTGTCACGCTAGTATCGCGTTTTTTTCAGAAAAAGCGTTGATTTTTAGGTCTCAGTCGCGTTGGAAATTTGAGTAAAGTATAAACTTCGATTTTTTGGCTCAGTACAATATACATAACCCCTTTAGGAAAATTCAGTTTTCCCACCACAATGCATTGATTGAGGAATTTAGATATTTTATTAACAGAGCATTAGCAATAATTCGTTTGTATGTCTATTTTATGGGGCATTTTTTCGCTTTCCCATTGATTTGGTTTGAGATTTCTAGCACTGATGTTGTCCTATGGCTATGCTGAGTCCTGCCACAATCCCATGTAGTATGTGTTATCAAAAACATCGCGAAGCATCAAGTTCTAAATGTTCTCAAACGATATAATATCCGAAGAGAGTGATAAGAGTTATAAGAAATGTCTCATCACACTGTTAGGTGGATTAAAGGCGTTTTTCTATCTACAACCGCTAGAAATAATCACCGAACACTTCCAAGTTGTCTGGAAGGAACTTGATAACTTATCAGTGCAAAAATGTTCATTTGTGCGAACCTTCTGACTGCAATTTTTCTAACTTATGACCATCGGATCGATCTGAAACATATCGGAAAATGAAAAGCGAAATAAATAACTCCAAGCAACGGCGTAGCCAAGAGAAGGTTTTGGGGTTTAACACCATACAACCCCCCCCCCCCCCCCTCCACCACACCCAAAAAAAAATATTGGATTGAAGTTGAAAATTTATTGCTGCAGACTGATTTAATTCAATTTTACAATAACAATTATCTGATCCGTAGGTTGATAACCTGTTGTTGTAAACATCATGAGGACTTTTGATAAATTGTCGGAATGTGATCCTGATATGTAACTGATCTATTGGTCTTGATTTCACAGTTGTCTAATTGCATCAATATCAAATTCCTGCCTGAAAACATTCCAATAGAAAATTCCAGAGTTCTGTAATCAATCATAATCCTCAGATTTAAAAAAAAATTCCAGAGTTCTGTAATCAATCATAATCCTCAGATTTATTTTAAAAATTGAGCTCGTTTTTGTAGAGATGTACTGTAATTAGGGTCTTTATTTAATAGGAAGCGAAGTTAAAATTGATTTAACGTCTATGAAACATAGAACTGCTCACCAAAAAGATGCATAACTTTCAACATTTGCTAAAAATGTTTTTGCCTTTCTCATTCACTCTAAAATTCGTCAATCTAATCCCGACACGGAGAGCCGAGTGTCATATGCAAATCGACTGAGTTCGTCGAGATCGGAAAATGTCTGTGTGTGTATGTGGAAAAAATGTGACCTCTGTTTCTCAGAGATGGCTGGACCGATTTGCACAAAGTTAGTCTCAAATGAAAGCTACAACCTTCCCATCGGCAGCTATTGATTTTTTAATTGATGGGACTTCCGGTTCCGGAGTTACGAGTTGAAGAGTGCAATCACACAGCAAATTTCCATATAAACTGAAATGAAAAATTTTCAAAATCAAATTTGTATTTTTGATGCCAAATGACTTTAAAATGCATGAAACATTGAGCTGTTTGACAAAAATTGATTTTTTGGACTTTGGTACATTTTTGCCTTTCTCATATAGAAAGGTTATGCAATCACTCTAAAAATCGTCAATCATACCGGCCCGGAGGGAGTATGCAGTGAAGGGTTGCTACTTTAAAATTAAAACTAGTTTAAAATTTCTTAACAAGTTCAAAATTTTCGGCAGGACCCGGACCTCCCGGATCTTTCTCCATGATCCGCCGCTGGTTTCAAACGATGTTTCAGTATCACATAGTATCTCAAGATCGTGGCTGTCGATCCATTGTATGTATGTGCAAATCGTACTGAACATGAAATATTCATTTCCACCATTGTATTGAACATAACCAGCCATGGAATCGTAGTCTGGACAAATGAGACAAGCACAATTGCACCATTAGGTGGATTAAAACAGGTTTTTATTTTGGGAATGCATCGAGTTGAGACGAAAACGTAATATGATTAATAACGAGGATAACAATTTCCGAATGTAGAGAGAAATTTATGAAAAATGACGCTTTCCATTCGACTCTAGCAGGTTCTGATCGATTTTGATGAGCATTTGATTTTTGTTGTATGACCAATTATATGTATAGGTAAAATATTCAAAAACAGTAATTTAAGGTCAAGATAGCATCATTTTGAAACCGCCAATTTCGGAGGTTTAGTATCTTCGATGAGTTTTACAAACATTAAACAGCGCATCATTTGATAAAATAATTTTGACGGTATATCGTCCAAGAAGTATTTATGGTGAATTTTCTCAGGTTAATATTCATGACTACAATAAAGTCTCAACAAATTCGCTAAAGGCACGAACTCTGTTACTATTGTCTGAAAAATTAATTCTGCATAATTTTAAAACTTCAAAAATTACGGTTTCGGAACTATGCCGTTTGGACAGTAAGATCGATTTTCACCAAACCCCCACCAATTGTAAAATTGGTATTGTAAAAAAACGTAAGGGCGATACTTCAATGCTGATAAGTGGGACCGAAAAAGTAAACAATCGTCAAAGGGGCGATACTATCATTTTGTCAATTTCAATAGCAAACACAAATTTTAATTTAATAATTTTAAATACTTCATAAAGTTTTGGGTTTCGATCACTGAATCATGCAATCTAGGATGTAAAAAACACAATAGTTCTTAAGAAGGAAATAAAACCAAGTCTGGAAATATTCACTGTTGATTTTCTTTGAATGGTGTCAATGCTAGTATCGCTTTTCTCAAGAAAAAGTGTTGATTTCTTAGTTCTCAGTCACGTTGGAAATTTGAGTAAAGTATAAACCTCAAGTCGATTAAAAAAAATTCAATTTTTTTTGGCACAGTACAATATATAATCCCTTTAGGAAAATTCAGTTTTCCCACTACAATGCATTGATTGAAGAATTTAGATATTTTATTAACAGAGCATTAGCAATAATTCGTTTGTATGTCTAGTTTATGGGCCATTTTTTCGCTTTCCCATTGATTTGGTTTGAGATCTATCCCATGTAGTATGTGTTATCAAAAACATCGCGAAGCATCAAGTTCTAAATGTTCTCAAACGATGTAATATCCGAAGAGAGTGATAAGAGTTATAAGAAATGTCCCATCACACTGTTAGGTGGATTAAAAGCGTTTTTCTTTTACAATGGACATAAGTTTACCTATGAAATCTTAATTGGAGAAACTCCTGAGGTTGCAAAAAAATAAACAAAGTAATCATTCTGTGACACCGTGCTGGTATTAGAAAATTTCGTACACGTTTCAACTGTGTACGATGCCACCGCTTACGGAAATCCATAGCCTCTACCGCTGATTGTAGCATCCAGACTATAGCCTTGATGCCACTCGTTTCACATAAGAGCATAAACTGATTCAATCATACACGCGGCACCTTTATTTATAACTTTTCGTGTTTGATTAAACCACTTAGGTGCTTCCTATTGACGGCTCTACCTGAACTAACTGCCTCGTTGATGGAAATCAAGTTACGCTTTTCTTTAATGGGCTGGTTTATAATTGATTGTAATCGATCTAGAAATAGCGGAGTTATATGCGTGCAAACCTTACATAATTTCGTTACATCTGAGATATGTTAGCTTTTAGAATGTCACCTAGCCCCAGATAGTGGAGCAAGATATTTTTAATGTGAAAAGTAACAGACAAACGAATTTAATTCGGTATAACCAGTATACCTAACGACCTAACGTAATTCGAGAATCAGCGTTCAGAGGTAAATATAAAACTTGTTCCGTATAAAAATGGGATCTATCGTTTGAAATCGTTTGGTATTGTACCAATATATCTATTCCTTTAGCACACACACATGCACAGAAACCGGTTCAAAGTAATACCAAACCATTTACCCCATATCTACAATAATCCAATTTCTGATTCATCAATAACCGCCATCCTCTTGTTTCAGCTTGTAAAACATTGCTATTAGCGAAACATCTTTTATTCCATCATACATCCGTCTCTGCTACTCTCAGTGCAGCACCCATCCTAACATGACCGACTTTCCGCGTAACTCGATTCCGCCTTCAATTGCGATGCATTGTAACTGCAACTGGATACGGTTATTGTAGCCGGCCCACTCCGGGGTTAAGTAATTTAATTACAACGCACCTGTTTGTCCGAGTGAAAGAAAATTGCTAATTTAATTAAAAATTCCTTTGCATAAACATCGAGTACCGTGACTATCGTTATCGGTATACGCATTATCTGTCCACTGAGTAGGTACGTGTGTATGTGTGTGTGTGTCAGTGTGCGTTGAACGAATGCTGATAACGTTGATTGGGCGTTCCTGATCACGCCGCCGCCCGTGCCCGCTTCTGATGACACATCGGTTACAGAGGGATGTGTGCGTGAGAGTTCAATTATAACTTAATTACGATAGCATTTGCTGGTATTAAGTGATCGAGTCAGGGGGGATGGCCGTTGAGTTAATATTCGGATGATGGAACTCGGAAGTGGTTTCTTGATTGCTTTCGTCTGGATTATGGAATGGTCTGCAAAGATATATAATACAATTATTCCATTAGAATCAGATACCAGTACATCGAGGGTTCTTTGAGTTGATGTTTACAAACAAATTGAAAGGAAAATTTTCTCTTTTTACTTTTTATTTATTTTCAATACCCCAGCAAAATGCCGCTCAAAAAGGAAACCATAGTGGAACATATGATCGAAAACTTTTCTTACAGTCAAGATCTCAAAAATTTGAAACCGTCAACTTTGTAGGCTTAACAACTTCGAAGAAGTTTTCCGACATAAAACAGCGCATCTTCTGACGCAATAATTTTAGTGATGAATTTTATTTCCAGGAGAATGGATCCTTCAAATTATTACATCAGACCTTTGTGGAAAAACAGCAGGAGATATTTATTATAATCTATTTATTTGATATAGCGCAGTACGTTAGCTTGAAGGTGCCAATGCTTTCGTTATACGTTCCAAATTTAAAAAAATAAAATCACCACAGAAGCTGAATTCAAGTCGATTTGAATCTGTAATATCTTTCAAACAACCTCGGTAAACGGTCGTCATCATACAATGTCGCATTATGTATGTACCAGAATAGGTTTCTACTGCGCATTGTTAGAAGTTGGTCAATTGGTATCTTCCTAGATTCATTTTCTAACTTATTTTCAATAGTGCGAATGCACGAAAAAGATATTTGTAACCGATCTTAATTGATACATTTGATTAGTTATCACAATAAAGCTGTATCAAAAATTAAATTTAAGCAGTTAGGTTAAAACTGTAGCTCTATGGATGCTGCTAATAACTGCACTTGAAGGATGGAAAATAGCCCTAGTGTATTATTAGTTATGGTGAACGTAATTTGCTTTAACTTTTGAGCTATTCATAAATGTTATAGTTTATGAACAGCTTGGATTTAACAGAGACATAAAATATGTACCACCCATTGCTTCTTGACTACGTAGATGACATCGACATCGTTGGTGTTGATCGCAGAGTAGTGGAAGAGGTATTTTTCCGCCCGCCTAGAATCGTTTTAACTAAAAATTCTGACAAAACTAAGTACATGGTAAATCATAGATAGCACTCCGAACGGTTTCGGTGAAAATCGATATAGGGAACGATACGAGGTTGTCGACGAATATCTTGAAACACTAGTGACATGCGATAACGATGTTATCCGCGAAGTGAAAAGGTATGTTACGACGGCGAACAGAGCTTTCTATGGCTTATTTAGTCAACGAAAGTCTAGTAGTACGGGTGAATGACCTATTAGGTTAAAACCCGGTCAATAAAATCAATCAATCAAGTCTAGTAGCCTACAGACGGGCAAAATACTTGCACATTTAATGAAAATTTTAAGAAGAATAGGGGGCCATGCATAAATGACGTAGCATTTTAGGGGTAGGTGGAGTATACCAATTTTGTGTCGAAGTGTGACGATGGGGAGGGTATGGTCAGACGTTGTGCGACGTAGCATTAAGTTCAATTGTTTTTGACGGGCTTCAAAACCCATTGATTACAGTAAATAATTTAATGTTCCTCCATACCTAAAAGAAATAAATTCAACGTCACACAAGCCATTTTTCATGCGGATTTTCATGTGGTAAGTTTTTTGATGCGCGGAATTGCAAGATAACAAAAAAAACGAAAAGATGTTGTTTGAGAATTTATCTTGCTTCATTAGTTAGCTAATAATGCTAAATAGTAGACTTAGTTTGGTAGCCGAATCAAATTTTCTCTGCGGATTGAACCAAACCAAATTTAGTTGAACGTATGACTTCATGACATATACTTTTTTTTTGTTTTCGAGAGTTGTCCTACTGGAGCTGTCGAGTTAGGTTCTCGGAAGGGCTCCCCGTCAGAATCACACACTACAGTTGCAGACGAGACAGGCAATGTTGCCCACTAAAACATTGCTGACGGCCAGTTGCAGCTGGCCGTGATTCTGAATGTGATATTCATTGTTCGGTTCAGATACTTGCGGACGTAAAGACTTCGCAATCGCGTGTATTATCGCGAAGGGCTCGAGCATTTGGACGTTAGTGTGTTCAATCGCGTGTGCGTTTGAATGTCGCGTGTGTTAACGTGTATATAATTTCGCATATATGAGTTCTATTTTATAACCCTGTGTCTTTCGCGTATTCGCGTGTGTTCTTGGATGCTCGCGCGTGGACCATGAATCTGGTACTTAATTTTTGATGTACGACTCGGATGCCAAAATAAACACGGAGTCTATCGGTTCTTTCTTATTATTTCCTCTTTTCTTTCTTTAATAAGCAGGAATTTTAAGAAACGGAGATGGGAGTCAAAGGAGACATAAAAGACAGTAGAAAACAGCAAAAATGGTAAGTATCTAGTGCACGTCCCCGATTACGTCGCCATGGAAGGTGTTGTCTAATGTATCTGAGCTTTATTTTTTGATTGGTCCAACTGAGTGTATGGACCTAAGTTACTAGGACGGAGAGTAATAATTTCCGGACGTGACCGATTCATGATCGCGCGAACACGGACGTTTGTAGGTTTGCGTTTAAGACCGCGTTTGAAACTTAAGTATTAAAACATTCATTATTTTACCGGGGTGTTATCAAGTTAGGCCGATCGCGGACGTAGGTGTGCGTTGTTGATCGCGAAGGGCTTAAGCGTTCGTATGTTAACATGTTTGTTGCATGTGCACGCATAGAGTTCCCGGTCATGTCGCCATGTTTTCCAGTGGATATGAGAGCTTTCTTTTCTAAATTGGTCCAATTGAATTGCATTGTTTTTAGTGTATATGGTACAGATGGTGGACGAGAGTCAGTTTCCCCATATCACTTGAGTTCCCGGTCATGTCGCCATGGAACGTGTTGTCTAGTGAATATGCGCGTGATTATTTCTTGTCCAACTGAAGGAATGAGTCTAGGCTGCTAGGACCGAGGTTAGTCTTCTGGACGTGACCGTCTCAAGATCGAGCGAGTGGTGGGTTAATGCTTGAGACCGCGTGTGTAAGTATGTAGGTGCTACAACGTTTACTTAACTACCGGGGTATCTTAATGTTGGTGATATCGCGGGCGTAAGTATGTGTAGATTATTGCAATTGCATGGTCGCATTTGTTACCAGATTTGTGTTATCGCGAAGGCCATGAACCTTTGTACGTTTTTACGTATATGAGTACAGATAGAGTATAAAATATCAAAATAAAGAAAAAATAAAATGCAAAGAGATTGATTAGAAGTGTATATATTGACCAATTCTTTTTAGTATACATGAGTAACGATAGTAGAAGTACAAAAGAAACAGACTAATGAAGTAGAAGAAAAAAACACATGTAACATGCAATCAAACTAGTTTAACTCGTCTAAATGCAACAAATTTTCTTTATTTACCATTAACGACAATTGCATTCTGTTAGAATTTTATCATGCTATGCTGACCGGGAATTGATGCTTCACGGGCGTCGGTAAAGTACTTGTACCATAATTAATCCAATCCAACTTATGAAGGAAACGAATGCACAAAGTGAACACCGGAAGTATTAGCCATAATTCTAGCATCTACGCCAGTTCTGCATCCATTCTCTGACCCAACTTTCACAAATACTCGGACGAACACATACACAGACAGTCATACGACTAACAATAACAATTGTACACTACATTTAAAAAATTCTCGAAGCACTACTTTCAACTCAACCACGAATACAAACAACAAAGCAGATGCGCCTTTTTAGACACCAGCGAAACGTCGAGCGTCAACTGAAATCCAAGCCCAAGTCATTCTGGAAGTATGTTAACGAGCAGCGAAAAGAATCCGGTTTACCATCTTGTATATCGTTTAATGGAGTTTTAGGCTCCGACACTAAGGAAATTTGCCAACTGTTCTCCGACAAATTTTCAAGCGTTTTTTCCAACGAGCGCCTGCCACCACAACAAGTCGCTGCCGCCGCCAATTTAACTCCTTCACTAAGACGAACCATCAATCGAATTTGTGTCGATAATGCTGCCATTCTTGCAGCAAATGCATCCTGTTCCCCGGGTCCATATGGTGTTCCCTCGATTTTTGTCAAAAAGTGCATCAGCGGGCTTCTTGAACCACTTCGGCGAGTCTTCGAGCTATCACTCACTACTGGTACATTTCCTTCCTGCTGGAAAGCAGCGCACATGTTTCCAGTTCATAAAAAAGGAAACAAATCGAACATCGACAATTATCGGGGAATCTTGTGTTCAGGTGCCGTATCAAAACTGTTCGAGCTGTTTGTGTTAGAAGAAAATAGGATCTTTCACTGCAAACACTACATTGTAGATGACCAAAACGGTTTCATGCCTAAACGATCGACAACGACAAACCTGCTCTCGTTCACAACATATGTAATGGATGGATTCGCTGACGGATTGCAAACCGATGCTATTTACATGGATCTATCTGCGGCCTTCGACAAAATCAACCATGATATCGCAATAGCGAAGCTGGACAAACTCGGCATTCATGGACAACTTCTGCGCTGGTTTCGTTCCTACCTCGATGGAAGGCAACTCCAAATCAGCAATAAGGACTGTCTATCTGCACCATTCTTCGCTACATCCGGCATACCACAAGGAAGCCATCTCGGTCCAGTAATATTCCTTCTCTACTTTAATGACGTCAATATCACATTACAAGGACCCCGCCTTTCTTTCGCCGACGACATGAAAATTTTTCAACAAATACGGGATAAAGCCGATGCCAAGCTTCTTCAGAGGGAACTGGACAGCTATAGTACGTGGTGTGATCTAAACAGAATGGTTTTGAACCCGAGCAAATGCTTAACTACCATTTCTTCGGCTCGAGCATTCCAAGACACTCTCACATCAAAGATCTCGGAGTCATCATGGATTCGGCACTAACGTTCAAACCACATACTTCATACATCGTGAATAAGGCATCACGACAGCTTGGGTTCATTTTCCGAATAGCGAAAAACCACAGACAAACAGACATAACACTCTAAAATTCACCATCGCTCATGTTGAAAACAATAATTTTATGAATATGTTAGTGTGCAGGAACGCCACACTTTGAGTGGTGGCGTTAGTGTATACTCTTTGAAGTACGCGCGTAGTAGTTGGGTAAAAAACAGTAAAATGGGTCTCCGGTGCGAGTTTGTCTTGTCAAAATAGAACAAGTGTAACAATCAGAAAATCATTTTCCGGTTTCCACGTGCTTCTTCCATGTAATACCTATATAAATAGTTTTTCAAATCTTCAATAATACAATAGATTTGTTTTCAGTTGTTTAGGTGTAACTTTGTTGCTCGGACGAACTGATGGAATGATCAATCTCGAAGAAATCTAATAGGCAAAATATAGTCTATTATGTGCCGATCACTTCCAGTCGATGTCTTAAAAAATCCTTTACATCCTCGAAAAGGGTAAGCTACACACCAAAAAATTCTGAATGTTATCGTTGACGTAATTGTAAACATGACACAATTCAACAAACCGTAATTTACGAAATGACGGAACATTACTGTGTTCCGTTTAATTTTACATGAAACATATACTTTACATGCGCAATGACATAAAATTACACTTCCCACCATTCAGAACAAACGCTGTATGTGTAGTAAAATTACATGATTTATGAAATTAAACGTCATGTAAAATTCAAATCAAACGTAAAACTAAGTCATTTTTGATGCTCGTATATGTCAAGGTCAGGAGACGTAAATTTACACTATTTTTTCTAGGTGTGTAGAATCATTGGATTAAATTAACGATAATCAACTCATGCTGTTTCAGATTGCGAGATGAGTTGCTTTCAACTATTTTTACTTTTACTTTAGTTACTATATGCAGTAAATTTCGCTAGGCAATTTTGGATTTATGGCAAAGCTTGGGGATGGCTTCAAAGGTGAAAGATGCTGCTGGCAACCTGTATGAGATGGAGAGCCTAGATGTGATTGCAGAACGCGCTCCAGATAAAGTATGCGAAACAAATATTTTCAATAACGTGGATCAATACACGACAGCAAGAAGATTTTTTTTTGTAAATGCAAAACCAGATGATCGAACTGCAACGGAGTTTAGTTTATTTAGTTTTATTTATTATTTCATTATGTAACTCTCAATTTAATCATAAATAAAAAGCAATTAACAACCATATCGTAGCATAATTAAATTCTCAAACGTCTTTCCTGTCAGATGTAAGTATATACTTTTGAGGACCCTACCCTACATCTACCATAAAAAACGAAGATTAAGAACTAAAGAAAGACACATACGTTATTTTTCAATTCCTGATTATTCTTTGTTTGACACTTGCAATCGGCTTATGATACTTTACAAACAGTAATAGGTAAAGCAAATTTTAAAGTGCAGATATATTATAATTGTTACAGTTTAATAAATGTTTTAAACTTGCGAACAGTAAAGCCATCTTCCTGATCATTGCAAACATCGCATATTGTGGGCGAAATTATGCTGCAACAAGATAATGAAAGTTTCAGCGATGGAACAAGTATTGCGAATCTTTTCTAAAATCCACATCGTGACATTTCAGCCATGCGCCACCCAGCCGTGCGCCGAGTTACGCGCATGTTTACTTCGCATTAGTGCAAGCGAAAAAACGATTTGATGTTTGTTTTTGTTTCGTTCGCACTCATGTGTGTCACATATAGCAACAAATCGACGAAACGCTAGTTTATCTTGGGATAGACAATATATCTGTTTACTTTCCACATAAATTGAATCTTTGATTCAACGGTATATCATTTCCGCACCAATCGTAAAATATATTTTCGAAAGTGTAACTTTACGTATAAAAATGTTCTCTTTGTGATGATTATGCCCAACATACAGATGCCTTTCAAACAAACTTTTACTATGACACTTTTACTTGGCAACGACGACCAGCGTCGCTATCTTCGACGAGGTGAGTAAAGAAGTTGAGCAGGAATGACGATAGGTAGCGCTAGTGGCAAGTAAAAAGGATTTTATAAATATGATCAATAGAAATTTTGTCTTGTTGTTCAATGTGTTATGTCTGTTTGTCTGTGGAAAAACTTCAGGGACGTATATTGTCTTAAATCGCTTTACTGCGCGTTCGTTCGCTCAACTTTAGAATATTGTTCTGCTGTTTGGAATCCGTATTACCAGAGCGGGATTAACAGAATCGAGGCTGTCCAACGCAGATTCATACGCTTCGCTCTTCGGCATCTCCCATGGCGAAATAGATTTCAGCTGCCGAGCTATGAAAACCGTTGCCAGCTAATACACCTCGATACACTCAACATTCGGAGGGACTGCTCTCGAGCCCTGTTCGTCTCGGATTTACTCTCTGCCAGAGTGGATTGCCCTACAATCCTCGGACGTCTGGATCTTCAAGCCCGCGTTCGAGCTCTACGTAATAACTCTCTTCTGCGAGTTCCGTTCAGGAGAACCAACTATGGTTGCGAGAGCGCTGATACCGGACTCCAGCGAATTTTTAACAGTGTGGCGACGGCCTTTGACTTCAACCGGACGCGGAATGCGATAAAAGCGAAAATGTTCTCAATTTTAAAATGTAATTAGTTTAAGCAACCACCATTGGGGCCAAGGAGCCTGTTGGTGAAGGTAATAAACATAAACAATAAACAATAAACCAGTACTAAAAACTACAATTATTACAAAACGATAACTAATAGGTTTCTACGTATGTATTTATTAAATTAATTTAATTAGCCAGTGCACGATGACGTAGCCGACCGATAATTGGACGCGCAATGACCGCCTCTATGAGCCCCGTCCACCAACACTGCCATTAAACTATAGAGCAATGTCATCAAACACGGCCCACAGCAAAAGGCAACCCACGTCGACCCGCCAGCCGGCCACGCAGCGTTAGTATGCGCAGGTACAGAGTATGAAAAAAACACAAAACATAAAAAGGCGCATAAGCCGGTCTCCTCGATGCACCACTATCGAACATTTTGTAGGGACATGTATTTGAAAGAACTGTAAAGCATATTTTATTTTCATCCCCGGCCGCTTTGTGGAGGAGGGGCTGGTGGTTGCTACGTTATGAACAAGGGGAAGGTTAGAATTTTGTGACAAATTGCTATGAGGGAGTAGGGAGGGGTCGAAAATCTCCGATAAAAGCTAGGTCATTTGTGTACGGCCCCTTACTTTCAAACTGATCTAAAAGGGCAAACACGAAATTATTGCTACACATTCAACAGGGCATAAGTTTTTTACCATTGGGTAAACATCAACCAAATGTTGCACACTTTCTCATTGATGTGTATTGTTTACATGCTGTCAAACTCGAAGTCGTGTTTTTCGATTCAACAAAAACGGAGTTGAACCAACGCGAGTCGAGAGAACAAATTCTTTCCAAACACCTGGAATTTCCTAACGCACCGGCAATTGGGAAAAATGTTGCACATTCACCATTCAACCGTCTCCAGAGTGTTGAAGCGGTTCCAGGAGCGGTTGACGTTGGACCACGGCAAAGGAGCTGGAAGAAAACCGGGACCGGAGAACAAAAAGACGGAGGGAAAGGTGAAGCGGATGATTAAAGCAAATCCCAACGTCTCAAGCCGTGATTTGGCTAAAAAGATCGGCATGTCGCAGAGCTACGTCCATAATGCAAAGAAGAGAGCTGGACTACATACATACAAGGTACTAAAACTTCAACTTCCCAAACCGCGATGAGCGGCAACAATCGACGGCTTAAACTCGGACATGGAAGCACTACGAGAAGATGCTGACAAAATATGGCTGCTGTGTGATGGACGACGAAACGTATATTAAAGCCGATTTTATGCAAATTCCGGGGTTGGAGTTTTTCACCGGCAAGAGCAAGTTCCATGTGGACGACAAATTTAAGAAGAAGAAAATGTCGAAGTTCGCCTTCAAATATCTCATTTGGCAGGCCATCTGCTCTTGCGGACTGAGTAGTGAGCCTTTCGTGACAAAGGGCACAGTAAATGGCGAGATCTACAAATCTGAGTGCCTCGAGAAGCGCCTTTTGCCGTTCTTGCAGCAGTACGACGAAGCTCCGCTATTTTGGCCAGATTTGGCATCATGCCACTATTCTAAAAGTGTCCTGGAGTGGTATGAGGCCAATTCTGTTCCAAAGGACATGAATCCGCCAAACTGTCCGGAGCTGCGCACGGTGGAGCAGTACCGGGCAATGATGAAGCGAGAACTTCGGAAGAGCAAGAAGACAGTCAAAGACGAGAAGGACATGTTAAGAAAATGGAAAAAACTGAGAAACTGGTACCGGATGACATTGTAAAGACTTTGATGGAGGGCATCAAGCGAAAATGCGTTCAATTTTACACTCAGGGCTCCATCGATTAACTTTTCTTTTGATTTTTGAAGTAAATATATGTATAAAACTACCCTAAAATTTTGGTTTGATTTTAAACATTTTCGGTGTCGCAATAATTTCGTGTTCGTTCTTTAGTAACAACATTCTTGCCATTCCAAAAATTTATTACGCCATAACTTTAGTAGCTTAATGCTTTTAAGTACGTCATTTAAGAGAAGAAAATAAATACCATGAATGGAGAAACCAATAAGAAAATAATTTATTTTTAATTTTTAGTTCTTTAATTTCTCAGCGTTCATTGCATGTTTAAAACAAAATAACTATCAGAAAACCATAAACCGGATAATAATAAGGTTATCAAAATTCTTACAGCACTAAAAAAACTAGATGTAGTAAGGGATAACGTAAATAGGCTGATGCGAGAGTGATACTGGAAATGAGAGGGAAAAACTACACTTTATGCTTCTTTCTCAGATCAATCGAACATGTCATTGCAATTATCTGAAAGTTCACAACAAATTTCAATAAGATAGTAGTACTCTTTGTATCGAGAAAATTTATATTTTTTCCACTGCCAAAGTTAGAAAGTCCACCGCAGAAATGTGAGTCGATCCGGTTTGTGAAATGTCAAAATATACGAATCTTGTCTACACAATCTGAAGTACCCAATAATATCCTTCCATAGTTACAAGAGGATAAATATAGTATAACGATCCCAAAACATATGATTATCCATCCATTTTGGTAAAATTAGCACTTATTCGAGTGGTAACTCTCATGATAACACAATTATGATTACAAATTCTAGAGCAACAACCTTCAAAATCCTGCAAGACGACCAGTAGTGACTGCTTCATTCCCGGCACACTTGCTCATATCTGCTTTTAAAATGTACCAACGATCGTACCTTTCACCAATCCCGACAGAAATAAAAATACCCGAAAACGCAAGAACAAGTATCGCTTTAGGTCGGGCCTTTCTTTTCGTCCCAGATTCCCAGGTGGAAACGGGTTTCCATTCTCGCCATGCCAGCTCTGGGAAGAGAAGAAAGAATTCATTCGGGTCCCTTCATACGGTCGAAGGTAACGAACGGATCAGGATCGCTGCCGCAACGATGCAAAGGTGCCACACCAACCCGGCCGGCATTAGATGTGACTGGTTGTGGATCATTTCCATCCTGCTGCTGCTGAATGTGCACCTGTCGCACCAGTGGGGCCATTGGTTCGGTGGAGGTCCAACGGGTGAGTTGAGTTACTTTGCGGGAGCTATCGGCCCGAACGACATTCTTTGTGCGAAAAAGCTGGTTGGTCGGGGGACGAAACTACCGATTGATATCCCGTTTTCCATATCGGTGAGTAGTGAAATATGTTGCCGCGGTACCGTTCGGTTGCATCGGATAACACCTGTTTTTTGTAGATTCCAATCCGGGCATACAACGTGGAAGCAGTTGAGTACGACAGGCGCGGTTTTCTGCTAGGCATAAGAAGCGGTGCACTGAACAGCAATTCTATCACCTTGTTCATTTCTGGACCTAGGACACTGCCGTACTACGTTATGGTAGACTTTTATTGTACCCCTTAGCGATTTGTGTGTAGGAAATATAAACTGACCTGCTCTAATAAAGCACTATTTAACGACCCTCGGGATCGAGTGTCCAGTTTTATTTTTCATTTTCGACTTGCCAATGTAGGTCATCAAAGAGAAAGGCGTACCAAACTCGAATGGTCTCAAAAAAAATGCAGACGTGTATGTAATTGAATCACGCTGACCCCTTTTGCGTGCCGAGCAGGACGATGCATTGATGTGCATTCTCCCTCCTGTTTGCATAGGATCGACCCAACCCTTTTCCACGCGATGATGAAACAGGATCCATTGTCCAAGGATGCGTCGTTGGTCACGTTGCACAGTAACTTCATTAGTATGCATGCGGGGCTAGGCAAAAAAAGCAGGCGAATAAATCCTGTTTCTGTTGAGTGGCGGAAGTTTGCGGCGATGCATCTGTTGGTTCGCAAAGTGGCACACTGTATGGTAAAAATATTTAGATAACTGCAATATGTCACGATTAAGCAACACAAATTTGGGGCACTTAATTGAAATATTTTGAAGGCACAGAAAAAATCAATGCAGAGTCTTACAAGCACTGACGAATCCAGAGACAATCACGGAGGAACGTGATCCTTCCCTATTCGGCGAGAAGGTGTTTTATCAGTAAGGCGTTTACATTTTCAAGTAACAGTTTTTGTGACTTATTTGATTAACAATCATATTGTTTAGCGATTATAAATGGGGTGAAATTTAATTTAATTCTTTATAATACTTATTCACCAAGTGCTATTTACCTATAATAGTTTAAATCAAGTTTAAAAACAAAATATATTTAAAGTGTAGGGATAGTGTATTTTACTTATTGAAAATCTGCATAGTCAGGGTGCTACGATCAGAAGCATGACTTGCTTGAATAAATGGCAAATCATTTGGTAACGAAGATATCGTGTCTAGGGTTCGTCGCGTTGCGGATGCGAACGGTAAAAGGATTGTCCGCACCGCAACCACAAACAAAAAATAGAACCGCAACCGCACCGCGCGGTGATGCGGTAATATTGATGTATTTTTAAAAATATTGTTGAAATTTTTTTATGAACGTGTCCACTGGAAAACAGACAGAAAAAGAATGACCGGATTGGTGAGAATGAAGAAACGGTGAAAATTCACCTTTTTATTGGAAACACAGAGAAAAGATATGTCCTCAAGCAGGAATCGAACCTACGGTCTCCCAGTCTCTAGTTGGGTGCGTTAACCACTCCGCCAACGAGGAACTGTGATGATGCCATCACATATTCCCAACAGTGTCGTGATCACCGCCACAGCCTCCAATACCTCCTAATTGACCTATCGACCCCCAATGTCTCCTATAAGCAGATCGTCTCCTTCTCATCAATCGGGCCAAATAAAAAGGTGAATTTTCACCGTTTTTTTCATTCTCACCGTTCCGGTCATTCTTTCTCTATCTGTTTTCTAGTGGACACGTTCATAAAAATCCTTGAAAAAGGAAAAAAACAAAGACTCACCTCCAAACAAGGAATATATAAATCCCATCAACGGCTGGATTTGTTGTTAGCATCTGCCGATAGGCTTTGAGGGCAGACATCAACATGGCCCTCCATAGCTCTACCCACTGCCAAAATCTGGCGGCGACTGAGTTAGCTAAGGGGGCCAGGGCCGCCGAGAGGGGGGGGGGGGGGGGGGGGTGTTACGAGGTGTTTCCCCCCGGGCCCGGAGTTCTGAAGGGGGCCCGGATTTTTACCAAAAACTAAAATTTTGACAAATACTATTTCGACAAAAATTTATTTGAGAACGCAATAAAAAAATTCAAAAATCCGTATATGATAAAAATAGAATAGTGAAAATTCTAGGCTGTTTCATTTATTTAATATCAAATATATATTTTTACCAAATCAGCAGATCAGACCCGGGCAGGCTTAACGTAATTGGTACATCGATTGGCATGTACGCATCTCATCTCGGTTCGATTCCCAACCCCGCACATAGGAAGAGAGATTTTTTTATAGAAATAATCTGAATGAACAAGCGAATGACCCTAAGAATAAAATTTCTATAATCGAAACAAAAATAAGATCAGATTTGATAAGTTTAAAAAAGTTAAATGGTTTGATTAGAAGTCAAGAGGTTGTCTTCAAATTTCGCAAATATGAAATCGATTCTTTTGATTTATTGAATTTCCTGTCTTCGCAACTACTGGATTATTATCGAAAGCAATTATTAGAAAGAAAAAGAAAATTTCTCAAACTTGTATTTAGGGTTCCCACACCGGTTTTTGGAGGCAAATTCCGGGTCTTCGTTCAGGTAATTCGGATTTCGCCCAGAAGAATTTAGTGGATTATTTTGCAATTTTGCGTTGCCCTTTTATTTCACCAGGAACTCTCGGCATCATTTTATAAATCGCCCAGCACACAGTCATCATAAACATTATCCTCGGACTGCAGGTCCTAATCAATAAGGAGGGCCCCTCTCGGTGCTATTTAAAGTGTGCACCACCATTTGGGTTCAGCTTTACTTTTCCCCCACCTTCGTTTCAATGGATCATCGGATTATATGCTCCCCACAAAAATTTTCGAAAGATATTGAAGTGTGATATCGCGCCCCGTTTTTGCTTACTATGGAACAGAGCAATGCTCGCTTTGGTTATCCTCCACAGCGAGAGTGGTTGGTGCTTGTGGATTCTTGGTGGATATTCGAGGAAGCAAAGTACTACCCCCAAGAAAATTAACAAAACTGTTCACAAATGCAAAAAATACATCTAAATATGAATGGCACAAAAAGTGATATGCTTTACCAAAACATTACACTCTACAGTAGACCTCTCCACATTTTAAAAAAGTTTTGAAATATACATGGGTCAGCTCAAATTTTTGTTCTAGGTGTGAATTTAAGAACTTTCGCCAAAAATTGCCTCATTTGGACATGATTTAGAGGTGTATCCAATCAAAAATCGTGTTTTTGCTATGTTTCCATAGTAACATCACTTACACTTTGATTTAATAGGCCCTACATGCCCACATATCATCAAAGGTTGTTCCTTACACATATCTTAACATGTTTTAACAGATGAACATAGCTCTAATCGCAATAGAAAATTTGTTAACTGGTTTTTTATATAGAGAAGAATACCAAAACCAAGAAAAAATACTACTAATTTTCCTTGTTTTTGATATACTTTTCTATATGAAAATCCAGTTAACAAATTTTCTACTGCGATTAGAGCTATGTTCACCTGTTAAAACATGTTAAGATATGTGTAAGGAACAACCTTTGATGATATGTGTGCATGTAGGGCCTATTAAATCAGAGTGTAAGTGATGTTACTATGGAAACATAGCAAAAACACGATTTTTGATTGGAGACACCTCTAAACCATGTCCAAATGAGGCCATTTTTGGCGAAAGTTCTTAAATTCACACCTAGAACAAAAATTTGAGCTGACCCATGTATATTTCAAAACTTTTTCAAAATGTGGAGAGGTCTACTCTACAGTGACTGTGAAGAAAATATGATATTTTTCCTCCTAGTGCAACGAGCTACATAAGAAATAAAACAGAGCAAATTTATTTGTTTTTAAGCTTTTATATAATAAAAATCAATGGAAGCGTTCTAAAATTCTGTCGAGTAATGATTTAAATTCGAAATTCTAACTGATTTCAGCACATATCTACGTATCTCTTGAAGTCTATCCCCTGTTCAGTAAAATTCTCTTGGTCGAAGTACCAATAGAGGCGGCAACCCTACCACTATTTGAGAGCTCAATTGATATTCTAAAAGAATTCGAAATAACTCTAACAATTTGAAGAAAATTGAAATCCATGGTTTGTCGTTCATTGTTATAAAATCCATAAAAAAAATCAAATTCAAAAGATGATACTGAAAATTTTTGTCAATTAGGGGGATATACATCCATAAAAATTGTGACGAATGATTGTTTGTTGGGTTAAAATTCATCGGAAAGCGTAACACGTGAGAACATTATGAAAGAACTTTGATATATAATACATTTAAACTTTTAATATATAACCCGATTTGGAACGTTTTTTTTTCTTTTTGTTCCATTTACTAGAAATCAGTTACAACATTCTTGTAATATACTTCAAAGTATGCTAACATACCAACACAAATAACAGGAAAGGGGTGGGCGTAGCGTAGTTGGTAAATCAATTGCTTTGCACGCAGCGCACATGGGTTCGAGTGCCGACCCCGCACATAGGGTTAGAAATTTTTCAAAAGAGATTTTTCTAACCCGAAAAGGCGAATGACCTTAAGGTTAAAACCTCTATAATCGAAATAAAAAAATGACAGGAAAAATTTTGTTTTTCATAGAATTATGAATGTTTTCGAAACTAGTACAGCGTAAAATCCACCCTTATTTGAAATTTGATCCATGTTTCGTTATTTTTTCCATTTTCATTATTTTTACATGAATTTTGTTTAAATTTTGTTAAAATTTGATTGATTCTTTTCAAGTTGTAGATTTTTTTGTATTTCTGCAATTTTTACATTTCGCCTTTTTTATCTATTTCCATATTTTTATTTTATCCGTCTTTTCACGTTATTCATTTTTCCATTTTTATCACTACCACTTACTCTAATTTATAGATTCATTTATCTATTATTCAATTGTATTTGCAATTTTTCGAGCGAATTATACTTTCTTCATTTTATTTTTCTATTTTTTCATATTTTAATAACCTGCTTTTTTATTTGTTTCTTTTATCATTCCATCAAGTTTTTTTAAATTTGTCTACTTACTCCATTTATTCTTATCATTATATTTTCTCTTTTTCACCATACTTTTTTGAATTTTTACAAGTATTTTTATGTTTTTAAAACTCATCCTTTTTTGTCTTATTGTCCCATTAATTATCTTTTTCCTATTTTGTTCCATATTCTCTAGTTTTTAGCTTTACGTAGTTTTATTTTTTCCCATTGTTAACTTAACATAATTTTATTTATTTTTTTCACATTTTCCCAATTCTTTTATTCTATTCATTGTTGTTATATCTTCATTTTTTCCATTTAACCTGTTTTGAAAGTAATTTTTCTGTTGACCATTTTCCTATACGTTTACTTTTTATTTGTTATTTTCTTGTTTTTTCATTTCCCTACAAAACATTTGATTTATCGTTTTTTACCATTACCCATACCTTCTCTTAATTTTACATTTAGTTCGTTGTTTGAATTAAGCTGCTATTGAATTTTTAGTCGATCCGACTTCCGATTCCGGAGTTACGGGTTGAAGAGTGCGTTCACACAGCAAATTCCCATATAAACTGGTACCACCATGATGTTCAAATGATGTAAAACAATTGTTGTAAGATGTAAAATGACTCTAGTTTGCGGGTCTGGATCACTAATGATCAATCAAAGTAACTTTGGCCACATTGGCCACCTATGACGATTCATGATGCCCCCGGGGAACCCGCCAAGTTCCTAAGCTAATATCACGCCCATTCCACAACGAATTCTCTACCGATTTTTACAAACTTGATTTCAAATGAAAGATACAGTAATGCCATTGACTGCTGCTGAATTTCATTCGGTTCTGACTCTTGCTTCCGGAGTTACAGGGGTGTTAGTAAGGATACACTGGAATTTCCCATATAAATCGGTACAATCGTAATACCTCAGAGTCTAAAAACTATTGAAATGGTCACCAAATTACTTCTAATCGCAGATCTAGATCACTGATTGCCAATCAAACATTCTTTGAATATATTGTCCACTATCGACGATTCCGGAAGTCCGGAATTCCGGGCATATTCCACAATTAAAGTCACATCGGTTCTTCGGTGATGACTGAACCGATTTTCTCAAACCAAGTCTCAAATGGAAGGCAAAATATGCAGTTGAGTATTGCGTCGCCGCACCCCCCCCCCCTCCCGCCTTGCCCTTACACCTCCCTCCTTCATCACTCCCCTCCCCTTGGACCACCCTCACGCCCGCATTTCCTTCATCCACACCGTATACCGAAATAAGATGAAGGATTTCTGACGCATCCTCCACTCCCACTCTACTAACCCCCCATTCCCTCCACTTTCAAACCCATTCCACCAACATTTTAAAATATAATCACATGAAGATAACATTGAACTCATGCTGATTAAGCTAATTAAATATTATTCTTTTGCCTTTCTCATATAGAAAGGTTATGCAATTGCTCCAAAAACCGACATTCTAACCGAGGCCCGGAGGGCCGAGTCTCATATAACATTAGACTCAGTTCGCCGAGATCGCAAAATATCTGTGTGTATGTGCGTGTGTATGTGTGTATGTATGTATGTATGTATGTGTGTATGTGCGGATTTGTTAACAAAATGTCCACATCGGTTTCTCGAGAAGGCTGAACCGATTTTTACAAACTAAGATTCAAATGAAAGGTATAGTATTCCCATAGGTTGCTATTGAATTTCATTTTCAACCGACATCTTGTTCCGGATTACGAGTTGAAGAGTATGGTTACAAAACAAAATTTGTTGATTTGTCCGCATCGGTTTCTCGGAATTTTCTGAACCGATTTTGACAAACTTGATTTTAAATGAAAGGTCCATCAGCTGTTGTAGAATTTTGTGTGGATCCGAGTTCTGGTTCCTGAATTACAGGGTGATACGTACGATCACGCAGCAAATCCTGATTCTAACGAATTCTGCGATGAATGTAAGAAGGTGAATTTTTTTCCAAAATGTACACAACTGTTGAATTTGTAGATCTAGGTCACCAACAGTCATTCAAAGTCTCTTTGGCCACACTGGCCACCATCGACGGATCCGGAAGCATCCAAATTCAGAATAACGGTTATATTGGTTTCTCGAAAATGGCTAGACCGATTTGATCAACTTAGTCTCAAATGAAAGGTGTTGCGTCCCCGGAAACTGATATTAAATTCCATCTCCATCCGACTTCCGGCTCCGGAGTTACGGGTTGTGGAGTGCGATCACATAGAAAACTCCGATTCAAACCGATACCGCGATGAATGCAAAAAGGTGCTCTTATATATACTTACCAAGTGTAATAAGAATGAAAGACATTTCCATAATGTTATATTGTACGAACCAGCTATTAAATCATAGTTTGGAGAAATGAGAAAGGCACAATTGCACCTCTAGGTGGATTAAAACAGGTTTTTATATTAATGTTTGGTTTTCTTCTAGTACTTTTTTTTCATTTTCATTGATTCTTAAAATATTTCTACTATTACTCATTTTTTATTATTTTAACTATTTGTTTAACAATGTTCGACTTCTTTAATCTTTGCAATTTGTTTGCTATTTTCTTTCATTTAAATTTTTATATTATCTGTTTTAGTTTTTATCGATAATACATATTTTTACAATTGATTTTAATTTGTTTCAATATTAGTTTTCCCATCGCCTTTTTTTAATTTTTCATTCGCCGTTTAGATAATATTTTTAATTTTTGTAATTACTACATTTAAAATTTTTCCATTTTTGTTTAATTTTACTAATACTATTTACTAAAATGGCTTTGTTCAAAGTCACCAAAACTTTTGAAAAGGTATTTAAAATATTCCTAAGTATAAACAGTCCTACGTTTTCTCCGTCATTGGCACTACAAATAACTAGAGCAAAAAATTGGTACATAACTATAAAATTTCAGTGAAAATCGGTGAACTCCAATGAATTTCAAACTTTAGCTTTTTGGTACTCGGGCAATATAAAGTGGTGGGGCCCGTACGTTGGATAGCCCCGGGCCCGCATTTTCTCTCTACGGCTCTGAAGGGGGCAAACAGTGATAATAAACATCCCAAGCCTGAGCGCTGGACATAAAAATAGATAATGAGAGAGATTTTCGTAATATTAACACAGCTGAGAAACAGCTGGGGGTCCGAATTGGCCCTCTTCCCCCTACGCTAAACGAAGTGAAAGCGTACGTACTTTCAAGGCATACCTACCAAAAAGTTGAAAAAATTTCCATTTTGACGCATCGGCAGACCCCCCTGCGCATTGTAAATGTTCAAATCTATTGACTTTCAACGGCCAACAACTTCCCCATCATCGATATCAGATGACCACTAATATTTTGCTTGTAGTTCTTTCCTATAGCAAACGAAAAAAGAACTAACGCGTATTGCAATCTTGCAAATATAAGCCGTGAATGTCGTACACTACATTTATTGTGAACCGCTGTTATGAACTTCGTTTGCAACAGATCCAACGCAACGGATGATGAAAGTTAGACACACGGGCCATTCACATACATTCGCAACTGTTAGCGAATCAAACCAAACTACGGCACTAAGCCGAATAAACCTACTTTCACATACATTTAACAGGCACGCTCAGCAGCACGAACGTCTTTGCTCTTCTCTCGCTCGTGTACATGCACAATAGCCGTAGTCAAACTTTTTATTATATTACATTATATTACACATTCTTTCGTGACGTTTACAACGATTTGACGAATCTTCATTCGACAAATGTTATAACTTTATCAAAAGAACGCCTACATCAAAACTTATTACAGATTCGGAAAGTAGACAACATTTCACGAAAGATTCGATCAACATAAACTGAAATTGAGACATACTAGTGGAGCGGAGATAATAAAACCAACAACAGTTTACAATATGTTTGGAGGGAAAATGTATTGTGGACTATTTTTTTCTTTTTTGCGAGACATGGTTTATAAATGGTCCCAAACAAACAATTTTTTATAACAAATATCACGTGACATCAATGACAGAGCAGTGGGATTAAGGCCAAGTCCTCTCTGGGTCGTGATGAAGCGAGAAGCAACATAAATATAGGCACAAGAAAGCGAGAAGCAACATAAATTTAGGAGAACAGACGTAGATCTCAAGCGTAAAAGTTGAATTAAAAATTTAATGCGCATCCAAATGTAATTGTGATGTAACCATTAGAGGCGTCGTTATTCCGTTTAGTGCGTGAGTTTTACTGAATTAATAATATAAACGAATTTTGCGCCAACTCGAACAATTTTAAATATGTTAACCGTTCTTGTTAGAAAATGTTGATGTTGAAAGCTTTTCCATGATTCAAATACACTGAAAAAGTTTCTTTTACGTCTTTAAACGTAAATAACCTTTAAAAAGGCCATAATTACACTAATTAATTGTTTTTTTCTGTAGCGAAATTTCCAATATCTTGACAACTATCGCATTTTGAAAGATTTTTGTTAAATGCATTTTGATTTGAGATTATTATACAAAATCATATTCTGTAATAAAATTAGTTTTGCATGTCAATTGCTATGAAATTTGAAAAAATATACAAAGTTATCGTTAAAAAAAACTTTGCTACCGATAAGTTCTCCATCATGCAATCACATTCAGAATGGTTCTTTTTTCTTTGTTGACAAAATATAAAAATTTAAAAAAGAGTTTTTTGGAATTTAAATTTTTAACATAAATTTTTGTTTTTGTGAAAAATGACACATTTTTTCAGTGTAGGAGAACCCGGGGCTATTCGGACCTACCTAAGCAAATCGCCCTTTTAGATGGATAGATGTGAAAAAATTAATCGGTCATATGTCCTAATTGTTAGTTTGAAACGTAAGCTACATTTTGGTGCCATAAAAGTTCATTTGCACCACTCCATGGCAGCGCTAGGTGGCGTTTTGCAAAACTCTACGTTTTTCCATCCTTTTACAATGTAGGGGTAATTCGGACCTTCCTTAGGGGGCAATTTAGACCGTCATTTTTTTTTTTAGTTTTTTTACAATGTAGCTATATTTACCTATGAAATATTTATTAGAGAAACTCCTTAAGAATCAAAAGTAAATAAATTCCGATAGAAAAACTTAATTTGGTTAGTCACAGCTGTCGATTGGCGCATCACGTATTTTCTTTGCTATGCCGTGTGCAATCGCCTGCGAAGCTGCAAGCCGCTAAACGGTGTTTGATAGAATAGGGGGTCCGAATAGCCCCGTACGCTCATTTCGCATAAAAGTGGTTATCGTCTTGAAAATATCTGTGTTTTCATCCAAACAAAAATCATTCCATAGAATAAGAGCCTCAAGCTTTCTAAAATATATACCTTTTATTATTTTTTTTCAATTTTATTTGTTGCTTTAGTTACGGTTTTTGCATTATAGTGATTTTTGTTTTGAGGATGGCAAAAAAAATGAAACACGTTGTATCGCCTTTCTAAACAAAACAAATAATTAGATTCTGCTGTCAGAATCAAATAGCGGTTCCACGAATATGTACGACAGTCAGAAAGCCTTACGATTTTCTAAGAAATTGAGGGGGTCCGAATTACCCCCATTGTCTTAATAGCCCCGGGTTCTTCTATATTTTTTCGTACATTCCCTGCAACTCGTTCTCAGATAGCTTTGTAAGTTTTTTAAGGTAATGCACGCAGAAACGTCTATGCCCTTTTGAAAAATTGAGCGCGTATCAAAATATTGCAATTGTCACAGAAAAACATGGAGATTCATAAACCAAACACAACTGCAAACTTTCGTTCCAATCGGCGTTGATCATATTTTGCGCTCGACACCGGTTTCTCATGGAATCTTTATAAAGGGCGAACACGAAATTATTGCGACACATTCAACAGGGCATAACTTTTTTACCATTGAGTAAAAATCAACCAAATTTTGCATACTTTCTCATTGATGTGTATTGTTTACATGCTGTCAAACTCGAAGTCGTGTTTTTCGATTCAACGAAAGTTGGGAGTTGGGTAAAATGTTGAACATTCACCATTCAACCGTCTCCAGAGTGTTGAAGCGGTTCCAGGAGCGGTTGACGTTGGACCACGGCAAAGGAGCTGGAAGAAAACCGGGACCGGAGAATAAAAAGACGGAGGGAAAGGTGAAGTGGACGATTAAAGCAAATCCCAACGTCTCAAGCCATGATTTGGCTAAAAGATCGGCATGTCGCAGAGCTACGTCCAGAATGCAAAGAAAAGAGCTGGACTACATACATACATGGTATAGAACTTCCCAAACCGCGATGAGCGGCAACAATCGACTGCTAAAACTCGGGCACGGAAGCTCTACGAGAAGATGCTGACAAAATATGGCTGCTGTGTGATGGACGACGAAACGTATATAAAAGCCGATTTTAAGCAAATTCCGGGGTTGGAGTTTTTCACCGGCAAGAGCAAGTTCTATGTGGACGACAAATTTAAGAAGAAGAAAATGTCGAAGTTCGCCTCCAAATATCTCATTTGGCAGGCCATCTGCTCTTGCGGACTGAGCCTTTCGTGACAAAGGGCACAGTAAATGGCGAGATCTACAAATCTGAGTGTCTCGAGAAGCGCCTTTTGCCGTTCTTGCAGCAGCACGACGAAGTTCCGCTATTTTGGCCAGATTTGGCATCATGCCACTATTCTAAAAGTGTCCTGGAGTGGTATGAGGCCAATTTTGTCCATTTTGTTCCAAAGGACATGAATCCGCCAGACTGTCCGGAGCTGCGCCCGGTGGAGCAGTACTGGGCAATGATGAAGCGGGAACTTCGGAAGAGCAAGAAGACAGTCAAAAACGAGAAGGACATGTTAAGAAAATGGAAAAAAAAACTGAGAAACTGGTACCGGATGACACTGTAAAGACTTTGATGGAGGGCATCAAGTGAAAATGCGTTCAATTTTACACTCAAGGCTCCATCGATTAGCTTTTCTTTTGATTTTTGTAGTAAATATATGTATAAAACTACCCTAAAATTTTGGTTTGATTTTAAACATTATAAGAAAATTGGCATGACATTTTCGGTGTCGCAATAATTTCGTGTTCGCCCTTTATGCACCCGAACGTGTACTTCATCAACGAAACTTTTTGCTGTTGGAACATCCATAGGAACTCTTTGTATTGTGGCCATGATCCTATTCGCTTCATGCCTGCCATATTTAACGAAGTGTTTGCAGATTTCGACTTCAACGTGTCAATCAGTACCTTCAACTAATGTTTGATTAGCCTAGATTTATTATTGAGATTCTTATTAATTTTCTACATTTTTGTTAATATTATTGTGTTAGATTATTTGTTTGTAATAATGTTTGTAGTCATTAATTTAACTACTTTTGTTAGCTCGTGAATTGTATTGTATTGTATTGTATTGTCAGAGCCGGCGAATAGCGTGGGTAGTATGGGTAGTACTACCCACTCGAAAACAACCGAGTGGGTAATTACCCACTCGAAAATTTTGCACATTTTCATAAATTTTAAATCTGCCACGTATTATCTCGGGCACACATTTGAAAATATCGATGCACAACAACTTCATTTACACAAACACACTGTAAGTGATTTAATGTAAATGTAATGCAAGCGTGTGTATTGCGAAAATGAGACAAATCCCTATTCTATTACCCTCACCCTATGCTTACTATCCACTCGTGCTAAAAGTGTAACGCCGGCCCTGTGTATTGTATTGTATTGTATTGTATTGTATTGTATTGTATTGTATTGCATTGTATTGTATTGTATTGCATTGTATTGTATTGTATTGTATTGTATTGTATTGTATTGTATTGTATTGTATTGTATTGTATTGTATTGTATTGTATTGTATTGTATTGTATTGTATTGTATTGTATTGTATTGTATTGTATTGTATTGTATTGTATTGTATTGTATTGTATTGTATTGTATTGTATTGTATTGTATTGTATTGTATTGTATTGTATTGTATTGTATTGTATTGTATTGTATTGTATTGTATTGTATTGTATTGTATTGTATTGTATTGTATTGTATTGTATTGTATTGTATTGTATTGTATTGTATTGTATTGTATTGTATTGTATTGTATTGTATTGTATTGTATTGTATTGTATTGTATTGTATTGTATTGTATTGTATTGTATTGTATTGTATTGTATTGTATTGTATTGTATTGTATTGTATTGTATTGTATTGTATTGTATTGTATTGTATTGTATTGTATTGTATTGTATTGTATTGTATTGTATTGTATTGTATTGTATTGTATTGTATTGTATTGTATTGTATTGTATTGTATTGTATTGTATTGTATTGTATTGTATTGTATTGTATTGTATTGTATTGTATTGTTCATCAAATCGAAAGTTATGGGGTATTATTCCTATTGGAGAAGAAATTACAGGAGGCTTCACTCAAATTGGCTTTTCCCATTTTAATGCTTAATAATTCATTAAGGTCAGATGATAAATAAAAATAAATAAAATAAAATAAAATGTGCATTGTTTACATTGTGTAAGTTTACCAAGCAGCTGTGCAACCGTTGTTAAACTGGAGTCGAAAGAACACCAGCAACGTAAACAAATTTTCTTCACGTACCTAGAACGTTTCTGGCATTCTTCAATAGGACGATGATACGCAAGCCTTTTTTGCTTACTTTCTCTTTTGATTATTACGATGTCACTATGAAACTTTTCACTATTTTCCAGAACATATCCAAAGCTGACTCACTATGTGTGTGTGTGTTATAACCTGCACTGGCCGGCAGCGGTATTATGAGAAAAAGTTTTCTGCATATGGTTCAATCATTCCATGCAAACAACTTAATCTCGGGATATAGTAGATGTTAGCTCTACCGTTTTTCCAATGACCCATTTCAGAATGCCAGAGACCTAGCGGTACATTTAGAGGCCATTTTCCCGTGGGAAATCCCCGCTCAGTTATAATACGTTTAACATTATTACACTAGTATTATAATCAACCTTTGGATTCCTTGCCGCGAATGCAAGGAATCGACGCGTATTTAGTGTATTATAATTTTATTTGCTTGGATTTAATATATAAATATGTTAGGTATCTCAGCTTTTACCTTATACAACCTTATTGCCTAAATTTTTGGTTAATATACATAAATGACTGAAAAATAAATATCTGAAGCCCATGCACTATGGTCCCAACACCGTATTTAGGAATTCAAAACTGCTGGTGCCCAATTAGTTTGTTTAGGCTTTATGCTGTCTTTGGAAAACTTTGTTAGTATTTTGATGACGATTTTTTCGAATTAATGGGATTACGGTGGTTCTTGTGGTTTGGGTGTTCAAAGGATCAATTGTTTAGATGTGTGAAGTTTACCTGTTCAATTTTCTTCAAAATTAAAAAAAAACTTTACTGCGTAAACCAGGCTATCTATAATGGGTTTTTTTAATAGGGTGGGGTGGCTCTTGAAAATGTTTTCTTATATTAACAGTTAAAAGTTAATTTTTCGCAAACGAATTGTTCTAGATTTTTGGAACTTTCATTGGCACACATTTTCTCCAAATCAATGAACTTCCAAACTCTTTTGTTTGAACAGTTACCAATTATTTACGCAATAAAATTGATTTTCTTCAAACCTAAATATCTTCAAGAATTGCTACTCCATTTTAAATCTATGAATTCCATTTGAAAGATACACAATTTATAAGCTTTTTGGGAAATAATTCGCTTAGTTATTTTGTAAATGAATTAAGTACTTAACCAAAATTTGTTCAAAACTTTTCACATAGAAAATATCACAACCCTATGAGCGAAATCAATACCACAATGCAGTGAATTGTTTGAGTTTTGCTGTCCAGTGCGCCGATTAAAGTCGATTCCAATTAAATGATATATTATACCTCCGTGAAATAAGGGACATTGTACTGGAGAAGTGCGCGAAGAAGTGAGAAAAATATGGTTCTATTTTTGCCGCTGTTCCAGTTTTAGTAACTGAAATGAAAAATATTATTACCAAAAAGAAAATCCTACTGTAGTATGAAATTCAAAAATATGTGTAAAATAGTTTCTAGAAGAACTTTCTATTGATTTCTTTTCCGTGACGATCTTCCTTTCTCATTTGTCTTTTGCTGTCAAAAAATTAAAAATCAAAATGGTAATTTTTAAAATTAATTTTTATTTTTTCTTGAAAACGTAAAAAACGCTTTTCAGTGTATACTTTTTGCATCATCGGATGACTGTTCTCAAACAATATTTTTTAAAAAGTGGTATGCAATAACTACACCATTTAAGGAATGGGGTTAAAGCGATCTTCATGAACCCTATATAACTGCAAAATTATATTGGAATCACGGATAGCCTGCTGTTTTGTCGTGGAATCCATCATTTGTTTCTAAATCGCAAAATGTTTCGAAAAACAGCTAAACTACTTTGGAATCAAATCGCTTCCGGCTTTTGTTGTAGAAAACCTGTATTAGTGATTTTATTTCCGCTTATTGTTTATTTATGTTTCAGATCGTAATTTTCTCCCTCATTGTACCTACTTTTGAAAGCCTCACCTGCTAAATTGTCCAATTGTTAACAACACATTGGAACGACCCATTTCGCCGTGGCTACATTATTTTGTCGCTTAAGAATCCTTTCTCAGCCCTATTATTTTCCCACGGCGAAAGCACCCATCGGACGTACCTTTGGTAAATTATACCCGAAGACAAATTGCTCTGGCTTCCCGACACCTCGATTTTTCTAGTGCTTTGTCCTTCTCAACTTACCTATCAGCATCCCATCACGCGGCTCTTCATCCCATGTATTATTTTAGTTTCATTCAGCCCTCAGCGTCGGCCTTTGGCGCTCTGGTTTTGTTCCAGCGAACCGGTTTCATCTGTTCTGTTCAACTAACTATAGGTAGTTTTTTCTTCTTTCGTCTTATTTCACCAGAATGGCTCTGGTGTGATCCCAATTAAAAAACAACAAAAAAGCGCGGTACTCCGCGAAATGAAAGAAAGGATTTCCCGTCGTCCCCGGTCTCGTCTATTATTTTCCTGTCGTCTTCGGTAGGTAGGAAGGTACCTGTCCAAAAATTAACATGCCCCGAGCTGTTCATGAACAATAAAGGAAAGCGACCTTCGGTCTCGGCGTCTATGCTTTTTTGCTGTGCGAGACGACGGCAACAACGTGCGACCTCGGGAAAGGTTGGCTCGCGTGTGTGTTCCCCGGTAAAGAAAGGGGTAACAGTTCTTGCCTTGAGATGCTCGAAATTTAAATATAGCTTATCTCGAGTCACGGTATTTGCCGTGGATGAGTTACCATCGAAGCTTGTGAAGTACAATCCATTTCGTCGGATTTTAATACCACGGCAGCTAACTTTATCCCTGTTGTCATTTTCGAGCAACCCAACACATCGTACGTCGCTAAATTAAGTTTCCGGCTCAGAAAACAAATCGTCACAGCACCCAAGTGAGCTCGGATGATCTTCTTTTGTTACCGGGTACGTAGGTAGCTGCAGACGTAGGCAGTAAAGTTTCCTTCGCGACGCCCGGCTTGATGACAGCATCCGATCGTTTAACCCTTTCTTGACACCGCCGCCGGTGGAATCCCATTTGCATACGGATCTTTGTTTTTTTGTTGTTGTTCTCCCGGCGATACTTTTCTTGATTCAGAGAACAATCTGTTGGTGGGCTATCGCGTAAAAATAAAACCCGTTCTACGATAGTTTTTTTTTCTCTAACTTTGGGAACAAGAAACGAATTCCGCGACTGTGGGCCTGATTCTCACGAGATGAACCGTTGCTAGTAAAGGAAACATTTTCCAAAAGGGGGAAATTTTAAAATAATAATGGAAACAGAGCGGAGTCCGTGTTATGAGCAGCAGTTACTTCCGCATTTTTGTTCAAATTAAAACGCTTTCAGAGAAACCGGTTTTCCGATTTGCTACAGTCTATTGTCCCGCTCGTTGTATGAAATGCATTTGATAGCACGATTTTCTCATCACTGAAGATTTGTTCCATTTTAAACAATATCTTTGAGCTCATTGTTGAAACATTTTACGTTTATGTTCTGTTCCATCAGCCTAACAAACAAGATAATCCACCCGAAGCCCCTGCTAATGAGCGAACCAAATTGAAAAATTATTAATGGAAAATATTTAGACAAAATGACTTCTCATCATTTTCCAATTAAGCCAAAATACATTTTCCGCCTTCATGCGACATGCCACGCCAAGCCCTGCGATTATGGAGGCCGGGTGCGTGCAGTTACCTCGCGTACCTGCCTACCTACCGGTAGACTATACTGACTGAATCTGATGATGCCACCAACAAGACAAGAGCTCGTAGCATAAATTTTCCTTCTTGTTAGTTTTGTGCTGTCTCGAAACGACACTTGAACTGAGGAGGTATCATCTCATCCACCGCTCGTGCAAATTTTCCACTCTCTTTCAGTTTCCTCCAAGATCCGCCTTCTTCCGGTAACAGTCCCTTACTACTGATAAATTTGTGGGGGACGCAATGGTGGAAGGAGTATATTGAACAGGAAAAGGCACTGACGAAATGCAATAGAAAAAAATGAGAAAACCAATTAAAAAATAGATATTAAGCTACTTAGCCAAGAGTAATTTATTCTAAAATCTATTTAATATCGTTTTTATTCTTTGATGTACGTTCCGATACATAGATTAACACTTTTGGGAATCTTCAACGGAAACGAGAGGTGAATAGTATAAAACGGAAAAATAATGCGAAAAAAAGGTCTAATAGATTCGATTCTACGATGTTTTGGACTTCAGTCAGATTATAGAAACCCAAACGTTATTCCTGAAATTATTCTGAAATCTGTTAGACAAAATTGTTGCTAGTTGCTCAATTGAATAAATTCGGATACATTTGTACCTGGCGGCAGGTATTAAAAAGAGTTTCGCTTTAATGTATGCACTAACGAATGCTCATGTGCGATGAAGAAATTTCGATAATTCATAATATCATAAATCATATAATTTGGCAAGAAGTACAACATTTAGCGCAAAATTCTAAGTTGCGTAAACCAGGTTGGCTGATCACATTCCGATGTTTTGATTGAATATTTTTTAATCCAATAGAAGTTCAATATTTTTCAACCATGTACTGATACATGTGAATCAGTATCGTAAATTAGTCCAGGAATCACACGAAGATCCGTCCGAAAATCTCTAGAATCGTGACCGACCATCTTAGATTCCGATGAAACTTTACAAGTTTCACCGGCATGGAGGACTAAACATTTTTCACAGTCAATAAGATTATTTTTAATCAAGAGCAATTTTTCAAAAGGACGTAAACTTTTCTATGTGCATTGATTTTTAAAAAAAATTGTTCGATTACTCTATTTTATACAGCAAAATTATCTGAAAACAAGTTACAGAGAAAAAATATGCACTGAAAAAAATGTTGTCATTTTTCACAAAAACAAAAATTTATATTAAAAATTCAAATGGCAGAAAAAAAACATTTCCTTATTTTTTTTCTTTGTCAACAAAAACCTAAAGAAAAAAGGAGCATTTTGAATGTGATTGCACGATGGAGAACTTATAGGTAGAAAAGTTTTTCTAACAATAACTTTATACATTTTTAAAATTTCATACTAATTGACATACAAAACTGTAATTTTATTACAGAATATAATTCTAAATTTCATTTAAAATCTAAATGCATTTAACAAAAATCTTCCAAAATGCGATAGTTTTCGAGATATTTGGAATTTTCATCCAAGAAAAAAAATAATTCATGTAATTATGCCTTTTTTAAAAATTATTCGCGTTACCCCATCACTAAATGTCAACAATCTAATGTTTATCATTTTAAATGCGTAAATCAAACATTTTCAATGTATTTGGATCATTAAGAAGCTTTTAATATAAAAGTTTCCCTAAAAAGTATTTTTGACATATTTTTATAACTCATAGAGTTGAGTGGGATCAAGTAGGTCAGTTTTCTTTGGCGAGCTCGAACGATGGTATTTTTGTATCGATTTAGACAAACAAGCACGACAGTTCACTTTATTCAAGGTTAAACAAAACGATGTACAAGCCTAGAAAATCAGAAGTTCTACTTTTGTTTGAAGAGTATGAATACTGCAGATATAAAAAAATTCTAGCTTCGGCGGTTGTTTGTTATTTCTTTCGAGGTGTAGCTGCTTGCTCAGTTCGTAAAGACTCCAGCATCACTGAATCAGTGAGAAGTGCAACTTTACGTCGCTTTCGGTCTCGATTCGATGGTTTGCGCAGTGGAGCTTTGGGAAGTGGCTAAAAGTCTTGAAATTGAAATTAATTGTTTGACACTTTACATTAATAGTAGTGACCTATCGTGCCCCATACGTATTTTTCATGTTGGTGCCTCAAAACAAAAAATATCGAAAAACCAACACAATAATCATTAATTTTTACATGAGAAAAAACTACATTGAAATTTATTTCACTGATTAAATGTACTGTACTGAGGACGAAAGACAATGCGTTTTCGTAGTACAACACGCGAAAAATTAAACGATCCACGGTAACAGCCGAAATGACAGTCGTCAACGACGTTCTCTATCGTGTATCTAATTCATGTAACATGAGCGACCTCTGCAATAGCATAGCAAAGGCAATGCCCTATACCTATTTGACCCCGTTCTACTCTACTATTTGTAGTAAAAAATACAATTTAATTTGTGAATAGGATTGTGGACGCCATTTTAAATCAAAAAGCTCGTTGCAAAAAAATTCTGAAATGTGGTAATTCTCGAGATATTTTAAATTTTGTTTTAACGACACAAATACTTTTATGACTTTTTCACAAATTATTCGCATTTCTCCATCAACAATAATAGGTTTTTCAAAATCCCAATAACATTTCCTGCAAGTTTCCCATTTGAAAGCTAAATGAAAAAGACCAAAATATGATACATTCCTTGTTTTGACGTGAGTCTTTGTTTTTTTTTGTTCCAGTCATTCTTTCTCTGTCTGTTTTCCAGTGGACATGTTCACAAAATTTGATTCCACTATAAAATTTAATCATCAGAACCTATGGTTGAATAATATTTTGACTGTTTTTGTATAGCTATCAAACGGTTTACAATATCGCCTTGATGTCAATGGAAAAGTTTCAGGAAATTTCATGAACCTTTTGAAAACCTATTGCTGATGATGGAGAAACGCGAATAATTTATGAAAAGGCCATAATAAAACAAAATAATTGTATTGTTAAAACAAAACTTAAAATATCTCGTGAGGAATTTCAAAAAAAAAATGTTATGAGCATTTTGATTTAAAATGGTGTTCAAAAAGAAAATTGTATTTTCGACTTCAAATAGTATGAATTATGAAAATATGTCAAAAGTTATTGTTAAGAAAACTTTTTTATCCAAAGCTTCTTCATGATCCAAATACACAGAAAATTTTATTGTTCGTCTTTGAAACGATAAACATTAGACGGTAGACATTTAATGACGAGGAAACGTGAATAGATTTTAAAAAGGGCATAATTTCATGAATTAATTGTTTTTGATGGAGCAAAATTTCAAACATCTCGAAAACTATCGCATTTTGGAAGATTTTTGATAAATGCATTTTGATTTTAAATGATACTTAGAATTATATTCTGTAATAAAATTACAGTTTTGTATATCAATCAGTATTAACAACATGAACAATGTTACTGTTAGAAAAAAATTACCGGCAGAGTTAAAAATAATCGAAGCTCTTTTTTGACGGCTGAAAATGAACCTGATGTGACTCACGGTGAATAGAAAAAATATTCATTCAAATATCCATATTATTCATTCAGTTGAATATCGTACAATATATTCATTTCACTAATTATCTAGGAAAATGTTTTCAAATGCCGGTAAAGCATATGAAACAACAATCATCATCGCTTATATTGTGCCAGGGCCTACTTTGATGCATTTGATTCGTTGCTGCACTGGCGCTTCGTGTAATAATCGGAGACGAATGAAAATCTGCATGGATGAATGGACGGCTTGTTCGTTTGACATTTTCAGCTGCGTCACTGAATATTGAAAGTGAATGCGGCTGAATATGATCAATTTTCATTCAATGAATTTGAATATTTTTAACTCTGATAACCGGTAAGTTCTCTATCATGCAATCACATTGAAAATGTTTCTTTTCTCTGTAGATTTTTGTTGACAATGTTTTTTTGCAATTTAAATGTTTTTATGAATGCCACATTTTTTCAGTGTATATTTTTTGTATAGAAGTATACATTCCATGTAACTCGTTCTCAGATAATTTTGCTGTATAAAATTACAGTATTCAAAAAAATTGAAATTATGCACGTAGAAACGTCCTTTTGAAAAATTGCTCTTGTATCAAAATATTGCAATTGGCAGAGAAAATCATGGAGATTCATTAATCGAACACAACTGCAAAGTATCGTTCGAATTGACGATGGTCATATTTTTTGCGGTCGACGGTTTCTCATGGAATCCTTCTCTATTTTCAACTTTTCAACTTTTTCACATCATTTAATTTTTCCTTTTTATCATATTATTTATTTTTTTCTATTCATTTGATAACAAAATTTTCATTTTGTTTATTTTAATCATTCTATTCGTTTTATTGATTTTATTAACCCCTGCATGCCCTTTAGAGTGGCACATGGTTATATGAAAAAAATAAAATTTTACTTTTGGGTGGGCGCAGCGTAGTTAAAACCTCTATAATCGAAATAAAAAAAATACTCCGAGCGAATTTTTGGGTTACAATTGGGTGGTGGTTTAAAAGTTTACATGGGAATTCGTATGGGAAAATTGATTTTCACAAAATAATTCCTCCAGGAGTCTCCCATTAACTCCTAAAAATAGGAGTAGGAAATTTAACAGTGAAACAATTTCTCGAAGACCACAACGATCTAACTCTTGTGCAAAAAGTTATTAAGCAGAAAACGATTGATGCTTTGATTGATAAAAAATTCTATTTTCATGGCATCACTGCTGCTGACGGTAAAATTATGCATAAAATTTTAAACTTTCTCTTATTGTGAACAAAAGAAGCCTCACTTCATTCCTAAAAACTATTCTGAAGTGACCAAACAACTCAGATCATTGATTTGGACTCAATGTACGTTACGCAAAAATTGCCCAAAATTGACTCCCCCCTCCCGCCGTGTAACATATTGTCACAAATTTCTCCATCCCCCTCTCCACTATTACGTAACAAATTCCTAGATTTTTTTTTCCTTCGATGAAAACATGTGACGTAACGATCTAGCTAACTCCCCTAGCTCCTAGCTCCCTAGCTAACTCCCCCTCCCCCCTATGTCACAACTTGTCGTATCACCTCCCCCTAAAAGCGTTACGTAATTTATTAATGGTTCCTTGCATATGCTTTGAAAGCAAACAGCAGTGGTGCTAGAAAAAATGAATATTTTATCAATCGTCAGACGATCAATCGGTTTCTGCTTAATAACATTTTCCACAAGCGTCAGATCGTTTCGCGGTCTTCAAGACATTGTTTCACTGGTAAATTTTCAACTAAAACCATTTATCGATTTATTTTTAAGAGTTAATGAGAGACTCCTGGAGGAATTATTTTGTGAAAATCAATTTTCCCGTACGAATTCCCATGTAAACTTTAAACCACGGGCGCAAAAATATAGTTTCGCTGATCGAGCTAAGAATGTGCACGATTGTTTTAGAACCCAAATGTAACCCAAAAAGTTGCTCGGAGCAAAATTCTAATTTTTGTCCCACCATAATGCCCGTGTTGTTTATAAAAAATAACGTTTTCAAACAGTTACATCTTTGGGGCTAGACAAGATTTCCTCAACAAAACCAATTAATACTAAATACTGCAACCATTACCTTTTGTTTGAGCGCTAGCAGCTACAATAATCATCCGTAGAACTGAAGTTATTGCAATTGTTCTGATTCAATTCCACTGGAGCAGTGCTGCCGGAGACATTTTCAGAACGGTGAAAAATTATACATTAATATAGCATCTATCTCTTAAAATATTAAAAAAAACTACAAGGGGCAGCCCTATGGGATTGCACGAGCTGTAGACGTAGGACTATACTACTTAATGTAAAATATTTATTTTCTTAGTACATTTATAGTAATAATAAATCAAATATATTTCTTACGTATGGTTTAATAACAACTAATCAACATCGAATATTACATATTGAACCAAACCTTCTTGGTTATCAGGTCATTTCATTTGTAGTAGGTGATCGAATCCGATTAAACTGACAGAAAACTGTGACCTAACTAATATCTGGAACTAAATATTTATAGCATGGACTTTGGAAGCTCTATTTTCTGTGTGTAAATGCGCAATATTTTGACTAGGTTGTACATTATTTAAATTTCCAATGCCATGATATCAAAAATCTTTAGGTTTGTCTATTGGAATCTATTCTTAGAAGTATTTCAGGTCGACATGTGCAAAAAATTTGAAAAATTATCGTGAGATGGTTGAATTATATGCGTTTCAAATTGGACCACTTTTCGTTACATACCATTTTTGTAGAATTTGCAACGTGCACCCCTATATCGAAAACAAAGACGTAGTCCTACGCCAAAAACTAATAAATCTTGCAGTATAAGAGGATTAAATCTTAACAATTCTTCAATTAACTTTACCGCCTAATTGAACTATTGAAAACTTTACAGGATATTGGGTGGGTAATGTCTGGGACAGAACCGCAGTTAAGTGGGATACACTTACACTGTTAATTCGAATGCATTTTTTACTATCTTCTACATGGTTGCATTAAAGTCAGTTATTTCGGTATTTCTTGTAGAAGTTCAAATATTATAATGGTACCCGTACATTATTACTGGAAATATATCGCATGTTTGCATTACATTCACATAAATCACTTGCGGTACGTGACAAATTTCAATTGTTAGGCTTGCTCCAAAGTTTCAACCCGCTAGGTTATTTTAGAGTGGGTTGTACTATCTATACTATCCACCTTACCAATCGGCCCTGATTATTGAAATGAATGTGGAATTCTCGCAATAACTGTGCAATTATCACGTAGGATAATAACCGACAGCGAATGTAGTACCAGGATATTACTTTTAATAAGGTATAAAACTTTAAACCACGAAATTCACAAACAAAATAAGTAAAAGAACATTGAGTCCTAAGGCAGAACATAAAATGAACCCTTCTTAATGTGGATGCACAAATCCCGTCATACATGCACCTATTATACAGTTAATCTGTTTCTACGGATCGTTAGAAAACTGTGTTTATAAGAGCATATACGATGATACGTAAATCAATTCGTATCATTTCATAAGCAGAAGCTTATAATATCAGCATCCAATAAGCCAGCATTATTTCCTTCGCACAACGTAACCACCTAGAAACGGCCGAAGCTGATGCGATTTTTTCAAAATCGATCTTTTTGTCTCGAAACATCGTTTTTTTTTGCATCCGATCTTCTCGGTCCGTTTGTTGAACTGCTACAACTATTTGTACCACATTGAATCAAATCGTCAATCACACCCGCACTATAGGGCCCCTTACACGAGGCGCTAGTATGTCACTACTGAGCAGTAATGTCTCTTTTAATGATCGTGTAAGGTGAGTAATGACGGAATCCCCATACAATTTCAGTAATGCTATTACCTAGTAATGACGGTAATGACACTTGCGTGTAAGAGCCCCTTATCGCTTGCAGGCGGAAAACAAATCAAAAAGTGCGCTCCAATGTATTTTTTTTATTTATTAACAGATTAAGACCGAAGGGGCCTGTGCCGTATACAAAAGATTCCTCCATTCCACTCGGTCCATGGCCGCGCGTCGCCAGCCACGCAGTCTGCGAAGGATCCGCAAATCGTCTTCCACCTGGTCGATCCATCGTGCTCGCTGCGCGCCACGTCTTCTTGTACCGGTCGGATTGCAATTGAGAACCGTTTTCACCGGGCTATTGTCCGACATTCTGGCTACGTGCCCGGCCCACCGTAGTCGTCCGATTTTCGCGGTATGACAGATGGGCGGCTCCCCCAACAGCTGATGCAACTCATGGTTCATTCGCCGTCTCCATGTGCCGTCTTCCATCTGCACTCCACCGTAGATGGTACGCAGCACTTTCCGTTCGAAGACACCGTTGGTCCTCCACGAGCATGGTCCAGGTCTCGTGCCCGTAGAGAACTACCGGTCTAATCAGCGTCTTGTAGATGGTCAACTCCGTACGACGGCGAACTCTGTTCGACCGAAGTGTCTTGCGGAGGCCAAAGTAAGCACGATTTCCTGCCACGATGCGTCTACGAATCTCTCTGCTGGTATCATTGTCGGCGGTCACCAGTGAGCCCAAGTACACGAACTCTTCAACCACCTCGATTTCGTCGCCACCGATGCAAACTCGAAGCGGGCGGTTCTCATTCTCTTCTCGTGAACCTCTTCCTATCATGTACTTTGTCTTCGACGTGTTGATGGCAAGTCCGACGCACTTGGCTTCTCTTTTCAGTCTGATGTAGGCTTCCTCCATCTTCTCAAAGTTTCGTGCAATAATATCAACGTCATCGGCGAAGCCAAGTAGCTGAACGGACTTTGTGAAAATCGTACCACTCGTGTCGATCCCTGCTCTTCTTATTACACCTTCCAGCGCGATGTTGAATAACAGACACGAGAGACCATCACCTTGCCGTAACCCTCTGCGTGATTCGAAGGGACTCGAGAGCGTCCCTGAGACACGTACTACGCACATCACCCGATCCATCGTCGCCTTTACTAATCGCGTCAGTTTGTCCGGGAATCCGTACTCGTGCATAATCTGCCATAGCTGATCTCGATGGATAGTGTCGTATGCGGCTTTGAAGTCGATGAACAAATGATGTGTGGACACATTGTACTCGCGGCATTTCCGCAGTACTTGACGAAGAGCGAACACCTGGTCCGTGGTAGATCGTTCGCTCATGAAACCCGCCTGGTACTGCCCCACGAACTCTCTTGCAATTGGTGATAGTCGACGGCATAGTATTTGGGAGAGTACCTTGTAGGCGGCGTTCAACAGGGTGATTGCTCGGTAATTACAGCAATCCAGTTTGTCGCCCTTTTTGTAGATAGGACACACGACACCTTCCATCCACTCCTCCGGTAAAATCTCCTCCTCCCAAATCTTGGTAATCACCCAGTGCAGCGCTTTAGCCAGTGGCTCGCCACCGTGTTTTAGTAGCTCGCTTGGTATTTGGTCAACCCCAGCGGCTTTATTATTTTTGAGCCGGCTAATCTCCTCCTGGATTTCTTGGAGATCTGGAGCCGGTAGTGTAATGTCTTCCGCGCTCCAATGTATGCTTCAGTGTATTGAGATATCTGATGTTTAAAATTCTCACACTGAGATCTCGTATTTTTATACTACCGTCCTCCCCTCAGTCCGAGAAGCGGTTTGTTTGCCGCCCAAGTCGCCGTGTGAAAGATTTGTTTGCCTCCCAATTTAAACGTCAAAGCGGCACCATACCAACCCAGCTGGATAAGTCTAGACAACGCAGTTCAAGCGGGGTCTCTCACGCCCAACCACCCCATCTCCAGCGCAAAGAAAAGAGCGTTCTGCTTTTTCTGTGGTATGTGATCATTGTATGCATGAAACTGGCGCGCCTGTGCATCATTGGAATGATTGCTGGCGGCCAGCAAAGAGTTTGATCTAGCATACGTTTGCATACGTTTTTCATGTGTTCTGCTTTTATATGTGTATCGCATTTCATTGGATGACAAAGAGGCAGTCCCAGCAACGCTCGCTGCTTAACAGAATTGTACGGGCCAATCATTGAGTAGATAATTACTGCTTTCACAAAATCCATTATTTCCATTATTTCTAGTAATTGTACATACTACGGAATTAGGCACAAAATTGTTTCACATATTTCCAATGCAATATCTTAAAAATCTTATCTTTTCATTCAGTTCAACGGCAGATATTGTGAGCTTGAGCTTGTGAGCTTGTGCGACCACCCCTGGCTGCTACTCCGTTATCGATCTGGACTAGCTGAAGTTGCACAGGGAATCAGTAGATAGTTATGCTTGGGAGTAGCAAAAACATCTTTCAATGTGCAACTCCTGGTTATCCTAAAGTGTCTATTGATCAATACGTATATCGCGGAAGGAAAGGGAAGGAATGGTTAGTCCAATGCTTGCTTTTGCTAGAGGCCATATATACTACTGCGCACTCCACAAGTATCACAGGAGGAGAACATATTTTTGTTAGTAAGAGTATAAGATTGGATCACTTCTTCTTTACCGATGCCAGAGAGGTGACTCCACTATCTTGAACTAGATATCGATCCACCAACTCATGGACCGGGGACCAACGGCTTTACTTCCCTTCCGAAGGAAGACGTGACCACAGATTTTTTCACCTCAGAAAAATCTCAACGACCTCGGCTGGAATTGAACCCAGGACAACTGGAATGAGTGGCGGTCACGCTTACCACTCAACCACCGGCGCCGTTTAAGTACAACGGCAGATATTCATATACGTTCAAAAACTCAGGTAAAATTCACGCCGATTTTTTTGAAACTGGGCCCCTATATTGAAACGTTAGAAGTGTTCTACTTCAAAAAGTTCGGCACGAAACCGTTAATTTCATCCATATTATTCATTTTGTTTTTTTAACCCATGCATGCCCCTGTTGTTTGTGGACAAGAACGTTTTTAAGCAGCTCTAACTTTTGTTGAGGCAACATTTTCTCACAAAAACAAGTAAGGCTTATAAATGTGACTATCGTCCTTCAATTGAGTATTAACAGTTACAAGGATCAGCTCTAGGACTGAAGTTATTGCAATCAGTCTGTTTGGATTCCGATGGAGCAGTGCTGCCAGGGACAGTTTACGTTGACGACGGAAAATGAATTTTTCATATATCTTCGTTAAGTTTAAATATTATTGAAAAACGATAAAACTTATCCATTTATGCTGTCTTTGGATACATTTTCCACGCAATTGGACTATTATAAATATTGTAGGAAAATTGTCTTGAGCATTTGAAGGTAAAAATTGAGTAGCTCATAGCACTGCGAGAAAAGCACCTGTCTTTATGAAAAAAGGCTTTTCGTGTTTCTTGGCCCCGCAGTTTTCAAGGAAAAATAGTTTTAAAACCATACATGCATTAGACAAAAGTTGTGCATGAAAGGGTTAATTAATTTTGTTATTTTAATTTATTTTATTGTTTTATTCCTATTATTCATTTCATTTATTTTATTAATTTCATTTCATTCATTTTATTAGTTTCTTATTTTTTCCGGTTCAATTGTATTCAGTTTCTTCATTTTATTAATTTTATTAATTCTCTTCAATCATACTTTTCATTCATTTCATCCAATTTGTTAGTTTGAAACACTTTAATTTATTCTATTAATTTTATGACATTATTTTTACTATTGTCCAATTTTCATTTGAGCAAAATTAAAGTGATTGATTTATTCTATTAATTTGATTTACATTATTCATTATACCCATATCAAAAATTTGATAACTATTTTCTTCATTATGCAATATTACACCTTCGTGGAGAGCAATTAAGGTAAAAATATTTTTTCAGTACTCCAGAGCATAACATTCGGAAAATTTTCAGAATTTTCTCAATATGCTTTCACCAAATGATAGCCATATCTCTACGACAGATAGTAATGTGTTTTGTTTTACGAATTTCTTCAAATTTTCCTTCGATATTTCCACAAAACTTCCCACACGGACCTCTTTTCGACGATGGCTTTAAGGAGAAAATTGTTGGATACCATCTTTGCGCGTGAAGAACACAAAACCTATAACTAAATTAGTTATTGAATTTGCGTTTCGACTTGTTTTCTTTGATTTCTTCAAATTTTTGCTTTATTAAATTTTTAAATTTATTTGGTTTATTGATTTTCTGTGATTTATTCAGTTTCTTCGAGGTAATATTCGTACATGACTCAAAACTGTGTTCATCTCACCTCAAATTAGGTGCCAACTTCGCGTGAGTTTTTCAAACTAAAGAATGATCCTACAGTTACATGTGTAAGAAATGTCTCATATCACTGATAGGTGGATTAGATCTGTTTTTAATTTTTTGTCAATATCTAAAGAGAAAGGAAATATTTTAACTGTACCTGCACCATGGAGACACCATCAGTAAAATAGTTTTAACCGTAAGGTCATTCGCCTCTTTTTTCGGGTTAGAAAAATCCCTTTAAAAAATCTAACATTATGTTTGGACTCGAACCCCGGTGAGCTGCGTACAAATCAATCGATTTACCAACTACGCTGTGCCCGCCTAATTATAATTTTTTTACAAAATATGATTCTAAATGTGATTTTAAATCAAAACTCATTTAATTTAACTAGTTTTCGAGATATTTTAAGATTTGTTTCAACAAAAACGATTAATTCGTAAAAATCTTTTTAAAGCAATTCGAGTTATATTTTGTCTTTTTGTGAAAAATGGCACAAATTTTTTCGTGCAGAAGTTTTCATTCCCTGTAACTCTTCCCCATATACTTTTGCCGTATAAGATACGCAAATCGAATATTTTTATAGAAAATGCTGCATGTAAAAACTTCTAGGTCCTTGAGTCAAAATATTCTAATTGCCAGAGAAAATCTTGAAGATTCATAAACCAAACACAACTACAAAGTTTTGTTCGAATCGACGATGGTCGTATTTTATGATCGGCAACTTTTTCATGGAACCCCCCACAAGTTACACGCTTTTTATTCGGCGTCATCTGTATATTACTTTTGTTCTCACCCGAAGAGTGAATTTTCAATTTTCTGTGAAATCTCAATAAACCTTGATGAAAATCCAAAACATGACACAATGTCCCACAAGAGTGGTTGGAAGGAAAACTTGTCCTTCTTATTATTAAAAACTAAATTTACTTAGCATTGCGATTTTTGTCGATCAATAAACGTACAATCGTTCAAATATTTTGTTTTAAAACCCGTGGACAACCAAAACATCAAACATGCCCAACACCGCACAAAATTCTACGCCCAAGAGAAAAACAAAAAGAAAAACAAAGCAAAGCTGAAAATCAACCATCTTATAGCATTTTCTTTTTCCTCCTCAGTAGCACGAACGGACCGGGTGCGTCGCTTTTCCATCTTGTTAGTATGTATAATTATGGCCGCCGACGACGCCGTCACCACTCGATTCGAGCAAATATGCGCACCGGGGCGAGTTTTTTTTCCCTCGGATTCTTTCGGTTTTCCCTTCTTTCATGGCAATCAGGTACCGTAGTATCGTGGGTATGGTAGCGATGGCGGCGGTAGCGGTGGTGGTGTTGGTGGATTGACAAAACAGCCCACTCCCACCCATCGATCGACGTCGGCCAACCCAACGGCGACTGACAGATGGGTGGTAGTGCAACCCTCAAGCAAAGTTTTCCGGTAAACCCGCCAAAACACCACCCCTCACTTACTTACTCACTCACTCAGTCAGGGGGCGGTGGTGGCGGAGTCGGTATATCAGGTAGGGTATGGGTCGGTCTTCGTAGAGGTTTTTTTTAGCTCACGCTTTCGCTGCGTCGCGGTCGGCCAGCTTTTCGCTAGGGGGTGAAGCAAACGGCCATTAACGACCAAGCTCTCCGTCGGTGTTGCTTACGTGATGTATTGTAATACGATGGAAGAGGCGAAAAAAAATGCCTCACGACGATGATGACGGAAATGATTATTCTGGCGATGATGAGAATGATGATTATAGCGACATAAAACATTCCTGAGGGTTGATTTCCGAAGGTGTTTCGATGTGGGATGAGCTATTGGCAGAGGTTGAATGGAAAATTTGTTCATCGAATCCGAGGGAGATAAGAGCAGAAAATGAACATGGCGGTCCCGTGTAGCATTACATAATAAGCTGCAGAATAGCAATGGTTATCGGAAAACATCATCACATAGAGAGTTCAGTGGTTTATAATGAACTAATCAACTTACTCGAAAAAAACCTCAACAAATATTTTCAAAAGTCCAAAGAAAGCCCAGTCACAAAATTGTTCAATTAAACAAACCAAAGCATGTAAGTTCTC